>NC_042615.1:825394642-825723129 GCF_901001135.1 Rhinatrema bivittatum
AATTTGGCCGCCTAAAGGACCCAATTTAAACAAACCCCCTACCCTCCTGACCCCCCAAGACTTACCAAAACTCCCTGGTGGTCCAGCGGGGGGTCCAGGAGCCATCCCCTGCACTCACACCCTCGGTGCCGGTTTCAAAATGGCGCCGATATCCTTTGACCTACTATGTCACAGGGGCTACCAGTGCCATTGGTCAGCTCCTGTCACATGGCCATCAGCGCCATCTTGTGCTCCTACCACGTGACAGGGGCTGACCAATGGCACTGGTAGCCCCTGTGACATAGTAAGGGCAAAGGCTATCGGCACCATTTTGATTACTGGCAGCCGACGGCCCGAGTGCAGGAGATCATTTACGGACCAGGGACTTTTGGCAAGTCTTGCCAAAAGTCATGTGGGGGTCTGGGAGTGACCTCCTGCACTCTATAGCCTTTGCCAGTATTCAAAATGGCTATCGATAGCCTTTGCCAGTATTCAAAATGGTGCCGATAGCCTTTGCCCTCACTATGTCACAGGGGCAAATGCAACTTATCTGCCCCCCGATGAATCTGTATCCTGAATGCAATGTTTGGCGTCCCACTGCACATCCCGAGAAATATTACTCATACACATACCGAAATATTACTCATAACTCTTGAAAACAGCAATCTCACTGCCTCTCATCCATCCAACCCAAAAACCACTCAAGTGAGAGATCTAGGTGTGATAATCGACAATAAGCTGAACTTCAAAGCCTCCATCAATAGAACGACCAAAGATTGCTTCTACAAACTTCAAGTTTTAAAAAGGATAAGACCTCTCTTCCATGCCAAAGACTTCAGAACCATCCTCCAAGCAATCATCTTCTCAAAGTTAGATTACTGCAACGCTACTTTACTTGGTCTCCCTTCCTCATACACTAAACCGCTCCAAATGGTACAAAACGCAGCAGCTCGTCTACTAACAAACACCAAGAAAAGAGACCATATTTCCCCAGTTCTAAAAGACCTTCATTGGTTACCAATTCATTTCAGAGTCATCTACAAATCCATCTCTTTGATATACAAAATTATCCACCATAGAAACATAGAAACATAGAAATGACGGCAGAAGAAGACCAAACGGCCCATCCAGTCTGCCCAGCAAGCCACGCAGTTCATCCATTTATTTTTTTCCCCACCCTTTTTCTCCCTCCCACCCATCACTATTGGCTTCCAGCACCCTCCCCCCCCCCCCAACTCCCTTCCACCCCTCCACCATGCAGAGAGCAGCGCCGTATCCGCATCCCAGTGAACATCCAGCTCAATCAGGGGTAGCAACCGCCGCAACAAGCAGGCCACAACCCTGCCCCATACTCTTACCCACCCCTGCTTTGTTTGTTTGTTTCTTGTTTTTGTTTTTTTTTTGAGATGGCAGCCCTCCGTGAAGGCAGAACACCAACCACTGGCCACTGGCATCCCACTCCGTGAATGCCTCTGTGGCTACTGCCGCTCCGTGCAGTGTTTTGCTGCCTGAAGGTGGAACACCGACTACTGGCCACTGGCATCCCACTCCGTGAATGCCTCTGTGGCTACTGCCACTCCGTGCAGTGTTTTGCTGCCTCCTCTTTATTTACGCCCACTAAACTTGATGGATCCACAGTGTTTATCCCACGCCCCTTTGAAGTCCTTCACAGTTTTAGACCACCACTTCCTCCGGAAGGGCATTCCAGGCATCCACCACCCTTTCCGTGAAGAAATACTTCCTGACATTGGTTCTTAGTCTTCCTCCCTGGAGCCTCAGCTCGTGACCTCTGGTTCTGCTGATTTTTTTCCGACGGAAAAGGTTTGTCGTTGTCTTTGGATCATTAAAGTTTTTTAAGTATCTGAAAGTCTGAATCATATCACCCCTGCTTCTCCTTTCCTCCAGGGTGTACATATTTAGATTCTTCAATCTCTCCTCGTATGTCATCCGATGAAGATCCTCCACCTTCCTGGTCGCCCTTCTCTGTACCGTTTCCATCTTCCAACACACCACAATTGACCTACAAATTCCCCTCCGCATACACAAATCCACAAGACCTTACCAGAGAAGCATACAGAGGATCCCTCCATGTTCCCCCTACTAAAACCACTAGTCACAGTACCTTAAGAGATCGAGCCTTCTCCACAGCAGGCCCACCCATATGGAACTCCATCCCTCCAGATCTTAGAAATGAGCCTTGCCTCCTAACCTTTAGGAAAAGACTCAAGACATGGCTGTTTAGGCAAGCTTTCCCGAACTCCAACTAATTCACCTCGCCAGCAAGATATCCTACACAGCAGCTGTACCTCATCTCCTTGTATATAATTAATTTCTTCTATCTTTCTTTATTTCCTCTACCCCAGTTCAATCGTCCTTGCTAATTGTAACTGCATCTCTTCTTCACGTTCATCTATGTTTTTTGTTGTATTCATTGCACTCCTGTTTTTTATGTAAACTGACATGATGTGAGCGCTTCATGAATGCCAGTATAAAAAAACATCAATTAAATAAATAAATAAATAAATAAATAAATAAAAATAAGAACATAAGAACATAAGAAATTGCCATGCTGGGACAGACCAAGGGTCCATCAAGACCAGCATCCTGTTTCCAACAGAGGCCAAAAACCAGGCCACAAGAGCCTGGCAATTACCCAAACTCTAAGAAGAACCCATGCTACTGATGCAATTAATAGCAGTGGCTATTCCCTAAGTATAATTGATTAATAGCCATTAATGGACTTCTCCTCCAAGAACTTATCCAAACCTTTTTTGAACCCAGCAACACTAACTGCACTAACTACCTTCTCTGGCAACAAATTCCAGAGCTTTATTGTGCGTTGAGTGAAAAAGAATTTTCTCCAATTAGTCTTAAATGTGTTACTTGCTAACTTCATGGAATGCCCCCTTCCAGTATCTTTAATCTGCAGACCTCTAGAATTCCAGACCCTTGCCTTAGTGGACTCTGGGGCAGGGGGAAATTTCATTTTGAAAGGTCTAGTGGAACATTTGCAAATCCCCACCACTACCATGACGTCTCCACTACTTTTGTCCTCTATTCATGGAGGGCCCTTACCGGGTGAAGTAACCCTGCTTACAGAACCAGTGAGCTTATGTACCGGTGCTCTTCATACAGAGACTATTTCCTTCTTTATGCTATAGAAGACCATGCACCCATTGGTACTTGGGCTACCGTGGCTACAGAAACATATGCCACAATTCAAATGGGCCACATTGGAGCTTTCACGATGGGGTCCAGAGTGCCATGGCAAATGCTTGATGGAAGTTTGTCCAATACCCTGCATGCCAACTACCCCATCATTGCCTGGGTTGCCACCTCAATATGCATCTTTCCAAGATGTATTCTCCAAAGAAGCTGCTGATGTATTGCCTCCACACATATCATATGACTGCACCATCAACTTGAAGCCGAATACAGAACCACCCAAGGGAAGGGTTTATCCTCTCTCCGTAATAGAGAATAAAGCAATGTCAGAGTACATCCAGGAGAATCTACAGAAAGACTTCATAAGACCTTCCAAGCCTCTTGCCGGCTCAGGCTTCTTCTTTGTGGGGAAGAAGGACGGAACATTACGTCCATGCATTGATTAAAGAAGTCTGAATGAGATCGCTATCCCTAACCACTCATCTCAGAGCTATTCGACAGGCTACAGGGAGCCAAGATATTCTCCAAGCTTGACCTCAAAGGAGCATATAACTTAGTTCGCATCCGTCATGGCGATGAATGAAAGACGGCATTCAATACCCGGGATGGACACTTTGAGTACCTGGTGATGCCTTTCAGCTTGTGCAATTCCCTGGCTGTCTTCCAAAACATGATGAATGACATTCTGTGTGATCTACTCTACCAATGTGTCATTGTTTACCTAGACGACATCTTGATATTTTCCCAGGACCTGCAATCCCATCAAGAAGATATCAAAAGAGTTCTGCAGAGACTGCGTGAGAACCGCTTTTACGCCAAGCTCTCTAAATGCGAATTCCACAAGGAATCCATGCCCTTCTTAGAGTACATTGTCTCAAACAAATATTTCCAAATGGACCTCAAAAGCTTCAGTGTATTAAAAAATGGACCCAACCTACTGGCCTGAAGGCTCTAAGATGATTTTTGGGATTCACCAACTACTACAGAACTTTCATCAAAGATTACTCTTATATTTATTTATTTATTTATTTATTTATTTATTTAACGTTTCTTTTATACCGATGACCGTTTGCACATCGCGTCGGTTTACAGCAAACACAAACCATTGGGCGGAGCCCTTACATAAAACGGAATATAGTGAGCTAGGTAACATATAACAAATGTTTGGGAGGAGCCCTTACATAAAACACACAACCACGGTTAGAAGCCATGGGTATATGATAAGTACTTGAACTATAACAATAACTATATACACAGTTGGTGCGCAGTACAAAATCGATAGGCAAGAGGCGTTCATACCAGGATATATCTATATCTATCTATCTATCTATCTATATATCTATATATATATATATATTATCTAAAAGAAACCTTCAGCTAAAACTTCATCCATCTACCATTCCTCCACCTTTTGAAATTGCTATATATGACTCACCAAAACTTCAGATAATCATCGTCTACTCTCCACCAGGAGCACTTGAGAAAAACTGCTCACCTCTAATTGAATTTCTAATAAATAACATCTCCCTCAACAAACCCATCATCTTACTTGGCAACTTCAATATACAACTTACCCTCCCAATCTAAAACCTGCCAAACGATCATTGATGCACTTTCAGCTCTATATCTTAAACACATAATCCAATCTCCAACTCACAAAGCAGGCCACACAATTGATCTCATCTTTATCAATACTGAAATTTGGAAATCTTTCTCTACTCACACTAAAGAAATACCTTGGTCTGACCATCACCTAACCCAAGCTGAACTACTCGCCAACCTCAACCTAAAAACGCCTCAAAGCACCCCAAAAGTAATATCTTACCGTCCACCATTTAACATAGATCTCCTACAAAATACTCTTCAATCAGAACTAATAAACATCAACCTATGTAACGCCGATAGTGCTATCTTATCATGGCTAAATATCACAAAAAAAGTAGCAGACAACATTAAACCCACCATTACAAAATATAAACAACAGTCCAAACACAACAACCAATGGTACAATGAAAATATCAGAACTGCCAAACGTCTACTCAGAAAAAAAGAAAGAGAATGGCGGAAAAACAAAAACCCTACCACACTAAATAACTATTGGAACAACCTTACTCAATACAAAAATATCATCAACAATGCAAAAAAGAATTTTTTCTCCAATAAACTCTCCAAATGTCATCATAACCTCAGAATGCTATTCACAATAGTTGAAAAACTTACCAAAACCACCCAAGATTCTACATGCACCAAACATGGAAGTGATGACTTTGCGGACTTCTTCAACAACAAAATAGCACATCTCATCCAATCCAACATAACCAACAACAACCAGAACATCAAACTCAACAGCATGATAACTTCATCCTGGTCAAACTTTGACATCTCCTCCACTCTTGAAATTAGAACTATAATAAACAAAATGAACCCAGCCAACCATCCATTGGTCACCATCCCGATAACCTCCCTCAAAACAATCGAACCAACCATTTCTAAAACCATCACCAAAATTGTCAACTTATCATTGACTGAAGGCTACTACCCCAAATGCCTCAAATCTGCTATCATCAAACCAATCCTAAAAAAGAACAACCTAGATCCAGAAATCCTCACCAACTACTGCCCCATATCAAACCTTTCATTCCTGGCCAAAACCATTGAAAAAGTTGTACACACTCAACTACATGATTATCTGGAGACAAACAACATCCTACATCCATCCCAATATGGATTTAGAAAAACCTAAATACAGAATCTCTCCTCGTTTCCCTAAATGACATTGTCATCAGAGGCTTTGACAAAGGTGAAAAATACCTACTCATACTCCTTGACCTATCAGCCGCTTTCGACACAGTAAACCACAATATACTGTTAGAACGACTGTCAAACATTGGCCTTTCTGGTACTACATTACAATGGTTCTCGTCCTACCTCTCTGATCGTTCATACCAAGTAGTGATCAACAACACCCCATCAAAAATGATTGACCTCAAAACTGGAGTTCCACAAGGTTCAGCCTTATCCGCTACCCTCTTCAACATTTACCTCCTACCCATCTGCCAACTACTAAAAGATCATGGAATCTCACATTTCCTCTACGCTGATGACATTCAGCTTCTAATTCCCATTCAAAACTCAATTGAAGACGCATACAAAAAAACATCAGATCTACTTATCTCAATCAAACACTTACTAAACTCCCTGAAACTCATAATCAACTTCGACAAAACTGAAATCATACTCATGGATAAAAAACCCAATCCAACTCCGCCACCCCTGACAATCCTAGATAAACAAGTGACAACTATAATCCCTACCACCCATACCAGGAACCTTGGAGTTACCATCGATTCTGAACTCTCTTTCAAACCCCACATTGTAAATAAAACGAAAGAAGGATACCACAAGCTACTAACCCTAAGACACATAAAGCCATTTCTCAACCCTTCTGACTTCAGAACTGTCCTCCAACTGCTTATTTTCTCCACCTTCGATTACTGCAACTCATTACTTATTGGAATCCCTTCATCATCCCTCAAACCACTCCAAATACTGCAGAACTCAGCTGCCAGAATCCTTACCGGAAAAAAAAGAAACAAACACATTACACCCATTTTAACCTCTCTTCACTGGCTTCCTATTTCTGCACGAATTACCTACAAATCTATGACCATCATTCATAAAATCTTAAATGATGATCTTCATAGACTAAAAGGCTTAAACATTACCCCCCAAAACCCACAAAGAAACCTACGCTCCAACAACACAGGATTCCTAAACAACCCCACCTTAAGAGACGCTCATCTTTCAACTACGCGAGAAAGAGCATTTTCCATTGCTTCCCCCAAAACTTGGAACACCCTACCCATAGAACTGAGGACCCAGCACATCCAAAAAACATTTTTAAAAGACCTAAAAACATTTTTATTCCGCAAACTCTATTCTAACTATCTGACACCTGATCATCCCAGCACTCAACAGAACTCGCAAGCATAATCCTCCTCCTTCATGCTCTCCTGATGTACTCTCCTTTTCTACCCCTCCCTGCTCACTCCCTTGATCCGTTAAGTTCTTTGAAAATGTTCTTCACAATATTCTGTTATTCAACGACTAAGAAAATATGTTGATTGTTCACAAAACCCTACTGTTCCCAACTACTATGTTAACTCCATTTGATTGTAAGATAATTGCATATGTTGGATGATATTTGCAGATTTGTAAACCGTTATGATGGCTCTACCGAATAACAGTATATAAAACCCTACAAATAAATAAATACTCATCACTGACTGTTCCCTTAACAGCTATGACTAAGAAGGGAGTCAATGTTGCCACTTGATCTACGGAGGCCATGACAGCATTTCAGAAATTAAAGGACACCTTCTCAAGCATGCATTGTCTCTGCCATACGGACCCTACAAGACACTTCATCATGGAAGCCGATGCCTCGGATGTAGGCGTAGGGGCCATGCTAAGCCAAACCAGTGATTCTAAGATTCTGCATCCCTGTTCATTCTTTTACCGATGCTTCTCGCCTGCGGAGAAGAACTATGGCATAGGGGATAAAGAACTGCTGGCAATAAAAATGGCATTTGAAGAATGGTGCCCCTGGCTTGAGGGTGCTCAACATCAGATCACTGTTTACACTGATCATAAAAATCTGGAGTACCTCCATCACACTCAACGCCTTAACCATAGACAGGCGAAGTGGTCCCTGTTCTTTAACAGATTTGACTTTGTGCTGAAATATCGCCCTGGTGAGAAGAATGTCAGAGCAGATGCATTATCTCACTATTTTCTCTCTGAAGACATCCCTGATGAACCTCAGCATATCACTGACCCGAAAAGAGTCATTCTCTCAGCTACCCATCCGGTACCCCTGGCCAATACCATTGTACCCAGCAATTTGGGAAAGAAACTGCTAGTGTGGGCTCACGATTCGAAATTGGCCATACACCCTGGTCAACAAAGGACACTGGCTAAGCTACAGAAGTGCTGCTGGTGGATCACCATTAAGGAAGACACTCTTGCGTATGTAGCTTCATGTTCAATTGCACCAGACAGAAGCCTGAGCCTGGAAGTTCTTTGGGCCTGCTTCAACCCTTGCCAGTACCAGACCCTTGCCAGTACCCTTGCCAGTACCAGACAAGCCACATTGCTACAGACTTTGTGGTGGACTTTCCACTTTCTGGAGGTAACAATACCATATGGGTTAAAGTGGATCAGTTTTTGAAGATGGCTCACTTCGTGGCTCTCCCTGGCTTGCCTTCAGCCATGGAACTTGCAAATCTATTCATCAGTCACATCTTTCGCATACACGGCAAACCTAAACACATTGTGTCTGACAGAGGGGCACAATTTGCAGCTAAATTCTGGAAAGCCTTGTGTAACAAGTTCGACATTACACTTGACCACCGCTGCATACCATCCTCAGTCTAAAGGCCAGACAGAGAGGATGAATAGAACCCTCAAACAGTTCCTTCGTGCCTATGTTGGTTCCCGTCAGAATGACTGGGCTAAACTGCTGCCCGGGGCTGAATTTGCCATCAATTCGCATCCAGCATCAACTACTGGATCTACATCTTTCGAAGTGTCTATGGACGACAACCCTTACCACCTTTACCAGTTCTACTTTCTGCTTCATCCCTGGCAGCTCAATTTACTGCCAAAGGTATCCAGTAGCTCTGGAAGAAGACTAAAGAGATGCTCCAAAAGGCTGGACTAACAGCAAAGAAAGGCTATGATGCTCATCATCGCAAGGCTCCTGAATTTCAGCCTGGTGATAAAGTTTAGCTGTCTACCAAACATTTGAGACTTAAGCTGCCATCTGCTCGATTTGCTCCACGATTTGTCAGACCCTTTCCTATTCTCCAATGATTGGGCTCACTCACCTATAAACTGAAACTTCCTCCAGCTATGAAACTGCATAATGCATTTCATGTTTTGCTGCTGAAACCGCTTGTTCTTAGCGAGTTTTCCACCAAGACACCTGAACCTACTCCTCTTGATGCAGAAGAAGACATCAAGTACAAGGTTGATGCCATCCTTGATGTAAGAAAGAGAAGCAGAGTTTGGGAATACCTCCTGTCATGGGAGGGATATGGACCAGAAGAAATCTCTTGGGAACCTATGGCTAATATGTTTCCGCAGGTGCAGCAGAACAAGAGTCTTCCCGGGAGGGATGGTCATGGTGGCGGATAATAGGACGCATGATGGCTCAATGATAAACTGAGGATCGTCCAGAGTTTCTGTAGTCTCGAAGACGCGGGACAAGGAGTCAGCCTTAAGATTCTTGATGGCCGCCTATAATGTAGAACAAAATTGAAGCGGGTGAAGAACAATGCCTGTCGAGGATTGAGTCGCTGCGCCCGATGCAGATACTCAAGATTTTTGTGGTCCGTGTACACCGTGAACGGATGTTGGGCCCCCTCCAACCAAGGACGCCATTCTTCTGCCACTTTAATGGCCAGGAGCTCTTTATCACCAATGGCGTAGTTTTGCTCTGCCGGGGAGAACTGGTGAGAGAGGAAGGCGCATGGGTGTAGCTTGTGTTGGTCCAAAGTCTGGCTCAGGACGGCTCCCACACCTTCTGAGGATGCGTCCACCTCAATGACGAATGGCCATTGCGGGTCAGGATGGTGAAGGCATGGCTGGCGAAGGAACACCTCTTTAAGGTGGAGGAAGGCAGCTACCGCTCCAGGAGGCTAGTTCTTGGGGTCCGCATCTTTTTGAGTTAAGGCCATCAGGGTTGCGACAATGGAGGTGTAATGGGAGATAAATGAGTGGTAGTAATTGGCAAAACCCAAAAACCATTGGAGAGGTTTCAGGCCGGATGGTTGCGGCCATGCCCAAATGGATTTTAGTTACTGGGGTTCCATGCGGAAAGCCTCACTGGAGACAATATACCCCAAGAAAGGAAGAGACTTCCACTCGAAGAGACACTTTTCGAGCTTGGCATAAAGTCTGTTTTCTCTTAGGCATTGAAGTACCTGGACGACGTGCTGACGGTGAGCGGAGAGAGAATCAGAGAAGATCAAGATGTCAATGAGGTACACGACCACACAACGATAGAACAGGTCTCGGAGTATTTCATTCATTGTGTTTTGAAACACTGCTGGGGCATTGCAGAACCCGAATGGCATCACTAGGTGCTCATAATAGCCGTCTCGGGTGTTGAAGGCCATTTTCCATTTGTCTCCCTCCTTGATGCGGATCAGATTATACACCCCCCGGAGATCCAACTTGGTAAAGATTTTCACACCTTGCAGATGATTGAAAAGCTTGGAGATTAGGGGCAAGGGGTTCCGGTCCTTGATAGTTATGGCATTCAGGCCCCGGTAGTCGACGCAAGGGCAAAGGGTTCCATCCTTCTTTACAACGAAGAAGAAACCGGCCCCCGCTGGGGATGTTGATTTGCGGATGAAGCCCCTCTCCAGATTATCTTTGATGTACTGGGACATGGATTGAGTCTCCGAGGGTGAAAAGGCATAAGTGCGGCCCCGAGGAGATTCTGTGCCAGGAAGGAGGTTAATGGCATAATCGAATGGTCAATGAGGCGGGAGTGTCTCAGCCTTCTGCTTGGAGAAGACATCCGAGTACTTAGCATAGGAGGCCAGCAAGCCTTGGAGACTGGCGAGAGCGGTGGAGCATTGCACTGGAACTACCGGTTGGAGGCAATTGTCATGACAATTCGGCCCCCATTGGGTTAACTGTTCTTATGTTCTTATGTAAGTCTTGACTTTAGCGTGCCTTCGGTTCACCATGTTCCTACGGCAGAACAAAGCAGACGCTTTTGGTTCGCCATGTTCCTATGGCGGAACAAAACAGACGCTCAAGCCTTGACTTTAGCGTCCCTTCATTTCACCATGTTCCCATAGGCGGAACAAAACAGACGCTCAAGCCTTGACTTAAGCGTGCCTTCAGTTCGCCATGTTCCTACGGCGGAACAAAACAGACGCTTTCGGTTCGCCATGTTCCTAAGGCGGAACAAAACAGACGCTCAAGCCTTGACTTTAGCGTCCCTTCGGTTCGCCATGTTCCTATGGCAGAACAAAACAGATGCTCAAGCCTTGACTTTAGCATCCCTTCGGTTCACCATGTTCCTACGGCGGAACAAAACAGACGCTCAAGCCTTGGCTTTAGCGTCCCTTCGGTTCGCCATGTTCCTACGGCGGAACAAAACAGACGCTCAAGCCATGACTTTAGCGTCCCTTTGGTTCGCCATGTTCCTACGGCGGAACAAAACAGACGCTCAAGCCTTGGCTTTAGCGTCCCTTCGGTTCACCATGTTTCTACGGCGGAACCAAACAGATGCTCAAGCCTTGACTTTAGCGTCCCCTCGGTTCCACCATGGGAATATCGCAACCACCTGTTCAGGTGCCCAAATTGGGCGTGTGTTCAGTTCGCCATGTTCGTATATGGTAACTTTTCAGGCCTTTAGGGCTGGACATGGACGTTCCTGCCATTTTTGCTGCCTTTCTAGAACTAGAGTTTTCGATTGGTCCAAACTGGAGTTTCCTGTTGGTTTTGAAACTGGAGTTTCCGATTGGTCCAAACTGGAGTTTCCTATTGGTTTTGAAACTGGAGTTTCCTATTGGTTTTGGAACTCTAGTTTCCAATTGGCCAGCACAGCATCATAATCCTACCATGGGCGTGTATATAGGTCACCTCTCTGAATGGAAAAGTCCCTTTTGACTTCGTTTGGACTAGGACACACCGTGTACAACTGTTTCATCGGATATCGAACAGGAGATTGTCAAGGCTTTCAGCAAGTAAGCATTGCAAAGCACGCTTCTTTTTCTCACAAAAACTAGGCGTCCCTTGTGGTGATCCATGTGCCTTTGCAACTCTTTTATGTGCGCGTATGCTTGGGCGCACAAGGAGGAAGCCTAGAATCCGCTGTCCCTTTGCTCCGTGTGCCTGTGCTACTGTCTTCTATTTGCTTTGACTTGTGCGTTCATGCATGAAGAATAGAGTTTGGTGTTCCTTTGGTTCCGCGCTGGCCATGGACATTGGGAAGTTAAAATGGCCGCCGAACAAGGACATTCTCGTCTTTTTCTCGCATCCCTCCATGGGATCAGAATCCATGGTGGGAAGGCTGCTTTTCATTGTCTTCTTTGGAATATTTTGTTTGCCTCGTCTAGTGATGTTGCCTGGTTATGTTTCCCTCCTCTTTGCATTCAATCTGTCTCTGATGTTTCTCACTTACAGTTCCTATATTTAACCCTTCAACTTGCATTTTAACTGTTTTAGGTGTTTGGTCTTTAACTGTTACCAGTTTATGTCGCCCTCTTCTTTGCATTTTTAACGTTTTGGATGTTTCAGTTTAGACTCTTGGCTGTAAGCTATCCGTTATGCCCCTTCATTTTCCTTCAACGGCAGGGAAAATGAAGAAAAGATGATTTATATTCAGCATCAACCAACAAGGAATGAATTATATAGTCTGGGTAAACAGATCAGCATAGGAGTAGCTGGCTTGATAAGGCGCTTACTACCCCCGAATCAATTAAGCCTGATACTTCACTTGCAATGCACATCCAACATAGCTCTCTGCTTCAACAGCAGAGAGAATGAAGAAAAGATGATTTATATCAGCATCAAACAACAAGGAATGAATTACATAGTCTGGGTAAACAAATAAGCATGGGTGTAGCTTGCTTGTTACGGTGGCTACTACCCCGAATCAATTAAGCATGATACTTGACTTGGAATAATTATCCAGCGCAGCTCACTGCTTCAGCAACAGAGGGAATTAAGTAAAGAGGATTTTTATTCAGACAACCAACAATGGCTGAATTGCACATGCAGGGTAAACAAACGAGAGTAGCTTGCTTATTACTGCGGTTACTACCCCAAACCAATTAGCTAGATACTTCACTTAGATGCAGCTCGAGCACTGCTGACTGCATCGATGGTGGGGGTGGAAGGGAATTGGAACCAAAAAGTCACCAATAAGAGCCCTGACCTCAGCGGTCAGAGTAACAGATTATGAAAACAAATAGGTGTGAAAGCTTGCTGGGCAGACTGGATGGGCCGTTTGGTCTTCTTCTGCCGTCACTTCTATGTTTCTATGTAACTTAGTGGGCATTTGCTGCATTTTCATCGTTCATTAACCCCATGCTCGCCTTGTTATTTTCTCTGATTCAGACAATGATGCCCTGAAAACATAGCATTTCACTGATGGAGGTGGAGCACGGAGACCGGCAACCATTTGTGGAATGGCTCTTGATCGAGGCTATACAGGGGCCTCAATATATTCTAGTATATTTAACAGATTTAATCTCCGCCGTGCTGTCCATTAATCACGTGCTCTTTGTTACCGTTCAGGTTTAACTATGCCAGGAAAGCACACTATCGCTGAGGTAGAGGAGCATGCCGTAGAGCAGCAATGAGAGGAAGACTCAAGCGCCTGCCAGCCATCCCGAAAGCGAACCCGTAATGCGCGCTTTACGGATGAAGAGAAAGAGGTATTGTGCCGTGCGGTATGTGAAAAACATAACCTTCTCTTCAAGTCGAAGATTTCGTGGACCAGCAGAAAAAAGATTTGGGAAAAGATTGCCCAAGATGTAAGCTTCCTTTCTGTGACGCCCAGGGATGTTAAGCAGGTGCAGCACCGGTGGCGGGACACCAAGAAAGAGGTGAAAGAGAAGGCCGCTAAAATCAATGCCTCTGCAAAGAGGACTGGTAGAGGGCCACCGTGCAGCATCGTGCTGACACCGGTGGAGGAGATGGTTCTCCGAACCATGAGGACGGAGGTCGTCTTGGGCGTGCGGACGCAGTACGGCGCTGACTCGGCAGCATGTGCAGGTATGTATTTAGCTAAATCTGGTTACCGTAGCATGTTAACTGTATGGTTGACGAGTGGTCAACCGATGTGTGATCGCTCTTTTTTGTTTTAAATTTTTCCTACTGTAATAAAAATGTGCATCATTGATTGCCCTACCATCACTGTACTTGTGGCAATAGTATCTGATAGCATTTAGCAAATATGTCACGTCTCTCCTGCCATAAGAATTCTTGTTCCATAACAAAAATATTACAATTTCGTTTGACATTGGTACAGCTATAAATTCTGATGAACTCTTCCCAATTATGGAATGACGGTGACCTCTTTATATATCTTTAGCCACAGAAACAATGGACAATGCCCACATCTATAATAACAAAACAACAGCACCAAAGCCTTATACTAGTTGATCAAAAACACAATTCCTCAAACCTTGCACCTCAACAGCCGGAAACGCTGCAGGGAAACACTATCATCATAGGAATTGTGTTAAATAAAGTGCAATAATTTTTGTGTATTTTTTTTTGTTGCAAATCAAATGCTTTCATTTCAAATCAAATGCTTTGCAACAAAAAAATACACAAAAATTATTGCACTTTATTTAATAAAATTCATATTTATTTATTTATTTATTTATTTATTTAATTAACATTTTTCTATACCGACCTTCATGAAAGATTTCATATCAGATCGGTTTACATGTAACAAAGGGTATAACTTAAACAAGAACAATTCACTTGAAGCGGAAGTTACATATAACAGGGTAGATAACTTGGGGCTAGGCTAGTCAGAGGTAAAGAACAGTGTAACTGAGGAGAACTAGAAAAGGCAATGAAACAAAAGAACGGCGGCTTAATTATAACGTCTAAACATGGCGAGGCATTAGCCAGTAAAGCAGAGTCCTGTCCGGTTGACAATTAATGGCTTAGAAAGTTAGGGGAAGGCCTGGAGGAAGAGCCAGGTCTTAAGTTTTTTCAGAAAGTTCGAGGGCAAGTTTCTAGTCTGAGGTCAGTGGGCATATTGTTCCAGATGGTTGGACCCGCTGTAGAGAATGCTCGTTCTTTGGTGGATGAAAGTCGCGTGGCTTTTGTTGGGGGAACTTGCAGGGTGCCATTGTACGCTTCTCTTATAGGTCTTGAGGATGAATATAATTTGAGAGGAATCTGGAGGTCTAGTTGTTGTTGATTGTATATGGATTTATGAACTGTGGTGAGGGCCTTGTGCATTATTCTATATTTTATTGGCAGCCAGTGAAGGTTCCATAGTATGGGAGTGATGTGCGAACCTCTGTTGGTGTTGGTTAGGATTCTGGCTGCCGAATTCTGGAGCATCTGTAATGGTTTGATAAAGGAGAAAGGGAGTCCGAGAAGGAGAGCATTGCAGTAATCTGTTTTGGAAAAGAGCGTGGTTTGGAGCATGGTTCTGAAATCCTGGAAATGGAGGAGAGGTTTGAGCCTTTTCATAACTTGGAGTCTATAAAAACCATCCTTGGAGGTGTTGTTGATGGATTTCTTTAGATTCAGGTGGTTATCGAGGATGACTCCTAGGTCCCTTACTTGTGAGATCTGGGTGTTGGATGATGTCAGATAGGTTAGGGCTGAGTGGTCAGGGGAGATGAGAAGGAGTTCTGTCTTGGATGCATTGAGGACTAGGTTTAGACCGGAGAGTAGGCAGTTAATAGCTTGAAAGCAGCTTTCCCAGTATGAGAGCGTTTTAGAGAGTGATTCTGTTATGGGGATCAGAATCTGTACGTCGTCTGCATAGAGATAGTGGATTAATTTTAATTTTGTAAGCAGCTGGCAGAGGGGGAGGAGGTAGATATTGAAGAGGGTGGGGGACAGGGAAGATCCTTGAGGTACGCCTAAAGTTGATTTGACGTCTGAAGATTCTTCAGACGTCAAATTCCTCAGACGTCAAATTCAGATGTCATATGATGATAGTGCTTCCCCCAGCACTTCTGGCAAGGTTAGAGGAATTGTGTTTTTGATCAACTAGTATAAGGCTTTGGTGCTGTTATTTTGCCATCATTTTTTTTTATTTAAATTTTATTAAGTTTTCAACAATATAGACAATATTAACTTGCCATGAAATCAGGACAAAGTGGTTTATCAAACATAAAAAAAAGAAAAAAATAATCACAAATATTATTCATCCACTATCCTTGGTACTCTGAAATAGGGGAGAATCAAGATTATAAAAGAGTGCAATATTACAAATCAAATAACAGGAAATCAAGGGGGTGGATTATCCCTATATATATACTGCTACTATCTAACTAGCTTCACCGGGAGATTGAAGAGACTCTAGGAAAGAAATGAAGTGAGAAGGTTCAAAGAAAACATAGGGGTAGATTTTCAGACCGCGCGAATAGGCGTACTTTTGCTGGCGCATCAGGCGCAAGCAAAAGTTCGCGGGATTTTAGTGGATACGCGCGGAGCCGCGCGTATCCGCTAAAATCCGGGATCGGCGCGCGCAAGGCTATGGATTCTGTATAGCCGGCGCGCGCCGAGCCGCGCAGCCTACCTCCGTTCCCTCCGAGGCCGCTCCGAAATCGGAGCGGCCTCGGAGGGAACTTTCTTTTGCCCTCCCCTCACCTTCCCCTCCCTTCCCCTACCTAACCCACCCGCCCGGCCCTGTCTAAACCCTATCCTTACCTTTGTCGGGGGATTTACGCCTCCCTCCGGGAGGCGTAAATCCCCGCGCGCCAGCGGGCCACTAGCGCGCCGGGACGCGACCTGGGGGCGGGTCCGGAGGGCGCGGCCACGCCCCCAGACCGCCCTGGGCCGTAACCACGCCCCCGGACCCACCCCCGAAACGCTCCCGACACGCCCCCAAAACGGCGCTGCGCTCGGTCCCGCCCCCGACACGCCCCCCTCCGACAACCCCGGGACTTACGCGAGTCCCGGGGCTCTGCGCGCGCCGGTAGGCCTATGTAAAATAGGCTCACCGGCGCGCAGGGCCCTGCTCGCCTAAATCTGCCCAAATCCGGGCGGATTTAGGCGAGCAGGGCTCTTAAAATCCGCCCCTTAGTGTATTATTAATATTCATAATACATTTACAAGGAAATCGGACTGCAATCCGGGCACCTTACTGTCTAGCTCATGGACAAAGAGCCAGGAATTTCTTCTATCATTGTTGAGTTGCTCTTGATATATCTGGTTAAACCCAGATTTTCTGCCCTAAATATAGGGTTTCACGATTACGTAGAAAAAGTCTGAGAACTGAATCTCGGTCTGATGCAAACACAAAATTTACGAAAAGTGCTCCATGACGTTCCACTTGATTTTCCAGTGATGACTCTAACAATTCAGTTAAATTTAAAGCTGTAGAATGAGAAAGAGGGGGATCATTCTCATTTTTCTCATTTGACAAAAAAGAAATCCTTGAAATAGGTGGAATCATCTCTGATGGAAAATGTAAAACTTTTTACAAGTAATTTTTAAATTGATCCCTAGATGAGATCAACTTTACCTTCTGGAAATTCAGAACTCTCAGATTTAAATATCAGGTAGAATTTTCTAGATTTTCCAACCTTTTAGAAGAGATCTTGCTGTTACTGACCTGTTGCGGGAGTTGGCAACCTGTTATGGATCTTGTTAACTCCTTAGCAATCTGATGTGGCTTGCTCCTCTAGAAGGGAGGAGCCCGCAATCTTACGTACTTAGTAGGCGGAGTTAGCAGTCTGTTAGAGATCTGCTCCTCCAGAGGTGAGGTGCCAGCAATCTTATAATGGAATCTGCTAGGAGCTGCAATCTGATAGAAAACTGTTATTTCAAGGATTTCTTTTTTGTATGGTTCCTGTTAGGAAGTAGCAATTTGTATGATACAGTTCCTGTGGAAGAAGATGTAGCAAACAGTTAGGTTTAGACTGCAAGGTAGCAGTTAGTTGTACTCAGCTCTTGAAGTGTGATGAATGAGTACTCTAATGTGAATTGGTGAATCCTTGGGCCGATGGCAGATGACAGTGCCCTCAGGAGGATACTCTGAGAGGAACCACAGACTAGGCTGGAGTATGGAGAAGAGATGGCAGTAGTGAACTGATGTGCCCAGCAGGGCTAAAGACCCTCAGATAATGGAACTGCGATCTCTGGGTTTCCTGACCTGTAGAGAGAGATTATAGATAGTGAGTAGACAGGGTAGGCTGGATACATAACCAGTGGTAGATGATATACTCACATAGATCATATATCTCTAATGGATTTTATGCAACAGAGTCTTCAGTATATTCAGGAACAGGAGCCTCTAGGCGAGTACTGGTTCGTATATGCAATCTGAAATAAGAACTCACAATATATGTGTATGCGGTGGTTTCTGAAATAGAAGAGAGTCTTTGGAGGGTTTTAGGAACATGGGCCCTCGAGGAGCGAATACCGGTTCCTATCTGCAATATGCAATAGTAACTCACAAGATATGGGTATGCGATAGCTTGTGAAATAGAAGAGAGTCTTCAGAGGGTTTTAGGAACATGGGCCCTCGAGGAGTGAGCACCGGTTCCTATCTGCAATAGTAACTCACAATCTCCGTACGTGCGATAGTGTCTAGATAGAAGAGAATCTTCAGTGTTCTAGGAACATGGGCCCTCGAGGAGCGAGTACCGGTTCCTATCGGTAGTCTGAATAGAAACTCACAATGTTCACATCTGCGATCGCTTCCAGGCAATAGGGAGTCTTCTGAGCGTTCAGGGACATAGGCCCTTGAGGAGCGAGTACCGGATCCTGTTTTAGCAATCTGAAATCAAGAAGAAAGAGAGCGGGGCCCCCGAGGAGCGGGTACCCCTGGTAAGTTCATGGAGGCAGAGCAGCAGAGAAAGAATACCCTTGCTAACTCAATTTGTAAGCGAAAGCGAAGACCTTTTAAGTTGGAAGCGGATGACGTCACTACGGGGGGATGCCCCCGAGGTTCGCGCCCTTGCTGGTACAAACTCTGGAGCGCGCGCGCACCCTACATCATCAGGACATGGCAGATCTGCAGCATCAGGCCAGCCCAGGGATTCCGGGAAGAAGTGGCGAGGAGAAGCCCCGGCAGCATCTGTCCATCAGACCCGAAGGGAGTCACCACAGAGGTAGAGAGGGTGGAGCGAGGGCAAGAGCAGGCACGAACGCAACACTTGCCTTGCATTAAACCATTCTGGATAGATTGTATCTGAGCCACTTTGTAATCTAGCTCATCTATCTTGGATGAGTGAGTTGTTATAATTGGATCCAAAGAATGAGCATGGCTCTCCTTCATAACTAAAGTAAGTGCAGTTATAGAGCATTTCAATGATAGAAGAGCATTCCAGACTGAGTCAAGAGTTATTACAGCAGGTTTAACCTGTAGAATCTGAGAGTAAGAACCTATCCCAGAAAGTCAAAGAAATTCTTTGCCAGTAGCCTGAAGAGATTCCACAGCATATCTCCCAGATGGAGTAGAGGTCGAGGCTGGGTGGTCATGCTGTTCTCTTTCCAAACCCAGCCTAGCTCGAGTTCCTTTCGATGGTAAGGTTAGCAAAACCCCTCCAGTTTCACACACCTCGACATTCACAGCTATAACCGCCTCAGCAGCAGACGTTTCTAAGATGGTGGCAGACAAACAGATTGCAAGCACGATCTATGACGGGATGCGGCTCATCTTGAGTGTCTTCAGGCTCAAAGGAGCGGGATAAGGCATCCGCTCTGTGGTTCTTCTCCAACGGACGATATTGGAACTCAAAGTTAAATCGGGAGAAGAATATTGCCCAGCATGCCTGGAGAGCGCTGAGACGCTGGGCATGTCTGAGATGCTCTAGGTTTTTATAATCAGTAAAGATCATGAATTTGAACTGAGCGCCCTCCAACCAGGGACGCCACTCTTCGAGGGCGAGCTTGACAGTGAGCAGTTCCCTATCCCCTATGCTGTATTTTGTTCAGTGGGGGAGAACTTGCAGGAGTAGAATGAGCATGGATGGAGAACCGCCCCAGCCCCCATGGCAGAGGCGTCCACTTCCACAATAAAGGGGCAGTTCGGATCCAGATGGCACAGGCAAGATCCTGAAAGGAAGGCATCCTTTAGGCTCTGGAAGGCAGCAAGTGCTTCAGGAGACCAGTTCTTGGTGTCGCTGCCTTTATGGGTCATGGCTGTGAGAGTCGCTGCAAATAGGGAGTAGTTTGCTATGAAATGGTGGTAGTAATTCATAGGGATGTGAATCATTTTTGAACGATTAAAATTATCGTCAGATAATTTTAAAATCGTCCAAAATCGTTAGAGTGCACGATACAATACAAATGCCCCCGATTTATCGTCAGGGGCATTTGTATTGTATCGTTAAATAGGGCGCGAGAAAACCAGCACACCAAAAAAACCCTAAAACCCACCCTGAACCTTTAAAACAAATCCCCCAACCTCCCGAACCCCCCCAAAATGTTTTAAATTACCTGGGGTCCAGTGGGGGGGTCCCGACGCGATCTCCCTCTCTCTCTGGCCACGGCTGCGTTGAGAAATGGCGCTGGTGGCCCTTTGCCCTTATCATGTGACAGGGCAAAGGTAGCGCTGGCGCCATTTTGGTTCCTGGCTCCCGACGTCATGAGTGCAGGAGATCGCCCCCGGACCCCCGCTGGACCCCCAGGGACTTTTGGCCAGCTTGGGGGGGGCCTCCTGACCCCCACAAGACTTGCCAAAAGTCCAGCGGGGGTCCGGGAGCTACCTCCTGCACGCGGGCCGTATGGCCAATCTTCAAAATGGCGCCGGCACTACCTTTGCCCTCACTATGTCATATGGGCATGGCGCATTTTGCTACCTTTGCCCTCACTATGTCATATGGGTAACGGTCGCCCGTTACTTCTACCCCTAGGGTTGTAGTACCGGGCAGCAACTCGATGGGACAATCAAATTTGAGAAGAGGCAGAAGGATATTTGCCTTCTGCTTAGAAAATACATCCTTGAAGTCATCATATGGAGAGGAAGACTTGAAGCTGTCATCACAAGGGGAATCACAGGAGGAGGTTCCACCCTCTTGAGGCTCACCTGATGACAAGCTGGTCTCCATTTGGCGAGCTGTAAGGTTTCCCAGTCAAACTGGGGCGAGTGGCACTGGAGCCACGGTAATCCCAAGACCACTGGGTGGATGGATTTTTCCAGAATAAAAAGCTCAATCTCCTCTTCGTGTAGATCTCCGGTGAGGAGACAGATGGGTTTCGTCACTTGGGAGATCCTTCTGGGCAGTGATTCACCGTGAATGGAGGTAAATACATAGTGGTGACTCGATTGTGCAAGTGGAAATGCCTAGGAGGTACACCAGGTCCTTGATGATAAAATTCCCACCTGCTCCTGAGTCAATCAGAGCCAAGGCTGGGAACAAGTGAGAGTCCCGGGTCAGGGTGACTGACAGTGTCAATTGAGGGGCCAGAGTAGGAGCACCCAAGTTCAGGACCCCAACTGAACTTAGGCCCAGGAGTTTCCTGGACGGATGGGACAGGACAGGAGGTGGTGGCCTGAAGCCCCACAGTACAGGCACAAACCCGAATGCCTCCATCTAAAGGCATTCCTTCGGTGATAGGCACCCTCCACCCAACTGCATGGTTCTTCCATTTTGGTTGATGGCGGGGTTCCGCTGGGGGCGGACTCTGCTGCTGGTGGAGAACGGGAACGCTCCACAGTGGAATGTTGGGGCGCCCGAATTTCTCAGTGACGCTCCTGGAGGGGGTGGTCAATGCGGCCTGCAAGATTAATAAGGTCCTCGAGGGAAGAAGGTAGCTCATGGGCTGCAAGCTCATCTTTAAGTTGGGGTGACAAACCATGCAAATAAATGGCTCGAAGGCAATCCTCTTGCCAAGCCAATTCTGTGGCAATAGTCCGGAACTCGATAGAAGGCCAGCGCCTGAGAGGGCCAAATCCAGGGAGATACCGAAGGCATAGTAGAGAACAGGCTGAAGTTGGAGCAGGTGGCAGAGCCGCATGAGGTCAGGCCCTTGTAGTGACATAAGGCACGAGACAGACAGGCACAGTGCATGAAGTCAGGCCCTTGTAGTGACATAAGGGGCAAAACAGACAGGTACAGCGCATGAAGTCATGCCCCTATGGTGTTGATAGGGGCAAGACAAGGAAGCAGAGTAAATTAAGTCAGGTCCATGTGCTGATATATCTGGAGCATATGAGGCAGGCAGAGCTGCTGCAAGGTTTTAAAGTGCTTTTATTCATCTTGCCATTCACAGGGAAAATCTGGAAACCCAAGCAAAGGCATGTTTATTTTCAAAAACACTAACAGTTCCATCAACTCTGGTGCCAGCCTTGAGCGGTGAGGTCTCATGATATCCTGTGTCATTGAAAGACACGTTCACTGAGCACACTGGTTGGTGGACAGGACAGATATCGCTGAACTACTTTGGCTAGGTGTGACCAGACAGTGGACTTGTGTGCCTAGCATGCAAGCAAATCTGTCTCCATGTCCTCAGTGGGCTCTGAGAGATACCGTGACACTGACATTTGTGCTGGTGTCTCCTTTGCTTGGGTGGGCTGAGAGTCCTTCTTTCCAGCTGCTTTCGCTCTAGCCTGTGCCAGAAGAGATGATTTTTTAGGGGCAACATGGCTTTGGTGTACTGAAGTGGAGGGAGGAAGTACTATCTGTCGCTGACAGAGTGCTGCTCATGCTTGAACTTGCACTACTCTCTGAAGTGCCCGCTGTTTCCACCTCTGCTTTATGCCTAATCTGTCTCTGCCTATGGCGCTCCTGTTCACAAACCTTTTCTAACAGCAGGTTCTTCACTAATGTGAGACAATTGGACTGTAGGGTGAGTTTCTCTTTCACACTGGGATCACAGACTGTGGCAAGCATGTATCTCTCATCTTTTTTTAAAGATCCTAATCTCT
Source organism: Rhinatrema bivittatum (assembly GCF_901001135.1). Classification (NCBI taxonomy): domain Eukaryota; kingdom Metazoa; phylum Chordata; class Amphibia; order Gymnophiona; family Rhinatrematidae; genus Rhinatrema; species Rhinatrema bivittatum. Next base: position 825,417,393 of record NC_042615.1, read on the forward strand.
CTTGCACCTGCTTCTGCAAAACGTCCAGACAATACAGCACCTCTGCTGTCATTCCCTCTTCCTGTTTAAAGCTCTCCAAGTTTTCCTCCAGAATATTAACTATAGGGATGATGTCACCCAAGGTGGCACTTCTGGAACTCAGCTCCTCTGTGATATCTTTGAAGGGCTGCAGGATTTTTACCAGCTGACTCATGACTACACAATCATGATGCCCTAGGGAACTCTGCACATCTATCTCCATTTCCAAAGAAAGGTCATGAAGGGGTGTCTGCTGCTCCACTAACTTCTTGAGCATCATATAAGTGGAATTCCACTGGGTGCCAATGTCTTGAATGAGATGCTTGTGAGGAATCCCCAAATCAGTCTGCTTTTGACGGAGAACCTGCCCCACCTTGACACTTCTGTGGAAGTATCCTGCTATGTTCCTGCACTTCTTTATTAACCTATGCAGTTATTCATTCTCCTTGTCATTGGACTCCAAGCCCAGAGCTGACTTCACTACCAGGTGCAGAGTGTGTGCAAAACATTGGATGTTCTGAAAGCCAAAGAAGAATACGAACAAACACTGCACTTCGTAAAATATCCAACAGAAAAAGTGCAGACCAGCAAAGTTCAAGTCCCAATCAAAGGATTTCAAACTCAAGGTATATATAGATAGATTGTATAATTTTATTCCAGCAACTCCACTGCATTTTTGGAACTGAACGCAGTGGGGGGACTTTGTAAAAGCAATTTTTGGAACTGATGTTCTGAAAGCCCCCATTGGATATTGCCTTTACAGTGTTTGCACCATTGTCTGTGACAAAGAACCATGTCTGAAGATTCCTGTCTCGCTGGTGTAGTTGCCAGCCCTCCAGCATCTGTCTGATGCATGCTAGAATATTGGCAGCGGCATGGGCCTGGTCCATCAGGTGGGTGTGCAGTAAAGCCCACCTCCACCCTGATACTTGGTCACTAATAGAGCTGCTGCCTGCCCCTGCCTCAGCCAGGTCCCACCAGTGTGCTGTCAGGGAGAGGTAAGAGTGTGAAGCGTTCAAGGTGATCCAGATATCGCAGGTGAAATGCACACTCCCCTCTGCCTTAGCTAGCAGTGCTTGGATGCGACTGCGACACTGCTTGTACAGGCTGGGGATGACCTTTCTGCTAAATGTGGTTCTGAAGGGGACTTTGTAATTTGGAGCTAAGACCTGCAGCAAATGCTTGAAAACCACATTCTGCACTAGCTGCAAGGGCTGGTCATCAAGGGCAATCATTTCCCCAATGCTCCTGGTTACAATCTTTGAGGCTGCCTGCCTCCTTCCCCGGGATAGCGCTACCGACCACCATCCCATTTCCTCCATTGTGGGTTGTCGCTTCTGACGCATGGCAGGGGGCTGCTGGCCTGCCACCTGACTGCTGGAAGGGGCTGAGGACGTGGGATGACCCTGCTCCTTTTCAACCACTTTATGCTGCCTGGAAAAAGGGGTCCCATGATTGGTACTGCCACCATCCCCAGATGTCACTACTGTTGGGTGTTGCTGCTGCATATGATGCATCATGCCAGAATTAGATAGATGTCCCACTTGCTTGCCCCTGCTAATACCCCTGGCACAGTAATTACAATGAGCAAAACGCAGGTCCTCCCTCAGTTTAAAATGGCTCCAGATCACAGATTTCTTTTGTGATCCCTTCTCTATAGCCTTTGGGGTGGATACTGGCACAGGAGTTGAAGTAGTGGGTGGACCATGAGAAGCAATGCCAGGGGCATCAGTCATACTCTGTGCCTGCACTGACTGCTCTTCCTCATCATGATCACCAGTTTCCTCTCTCCTCCAGCAAGGAAGTGGAGGCAAAGGCAGAACAAACTAATCCTCCTAAACCTTCTTCAGCTATTATGTCTTCCATTTCTGATGAAGGGAATCCCATACACGATGATTCTTCATCTGAATCAGAAGCAAACAGTGACTGTGCTACATTGTCAGGGCTAACTAGAGTCTGCTGTCACACTACTGCTTGTGGGTCTCATTCTTTTGCTTTCTCCACTATCCCAACTACCTTTGACGGCTCAGCCTCCCCTTCCCTCACCTCCAAAAAAAGGGTCAGAAACAGGTGGTGGCAGTGCATCATCTTTAAATTTAAGTTTATTCTGAATGGATCTGCCTGCCTCTCCAGAGATTTTGTACTGGAACAGGTCCCATTTAACTTTAATGGGGGACTGCCTCTTGAAATGCCTCCTCTGCCAGTGCCAATCACTCGACCTGGACCTTTCCCTGACATCAGGGATTTTAATGTCACTGCCTACTGGGGATTTGAATTAAAATGATTATTTCTTTATTGGTTGTAATGTACTAAACACCACTGTACCAATATATGTGAGTGTGGAAAACTACACACACACACACATACACACAGTGCAGTGTCTTGCTGTACAGTACAACTGAGACTGCTCTATCTGCACAAAAACTGAAACTCCAGATAACACTGGAAGCCTCAGCCTGACTACTCCTGCTGTGAGTCTGCAAGCCACATTCCTACAGTACTCCTCTCTGTGCACTCACTGTGATGCTGCTTGTAGTTGTACAATACCCAGACAGCCACTGCAGGTCTCCCACTATCTCCCACCCAGAGCACCCAAACCCTACCTGCAACCTACCCCAGGGGGGTAAGATCAGTAGCAAAATGCCACTGCTGGCAGCTTGTCACTCCTTTTCTCTCAGTGGGTGAGACAGAGAGACAGTCTGAGTGCAGTGAAAAAAAGCCTGGCTGCTTGGCACAGCAGCAAAAAAGGACAAAAATTGTTTTTTCAGCAATAGCAATAGCTCTGATTTTCAGCAGGTGAATAGAGATTTGAGACACTCTGAGAGAGCTCAATCCAGCAAACAACTTCTCAGACAGAACCCAAGAAGAAAGTGCACTGTGGTACACTTGCTAAAGATAGAAAAAACACCTGGATCAGCATCACTAGGTCCACAGAGCAGCGAATGACTGAATTAAAAAATGCTTTGCTCTGATATGTTGGCATTCTGGTCTCCTTGACAACCTGTCCGACCCACTCTATGACAGGACTGTGATGTCACTTATGACTCACAGGAAAGGGCTGGTTGCTATGGATACTCCCACATGACCTTCTCCTATTGCAAAAGGCTGCAAAGTAAGCACAGTGAACCAAATGAATGAAGCTAATATGATATGTTTCATTCGAGGGGGGTTGTCATTCGTTTCACAGTTCCACGAATGAAATGAATAAGGACCTATTCGATGCAGATGCCACATTCATTGTAAACAAATGCACATCCCTATATTTTTCTATTTTGCTCTTTCTTCAGTGTTCCATGATTCAGAGTCTAGTTTCTCAGGCTTTCTATTTTGGTTTTGTCTGCATTTTTCTGTTTCTAATTTGTAGTCTCTTATTTCTATATTAGGTAAGGGTCGGTCTCTGTTTTGCCTGTGTGTGTTACTGAGGTGCAATATATCTGCCTGCATGTAGTTTCTCTGTAGCAGTCTAGCTTGTTCTATTATTCCAGTAGGTGATGTATTAATGTTCTAGGGCCTGGTGTACTATTTGCATTGCTGCTTTTTCATAAGGTTGCTGCTATTTGAGTCCTGAGAGTCAGTGCTATGACTGTAGGGTGTGGTAAGGTTCTAGATGTCTCTTTCCTTGCAGGAGTTTGTGTTACTTCACAAAATAGCAGTGGAGGGATATTTTTTGCTGAGGTGACACCAGAATTAGATTTTTTTTTCATGTTGGTTGTAATGTGAATTGTCCTAGCTCTGCTCTACACCTATTCTGATGATATTTTATTATAGTTATAATGATTTCTGGCTTTCTGGAAAGAGAATTAAAAAAGATTACATTAATTTTAATTATAATTTAATTATATTACAAGATTGATTGGATCTGATTGTTTTCTTTGCTTTTTACATGACATACTTTTGCGTTTATAAACTGCAATAAATATAAAATAATACAAATTAGTAAGGGATTTGAAATTCTGCTTGAAATAATTGAGGTAAAATGTTTTAAAGTTTCATGCATGATGCATATTGGCTATTGTAAACTACTTAGAAAGCCATTGTAGGTGCAGCAAATAGCATTATTTATCAATAAGAATACAACTAGTAGGTCACAGATCTGCATGCCTTCAGCCCACCCATGCTAAACTTGTGCCCACCCAAAAGGTTAGTTCTGGCTATGCCATTTCATAATACATTGAAATCTTCTGCTCAGTGTTCAGCAGCATCCAAGAAAGCAAATAGAATGCTTGGGATTATTAGGAAAGGAATGGAGAATAAAACAGAGAATATCATAATGCCTCTGTATCGCTCCATAGAGAAACCATACAATGAGCATTGTGTGCAGCAGCAGCCAAGAAAGCAAATAGAGTGCTGGGGATTATTAGGAAAGGAATGGAGAATAAAACAGAGAATATCATAATGCCTCTGTATCACTCCATGGTGCAACCTCATCTTGAGTACTGTATGCAGGTCTGATCACCAGATCTCAAAAAAGATATAGCAGAACTAGAAAAGGTATAGAGAAGGGCAGCAACATTTTTTAAAGGGGATATGTAAGGAGTTCCCTATGAGGAAAGGTTAAAGAGGGTTTGACTTTTCAGCTTGGAGAAGAGACACATGAGGGAGATATGATAGACGTCTTTAAAATAATGAGTGGGGTGAATGAGTAAATATTAATCGGTGTTTACTCTTTCAGAAAGTACAAAGACCAGGAGACACACATTGAAGTTACTGGGTGATACTTTTAAAACTAAGAGAAAATATTTTTTTTTACCCAATGCATAATTAAGCTCTGGAATTTGATGCCAGAGGATGTGATGAAAGCTATTAGTGTAGCTGCATTTAAAAAAGGTTTAGAGCAGTTCCTTGAGTAAAAGTGCATAAAACATTATTAAGTTGGATTTGCAGATATCCACTGCTTATTCTTGGGAAAAGCAGCTTTAAATCTATGTATCCCTTGTGATCCTGTTGGGTATTTGTGACCTGGATATTTGTAAACAATATACTGGGCTTGATGGACCGCTGATCTGACACAGTACAGAAATTTCCAAATATACAATTTTTCCAGGGCAGATTACACAAGTACATAGGTAATAAACCTAAAACAGCATGCAACATCCAAGCATCAGGACATTTTTCCATGGGTATCTGCTGGTTCTGAGTACCTACACCTTTACACTCATGTTCTTCAGTTTCCCTAAGGTGCGCTCTCAAGTATTCTGTGCATCCTTCATCCCTCCCTCTCTGTATCCTCTCTTCTATTCTGTATGGGCAGAGAAGTGGAGGAGAGGAAAAGAATGATTCCTGTGGAAAGAGAGTGGTTTTTCAGCCTGCCTTCAGTGAGGAGGTAGTTGAGAGAATGAGGATCCCAGGGAAAGTGAGGACATGGGAAGAATAGGGGGAGGGATGAGAAGTGTTATGTTAGGACTTCTGAGCCCTCATCATTATTCTTGTGTGCGTGTGTGTGGGCAGCAGGTCTTATGTTGGGGCCACTTATGCCTCATCATTATCCATTTCCATGTATATGGGGGGCTGTTAGGGGGGTTCTGAAAAGGTTTTTCTCTGAAGCTGTCATAACTCCACTGTGAAAAATCACAATGATCAGGCTTGTAAAAATTAATATAAGGATGCTGACATGACAAAATATGCTGAAATGCTAGAATGTAGGTTAAAGTTAAAAGGTGTGTTGCATTCAGCCTTAAGTTTAGTTACTGCCTCATAGGAAATCACATGACTTACAAGAATCCCAGCTTCTTTAGTATATACACGACAAAATTATAATACTACCCTATTAAGAGGATGTTGTTTTAATGTCAATTAGGAAAATGTTTTGCAAACAAACTAGCTCATTAGTGTGGTAATTGAAATTAATCTATTGTGTATACAATGCTTTCTAATACTGATTCTGAATTGCTTTGCACTCTCCTACAATATTCCATACCTTATCTAATAAAATATTATGTTTAAGCTGCTGGTATTGTAGCAGTCCTGTTGTTTCTCTTTTCCCCATATGAAATGTGTTGGTTTTCAAGGGACCAGTCTAATATTTGCAATAATGACACTACAAAGGCTCAGTGCTCATTTGCAGGGATCTCAAAGCTTTGCAAATGATACAGCATTTGGTGGCTTGTTTGCTATGCAACTTGGGCCATACAGATCATATCTTCCCTATAATGCATAATCTTCTCTGGCTCCTGATTGGAATGAGGAGTAGATGTAAAATTGTTGCTTTGGTACAAAACGTTTCTATAGTGAGTGTCCTTCCTTCTTGGTCAGTAAGCTACAGAAATATACTCCACAACATGAGTTGCGATCCTCAAGTGCTCTTTTGTTGATCATCCTTTCAACATAAATTGCAGATAACACGCTCTCGTGCTTTTTCATACTTTGCAGAAGCTCTTAGAAATACATTGCTTTTGGTACAGCATGAAAGAAGGATATGAAAGTTTTTAGGAAAAAGGTGAAGGCTTTATAATTTATTGAGGCATATGGAAGCAATGGTTTTATGAATTTATTTTTGGTTTTATGTTGTTTTGCTATAATTGATTATGTGGATTAACTCCACACTGAGCAAACTGGAAGCTGCAGGGAATAAGGCTTTTGAAACAAACAAATAAATAAAAATAAATAGATCTGGATGTTGCCCCTTCCAATCTCTTTCACAATGAATATGAGTCCCAGCACCTTTTTATCCAGAAAGAAAGCTCTGCCAAGCATGAACACCATGTTATGCTCATACAGGTTTCCACTGGTAAATGTGCTGGAGATTTCTTCTCCTAATCTTTCACATCCTGAGATATAATGCTGAAACCACATGGGGCTTAGAACCCAATGGGATGAGGACAGGAGAACCAGGAGTAGGAGGGAGCCTCTGCTGCTGGTCCTGGTGGTTTTAACATCTGCTCACTGTGACATGGACTTCAGTTCTAACTCTGCTGTCTCCCCTATAAAGTGACCTTCCCAGGAGATCCTCTCCCTAATCTCACTGCTCTCATTCTTTCCTTTATGATACTGCTGCTGCTACCTCTGTGCCTGCTAAGGTAAACCTAACCTTTTACTCCTGATAAATTAACCATTGCTAAGTTTAAATTTGTGTTGCTGTCTCAGAAACTTCCTCTTTCTAACCTCGGTTTCTGTTCTCTCCTTTAGGTTTACTAAGGCCCTCACTAACTGCAGGTAAAACCACCTTCCTGTTCTTACTAATATTAGGAGTTTGCACGAATGCTCCGGTGCTGAAATAGTAAATGACTGCAGATAAAGACCAATTGCTCCCCCAGTCTGCCCAGCTGAGATTCTTCCTCTCTGGTTTTCTGCTTCTTTCCATAGATGAGCATAAAACTTCCACTCACAAACCAACACCTGCTCCCCATCTCCCCTCCCTCCTCTCACCCACATTGTCCTTACTGATCTCTCACCCCTCTCCCCATCGCTGGCCTCTGAAATAATCTTCACCTGAATTTTACCACAACATTGGCAGAATGTGGCAATTCTGCTTCCATGAACCCCCAATTCATCCCCCTCCTCCCAACATTATGCAGCTTTAGGGGAGTCCTGGGGTTCAGTGCCGTCACCGTGTGCATTAAACTGGAGGTTCTGGGAGGAGACCCGATCCTGCTCTAAGACAGCCTGGTTCTGTGATTGCTGTGGAGGGGGTGAGAGCTGTTTCCTGTGGGGAAAGATTGGGGAGGGGAGCAAACGTGACTCTTACTCCAGCAAATACCTGCAGCCTCCTTCCTTACACCTGGAGTCCTCAAGGATTTCTGTTTTATTAATCAGAGAGCAGGAATGGGACCGGTGTTCATTACAGAAATATTGCATGGATGAAAGGGAGCATGGACATATAGAAAGTATCAAGGCAGAGCAATAGAAGTTAATAAGCAGGTACAGTCAGTGCCAATAAGCAGCCAATCAGAAAGCTTCTGCAGTGCAGTCAGAGCCAATAAGTAATCAGGACTCTCCCATAGTGCAACCAGAGGAAACGAGCAGCGAGTTAGCTTCTCCCCATGGTGTCCTTGGATCATCCCCCTCATTAATAGAGATCACTCTCACTGATCCCTTCAGAAGATTTTGTATTTTTCTGTCTCAGGCTGACCCTGCTCTGTATTTATTGCTCTTATTCTCTCTTTCAGGGAGTCCTGGTCCATACCTGAATATCAGACGATGGATCTGCAAAGTGATGGCTGACGGCTGAATCCTCTCTGCTCCTTCCTGCTCAGTACAAGGGATCTTCTTCCATTTCTGCTGGCACACGAAGCATCTTCTCCTCCAGAGACTTCTCATGATTCTGCTAATCCCTTGTATCGCTTCTTCAATAAATCAAAAGCATTCACATTCCTGCTTCTTCTAATTTGTTGCTCTTTTCCCAGTAGGGAAATGGGTCCTTTGGGGGTCTGATAATTCAGTCTTTCCCCTTTCCCCTGGTTTCTAGGATTTATACAGGTAGATAGCTCTCATAAAATAGCCCAGGGCTCGATGTGCTTAAAGCAATGAGAAATGTCCCATCAGCAGAGTCTGTAAGAAGTAATCTGCCCACTCAAGATGTGACACATCCTGCATTCATGCAAAAGATGACAGAGGCTGTATCACAGTAACACAGTAAGGACCAATGCATCTGTGCTGTCTCCCCTGCACCCCCGCCTTTCTCCCTCCTCACTGGGGAAGGGTGGGAACCCAGCCACCCGCCTCCTCATGGTGCAGGACCACTGCTAACCTATCTGCAGCCCTATCTGCACAATTACATTGCTGGCCCTGCCTCATATTTTTATTTTACATTTTTCTAATCAGAGTCAGAGCCAGGGCATTAGGCACCCTAAGTGAATCTTACAGCTTTACGTCCAGCCGTCCCACCACAGTGGCCCTCTACACACAACATTTCAAATTATACATTTATATTAAAGGGTTTTACATGAAAAAGGACACTCAGAGTACAGACTTTAGAAATAAAATATCAAAACAACACTGCCCGAAAACCCTCGATAAAAGCAGTTTCCACTCCCTCTCTATTAACCACACACACCCATACACGCGCTGGCTCCACTCCCTCTCCATTACACACAAACACACACATACACACACTGGCTCCACTGCCTCTCCATTACACACACACACACACACACGCTGGTTCCACTCCCTCTCAATTATACACACACACACACTGGCTCCACTCCCTCTCCATTACACACATACACTGGTTCCACTCCCTCTCCATTAAACACACACACACACTAGCTCCACTCCCTCTCCATTACACACACACTCACACGCTGGCTCCACTCCCTCTCCATTACACACAAACACAAATACACTCCCACACACACATACACTCACATTGGCTCCACTCCCTCTCCTTTACACACACACATACAGACACACACACACACACACACACACACAAATACACTCCCACACACACATATACTCACATTGGCTCCACTCCCACTCCTTTACACACACACATAGATACAATCCCACACACACTTACACTGGCTCCACTCTCACTCCTTTACACACACACATACACACACACACACACACAAATACACTCCCACACACACTTACACTCACATTGGCTCCACTCCCACTCCTTTACACACACACAAATACACTCCTACACACACATACACTCACATTGGCTCCACTCCCACTCCTTTACACACACACACACAAATACAATCCCACACACACTTACACTCACATTGGCTCCACTCTCACTCCTGTACACACACACACACAAATACACTCCCACACACACTTACACTCACATTGGCTGCACTCCCTCTCCTTTACACACACACACACACACACACACACACACACACAAATACACTCCCACACACACATATACTCACATTGGCTCCACTCCCACTCCTTTACACACACACATAGATACAATCCCACACACACTTACACTGGCTCCACTCTCACTCCTTTACACACACACATACACACACACACACACACACACACAAATACAATCCCACACACACAATTACACTCACATTGGCTCCACTCTCACTCCTTTACACACACACATACATACACACACACACAAATACAATCCCACACACACTTACACTCACATTGGCTCCACTCTCACTCCTTTACACACACACACACACACACAAATACAATCCCACACACACTTACACTCACATTGGCTCCACTCTCACTCCTTTACACACACACACACTCATACATACACTCCCACACACACTTACACTCACATTGGCTCCACTCCCACTCCTTTACACACACACACACTCATACATAGACTCCCACACATACTTACACTCACATTGGCTCCACTCCCTCTCCTTTACACACACACACACACAAATACACTCCCACACACACTTACACTCACATTGGCTCCACTCCCTCTCCTTTACACACACACACACACAAATACACTCCCACACACTTACACTCACATTGGCTCCACTCCCACTCCTTTACACACACATACACTCACACACACACTTACACTCACATTGGCTCCACTCCCTCTCCTTTACAGACACATACACTCCCACACACACTTTCACTCACATTGGCTCCACTCTCACTCCTTTACACACACATACACTCCCACACACACTTATACTCACATTGGCTCCACTCCCTCTCCTTTACAGACACATGCACTCCCACACACACATACACTCACATTGGCTCCACTCCCACTCCTTTACACACACAGACACACACAGGCCTTCTCCTCTTCTGCTTTTGGGCAGGATGGCTCCACTCCCACTCCTTTACACACACACATACAGACACACACACACACACACAAATACACTCCCACACTCACATTGGCTCCACTCCCTCTCCTTTAGACACACATACACTCCCACACACACACACTCACATTGGCTCCACTCTCACTCCTTTACACACACACATACAGACAGACACACACACACACACACATTGGCTCCACTCCCTCTCCTTTACACACACACATACAGACACACACACACATACACTCCCACACACACTTACACTCACATTGGCTCCACTCCCACTCCTTTACACACACACATACAGACACACACACACATACACTCCCACACACACTTACACTCACATTGGCTCCAGTACCACTCCTTTACACACACAGACACACACAGGCCTTCTCCTCTTCTGCTTTTGGGCAGGATGGACTCCAACTGGTGGCTGCAGGTCTCCTCCACCTCCTCCACTGGGTGGTACAGGTGCCCCCATCAGCCATAGAGCCTTTTATTCCCCTGCCCTCTTGGCGCTGCCCTACAGCCTGGCACCCAGAGGCCTTGGCCCCCCTGTCCCCTCCTCTCTATTCCATTGCTGCTGTTCATGCAGTAATTTCCAAGTCTTATGATAACCCATAAAAAGTTACTGCTATCAACATTTGTAATGGGTGATGAGCCATCCTGGAAATTCAGTGATTCCTGATGTGCTTTGCTTATGGACTTGCCTATAGAAGCAATCCTGTGCTCTTCCCCTTATGTCTGCATATCAGTAATACAGACTGTAAAAGTCAGGGCCCGTGTTGTCATTTGAATTCAATTCCCCTTCCTCCTGCTGTCAAAATGGAGAGCAATATTGCAGCTGTGAAAAAAGCATGAAGGCTTATTGGTTAAAGATAGTAATCCCATGCCTTCTCTTAAGGGTTAAAAACTGCCGCTCCATGCAGGTTACCCTCATGCTTATGAGAACCCCAGGGTATCCTTCAGTGAAGAAGCTACACAATACATCGCTAGCATCTCCGCTGAAGCAAAAGAGTCTTTAGATAGCTTTGAGTTTGCCCTCAGAGAGCACCATGGGACTTATGCTAATAACGTTATGGCACAGCAAGCAGCTTACAGCATGAGATGTGGCCCTGAGGAAAGCTCTTAAAGCAGACTTTCCTTTATGGGAGACCTGTGTCAGAGAAACTGATAAGATCGCCCTCCAAAACCTCTTTTTTGAGCCTCTTTCCCCTACTCTGCAAACTCCCTTAATTCTCCACAGGGAGGTGCCCTTAAGTTTCCTCATAGAGGAAGCAGGGGCGCTGGATGTCGTTTGCCACAAAGGAAAGACTTCCCCTATAGAACAGAATACAGATAAGAGGAACGACAGGAGCCAAGTGTCCACCATGAGTCAGAGTCCACAAATACACTTTGGAACTAATTCTCTATGTCCTCCTCAGGAGTAATCTACTGTCCCAGCAGCGAATACTGAAAAGGACACGAGTGATTTTCAGTCTCCCAAGAGGAATCGCTATGGGAGGCGTCGGCAAAGGTATAACTATTGACCGTGTAAGGAGCGTAAACTGGCAGAGCTGACGGCTGATATCTATATCCTCATTCACTAAAAACACCGTACACCCACTACACCCGAGAAAGTTCCACAGGAAAAAACTGAGGAACCTAAGAGTAACACGAGGCATAGCAGGTCCTCCACTAGCATGCACGAACTAACCATTCATGTTTGTTCTCCTCAGGTCTCTACCATAAGTGCCTGAGAAGCTTCTCTGTATGAGCAGAGAGAGTCCCATCCCTCTACAGTACCAGGTGGCATTCAGCCGCATGAGAGCTCTGTGCCCCTCCTGCATGTGGACTCTGTCAGGAAGGGAAATTAAAGCCCCAGGGACTCCACTACACAATCCCTCTCTGTAAACAAGACATGTTTAGTTGTGAGGGTCTTCTAAATACAGGTTCAGAGGTCACCCTAGTCACTCAGAGTTTGTTTGACAAGCTCCCCGCTTTCTTAGAGAGGAGGTCCACTCTGAGAGGAGGCCAGCGCGATGTGGCCCTAGGAGCTGATGGAGGAATGCCTGTGGAGGTCAGAGGGAAGGCGTGGCTCACCATTCAGATAGGGAAGATTTATTTATTTGTTTTTTTTATACTGGTGTTCGATCTGGAATATCACATCGGTTTACAGTGTAAATAAGGTTTTTAGGAAGACGGGTGCTACTTATTATACATTGAGGCTTTATAATACATTGAACACATTCTTTTTTCTTTTTACTGAGAGTAGGGGAGCAGAGTAGGGGGAGCATTATGTCATGCAAGAAATTGTAGAAGATGAAAGTGAAGCACCCAGATCTGACCACCAAGACCCCCGTGATGAATTCCTAATTGGGAATGAACTCCCCATGAGACTGTCCCGCATCCATGATTATGTAAATGAGATATTGTGGCCTTAAGTAAGATACCCTGTTCTGTATGAAAGAGAGTTTCAAAGGAGAAGGAGGCCCATAGTTCCTACATAGAACAGAAAGAGAGTACGCTCAGAATAAATATCTAGAGGTCAGCAGACCCATCTCTACTAGTGCTTCGGTGCAGACAGGCAGAAGGAAGGGGCAATAATTAAGACAGTGTTATCCTCTTCAAAAAGGAGGCCATGCTTAGCATGCTCCTAGATACTGAGGAGGACCTTACGAGACTGGAAGATTGGGCATCCAAATGGCAGATGAAAGTTAATGTGGACAAGTGCAAGGTGATGCACATAGGGAAAAATAACCCTTGCTGTACTTACACGATGTTAGGTTCTATATTAGGAGCTACCACCCAGGAAAAAGATCTTGGCATCATAGTGGATAATACTTTAAAATAGTCGGCTCAGTGTGCTGCAGCAGTCAAAAAAGCAAACAGAATGATTAATAAAATGGAAAATGTCATAATGCCTCTGTATCGCTTCATGGTGAGACCGCACCTTGAATACTGTGCACAATTCTGGTCGCCGCATCTCAAAAAAGATATAGTTGCGATGGAGAAGGTTCAGAGAAGGGCAACCAAAATGATAAAGGGGATGGAACAGCTCCCCTATGAGGAAAGACTTAAGAGGTTAGGGTTGTTCAGCTTGGAGAAGAGACGACTGAGGGGGGATATGATAGAGGTGTTTAAAATCATGAGAGGTCTAGAACAGGTAAATGTGAATCGGTTATTTACTCTTTCAGATAATAGAAGGAATAGGGTGCACTCTATGAAGTTAGCAAGTAGCACATTTAAAACTAATCAGAGAAAATTATTTTTCATTTAATGCACAATTAAGCTCTGGAATTTGTTGCCAGAGGATGTGATTAGTGCAGTTAGTGGAGCTGGGTTTAAAAAAAGATTTGGGTAAGTTCATAGAGGAGAAGTCCATTAATTGTTATTAATCAAAATTTCTTAGAGAATAGCTACTGATATTACTGGCATCAGTAGCATGGAATCTACTTAAAGTTTGGGTACTTGCCAGGTACTTGTAGCCTGGATTGGCCACTGTTGGATTACTGAGCTTGATGGACCCTTGGTCTGACCCGGTATGGCAATTTCTTATGTCTTATATTCTTACCGACCAAATGGAGATTTGCCTCAACCAAGCCTCACCTCCAACTAACCAGACAGAGCTGACTCAGGAACTCAGGAGGCAAGTCCACCTATTACAGAAACCACACACATGTTACACCCCAGGAAGCAGCAACCTTCAGCTTAGGAATCCCCATGTGCCACACCTTATTCAGCCCTGGCTGCTGACAGAGAAAGCAAGTTTTCTTACCAAAAACGGTCTTTGCCATAGACAGCAAGATGAATTAGCCATGTTTATACCCACCTGCCTCCATGGAGAATAAAATTCATAGCTAAAGCTTAGCACTAAATCAACTGAAGAGCTCACAAGGCAATGCCCACGTGGGAAGTCCTGCACATGCTCAGCAGAGCAAAAGCTCTACGAGCTGAGAGAGGGGACTGTTTGGTGCCGTTGGATGTTGTCACTCCATGTGTCAGGGCTAATTCATCCTGTTGTCTATGGACAGCACTGTTTATGATAAGCAAATGATTTTCAGGGCCCTGGTGATTCAGCCTTTCCCTTTTCCCTGGTTTCTAGGGTTTTATGCACATAAATAGCTATGATAAATCATCTGGGGCTCAGTGTAAAAAGCATGATTTACTTGTACATTTATACAAACTGGGGAGAGTCAGTCCATGGAGCACATGTTGGACTTATGCAAATATGTTTTTCTTATAAAAGGTGTGCACCTAAATTAGATTGCACAAGTTATGCCCTCTAAAAAGCAGGTGTACCACTGTGCAAGTTATTCAGTCTGCATACGAGGCCAAATACCCATAAGAACATAAGAAATTGCCATGCTGGGTCAGACCAAGGGTCCATCAAGCCCAGCATCCTGTTTCCAACAGAGGCCAAACCGGGCCACAAGAACCTGGCAATTACCCAAACACCTAGAAGATCCCATGCTACTGCTGCAATTAATTCACCAACTGAAACATGCAAGGGAATCCTTGTCTGGTGGTTGTTTTGTACGGAGGTTTTTCACAAGGGTAACCGATTTGCAGTTATCCTTTTCTTTTCCTCTGTCTATTATTCTTTTATTATTTTCAAAAGTATTTCTGTTTTTTATTTTTGTTTTTTCTTAAAATCCCTTCTCCCCTGCTGCTTTTCCAACCCACTCCAATTTTTATTTCATACTTATCAAGGTCGCCGCCTTTATTGATGTTCATGGGTACGGAGCTGCCTGTCCGACACGGGCCATGTTTCGGCACTGTGTGCCTGCTTCAGGGACTGCGTGAGAATTTACTGTGTCCTATATAGGGTTCACAGCATTCACGTTACCTTCAACATATAAAAATATTAACTTATACATTAAGCTATAAAAAGCATTACTTCAAAGTATATTCACTCTTAAATCTATGCCCACCTTTTCATTAGAAACTTACTCTTCAAAGCTTCGTGTATCAAACGTGCGACGCCTTCTGTGCTTGTCTGGGCGTCTGATCTACTCTCACTCTTTTTATACCTGCCTAGGGAGTGCACCTCCTAATCTCAGGCAGATCGATATCACTATTAGCTACCTCTTACAATGTAATTATATTTAATTAGCTGGTTTTCCTTTTCCTTTTTCCTTCTCACTCCAAGTTCTATTTTTCCTTGTTACATGTAACTGCTTTTTCCGCACTATTGTTCAAGTTTAAGTTTATTTTGCACTCCTGTTTCATGTGAACCAGCATGATGGGACTATTGTCTTGAATGTTGGTATATAAAAAACTTAAATAAATAAATAAATAAATAAATAAATAAATAAAATGAAAGAACAAGCACTTTTTCCAAAAACAAACCAAGCCCAAAAAAGCCCAAAACAGGTGAAATTGAAACCCCAATGTCTGTGAGTGGCATAGATGACAAAGGAGCTTAGTGTTTTGCATGTTTCTCTGTTTTAGCAGGTTGCAGGAGGTCTGCATGATGTGCACCAATGTCACACTTACAGTTAAGCCAAGTCGCACATTTTACTTTCAGAAATTAACGCCGACCCGAAGGTCGGCGTTAATTTCTGCCGGCACCGGGGAAGTGCACAGAAAAGCAGTAAAAACTGCTTTTCTGTGCACCCTCCGACTTAATATCATGGCGATATTAAGTCGGAGGTCCCGAAAGTTAAAAAAAGTAAAAAAAAAAATTAAAATAAAAAATTTGAAATAGGCCCGTGGTTCGCGGGTTGAAAACCGGACGCTCAATTTTGCCAGTTTCCGAACCCGTGGCTGTCAGCGGGCTCGAGAACCGACGCCGGCAAAATTGAGCGTCGGCTGTCAAACCCGCCGACAGCCGCCGCTCCTGTCCAAAAAGGAGGCGCTAGGGAAGCGCTAGTGTCCCTAGCGCCTCCTTTTTACCGCCGGCCCTAATTTTAGGAAATTAAAATACTGAATCGCGCGCACAGGAGAGTGGCCTGCGCGCTCGCCCGCGTTTTTTACTGTATCGGCCCGAAGGTTTGCACCATAGCCTTACTCTCATTGCTGACAGCAGGCTGAATCCAGGCTTTCGGTTCTCCTTCCTCTTCCCGCGCTTAGCAGTATCCGTTAGTTCCTTACCTTAGACAGAGTAGATCAAATCCATTTAGTAGTAGCGTAGCAGCCAAGGACGGAAACAGTAGGTATGGAGAGGCTTTCGTACAGAGGTGATCTGCTGCCGGGAGAAGAAATGAAATGAGGGAAAAAAAAGCTAAATTAGTGGTGGCAGAACAAAAAAAACAAAAACCAAATAGCATTACAAGTGTCCATGTCACATTATTTTTTACCTGTAGTCAGCAGGTACGGACAGGCTTTCTTTTTGTTTAAATAAGGATTTTTTTTATAAAAGGTGATCTGCTGCCGGGAGAAGAAATGAGAAAAAAAAATTGGATGAAATTAAAAGTGGTGTAGACGGGGCCGGAGGAGCCAGGAGGCGAGCTAGGCCTGTGCCTTAGGGGGCGGCGCTGCCGCTCGCGGCCACTTCAGGAGGCTGCCAGGTGACAGGGGCCAACCAATGGCACCGGTAGCCCCTGTCACATGGTAGGGGCTGAAGGCCAGCGGCGCCATTTTTATTAGTGGCAGCTGAGGGCAGATCGCTCCCGGGCTCCCCCCCGCTGGACCAGGTATTTTGTGAGTATTTTTTGGGGGTGGGGGAGTGGTGGCATATGGTCCCTGCCCTTGGAGTCAGGGCTGCAACGGGGGGGGGGGGGGGGGGGGGGGGGCGCAAGGCTGAAGGTGCTACGGGCGCCCAATCCCCTTGCACCGGCCCTGGGTGTAGAACAAATTTAAAAAAACAAAAAAAACCCACCAGCCCCACACACTGATTCCCCCCTCCGAGCACATCCCTGGCCCCCCACACACTGATTTCCCCCTCCGAGCACTCCCTGGCCCCCCACACACTGATTCCCCCCCCCTCCGAGCACATCCCTGGCCCCCCCCCACACTGATTCCCCCCCCTCCGAGCACATCCCTGGCCCCCCACACACTGATTTCCCCCTCCGAGCACATCCCTGGCCCCCCACACACTGATTCCCCCCCCCTCCGAGCACATCCCTGGCCCCCCACACTGATTCCCCCCCCTCCGAGCACATCCCTGGCCCCCCCACACTGATTCCCCCCCTCCGAGCACATCCCTGGCCCTCCATACACTGATTCCCCCCTCCCCACCCCCTCCGAGCACATCCCTGGCCCTCCACACACTGATTCCCCCCTTCCCATCCCCTCCGAGCACATCCCTGGCCCCCCCCCACACTGATTCCCCCCCCCCTCCGAGCACATCCCTGGCCCCCCCCCACACTGATTCCCCCCCCTCCGAGCACATCCCTGGCCCTCCATACACTGATTCCCCCCTCCCCACCCCCTCCGAGCACATCCCTAACCCTCCACACACTGATTCCCCCCTCCCCATCCCCTCCGAGCACATCCCTGGCTCCACACACTGATTCCCCCCTCCGAGCACATCCCTGGCCCCCCACACACTGATTCCCCCCTCCCCACCCCCTCTGAGCACATCCCTAGCCCTCCACACACTGATTCCCCCCTCCCCATCCCCTCCGAGCACATCCCTAGCCCTCCACACACTGATTCCCCCCTCCCCATCCCCTCCGAGCACATCCCTAGCCCTCCACACACTGATTCCCCCCTCCCCACCCCCTCCGAGCACATCCCTGGCCCTCCATACACTGATTCCCCCCTCCCCACCCCCTCCGAGCACATCCCTGACCCTCCATACACTGATTCCCCCCTCCGAGCACATCCCTAGCCCTCCACACACTGATTCCCCCCCCACCCCACCCCCTCCGAGCACATCCCTAGCCCTCCACACACTGATTCCCCCCTCTCCACCCCCTCCGAGCACATTGTGCCCCCCCCCCACAGATTCCCCCCTCCCCACCCCCTCCGAGCACCTCCTGCCCCCCCCCCCCACAGATTCCCCCCTCCCCACCCCCTCCGAGCACATCCCTGGCTCCCCACACACTGATTCCCCCCCTGAGAGCACACCCCTGGCCCCCCACACACTGATTCCCCACCCCCTCCCAGCACATCTCCGGCCCCTCACACACTGATTCCCCCCTCCCCACCCCACCACCTCAGAGCACATCCCTGGCTCCCCCACACTGATTCCCCCCTCAGAGTACATCACTGCCCCCCCACACACATTGATTCTCCCCTTCCGAGCACATCCCTGGCTCCCCACCCCCGATTCTCCCCTCCCCACCCCCTCCGAGCACATCCCTGCCCCCCGCTCCGAGCTCATCCCTGGCCCCTAAACACTCATGTCCCACTCCCTACAAACACTTCTTGAATCCCCCCACACTCATCCTCCCCTCCTGATACCTGGTTCTAGCCAGCTGAGAGCTACACACCCCATTCAGCTCTGCAGATGCACAGGAGCTTCTTGGTCACCCACGACGCTTGCTGCTTGCCGGGTCTGCCCACGTGCTCCTGTGCATGTTTGCAGCACTGTGCTGGCCCCTGACACCGCGGGACTACCGCTCCCAGAAACCCCGGCTACGCGCAGGCGTCCTCCTTCCTTTGGCTCTCTCCAGGGCTCATGGTCCTGACGCACCTTGCCAGCACGAACGGGGAGGGAGGAGGGCGCCCGCGCAAGGCCGGGGCTTCTGGGAGTTGTAGTCCGGGGGAGTCAGGACTTAGCAGAGAGAGAAAGGGAGGGAAGCGGATGGCATGGAGAGGAGCAGGAGGTAAGAGCGGCCGGGGAGGATCCTGGAAGGGGAGGAGAGGCTGCAGGTCAGAAAGAGGCGTCAGTGCCTGCGAAGCCTCCCCCGCCCTGTGCCCGGCTGCTCCTCAGGGGACGGGAGAGCTGGGGCAGGAGATCGGTCCCGTCCCCGCTCTCTAATACTGGGCCGGGACCCAGGGCCATGACGCTGGATTTCTTTAGTTCTGGGCTAGGACTCGGGGCTCTGGAACTGGATCTCTTTACTTCTGGGCTGGGGCCCTGGTGCTGGATTTCTTTACTTCTGGGCAAGGACTAATGGATCTGGTGCTGGATTTCTTTGGTTCTGGGCTGGGACTCTGGGATCTGGTGCTGGATTTCTTTATCCATGGGCTGGGACTCTGGGATCTGGTGCTGGATTTCTTTGGTTCTGGGCTGGGACTCTGGGATCTGGTGCTGGATTTCTTTATCCATGGGCTGGGACTCTGGGATCTGGTGCTGGATTTCTTTGGTTCTGGGCTGGGACTATGGGATCTGGTGCTGGATTTCTTTGGTTCTGGGCAAGGACTCTGGGATCTGGTGCTGGATTTCTTTGGTTCTGGGCTGGGACTATGGGATCTGGTGCTGGATTTCTTTGGTTCTGGGCTGGGACTCTGGGATCTGGCGCTGGATTTCTTTGGTTCTGGGCAAGGACTCTTGGATCTGGTGCTGGATTTCTTTGGTTCTGGGCTGGGACTCTTGGATCTGGTGCTGGATTTCTTTATCCATGGGCTGGGACTCGGATCTGGTGCTGGATTTCTTTGGTTCTGGGCTGGGACTCTGGGATCTGGCGCTGGATTTCTTTACTTCTGGGCAAGGACTCTGGGATCTGGTGCTGGATTTCTTTATCCATGGGTTGGGACTCTGAGATCTGGTGCTGGATTTATTTGGTTCTGGGCTGGGACTAAGGGATCTGGTGCTAGATTTCTTTGGTTCTGGGCTGGTACTCTGGGATCTGGTGCTGGATTTCTTTGGTTCTGGGCTGGGACTCTGGGATCTGGCACTGGATTTCTTTGGTTCTGGGCTGGGACTCTGGGATCTGGTGCTGGATTTCTTTACTTCTGGGCTGGGACTCTGGGATCTGGTGCTGGATTTCTTTATCCAATGGTTGGGACTCTGGGATCTGGCGCTGGATTTCTTTGGTTCTGGGCTGGGACTCTGGGATCTGGCGCTGGATTTCTTTACTTCTGGGCTGGGACTCTGGGATCTGGCGCTGGATTTCTTTGGTTCTGGGCTGGGACTCTGGGATCTGGTGCTGGATTTCTTTATCCATGGGCTGGGACTCTGGGATCTGGTGCTGGATTTCTTTGGTTCTGGGCTGGGACTCTGGGATCTGGCGCTGGATTTCTTTACTTCTGGGCTGGGACTCTGGGATCTGGTGCTGGATTTCTTTATCCAATGGTTGGGACTCTGGGATCTGGCGCTGGATTTCTTTGGTTCTGGGCTGGGACTCGGATCTGGTGCTGAATTTCTTTGGTTCTGGGCTGGGACTCTGGGATCTGGCGCTAGATTTCATTATCCATGGGCTGGGACTCTGGGATCTGGTGCTGGATTTCTTTGGTTCTGGGCTGGGACTCGGATCTGGTGCTGAATTTCTTTGGTTCTGGGCTGGGACTCTGGGATCTGGTGCTGAATTTCTTTATCCATGGGCTGGGACTCTGGGATCTGGTGCTGAATTTCTTTGGTTCTGGGCTGGGACTCTGGGATCTGGCGCTAGATTTCTTTGGTTCTGGGCTGGGACTCTGGGATCTGGTGCTGGATTTCACTTCTGGGCTGGGACTCTGGGATCTGGTGCTGGATTTCTTTGGTTCTGGGCTGGGACTCTGGGATCTGGTGCTGGATTTCTTTACTTCTGGGCTGGGACTCTGGGATCTGGTGCTGGATTTCTTTATCCAATGGTTGGGACTCTGGGATCTGGCACTGGATTTCTTTGGTTCTGGGCTGGGACTCTGGGATCTGGCGCTGGATTTCTTTATCCATGGGTTGGGACGGATCTGGTGCTGAATTTCTTTTTCCAATGGTTGGGACTCTGGGATCTGGCACTGGATTTCTTTATCCAATGGTTGGGACTCTGGGATCTGGTGCTGAATTTCTTTGGTTCTGGGCTGGGACTCTGGGATCTGGCACTGGATTTCTTTGGTTCTGGGCTGGTACTCTGGGATCTGGCACTGGATTTCTTTATCCATGGGTTGGGACTCGGATCTGGTGCTGGATTTCTTTGGTTCTGGGCCGGAACTCTGGGATCTGGCGCTGGATTTCTTTACTTCTGGGCAAGGACTCTGGGATCTGGTGCTGGATTTCTTTGGTTCTGGGCTGGGACTCTGGGATCTGGCACTGGATTTCTTTGGTTCTGGGCTGGTACTCTGGGATCTGGCACTGGATTTCTTTATCCATGGGTTGGGACTCGGATCTGGTGCTGGATTTCTTTGGTTCTGGGCCGGAACTCTGGGATCTGGCGCTGGATTTCTTTACTTCTGGGCAAGGACTCTGGGATCTGGTGCTGGATTTCTTTATCCATGGGTTGGGACTCTGAGATCTGGTGCTGGATTTATTTGGTTCTGGGCTGGGACTAAGGGATCTGGTGCTAGATTTCTTTGGTTCTGGGCTGGTACTCTGGGATCTGGTGCTGGATTTCTTTGGTTCTGGGCTGGGACTCTGGGATCTGGCACTGGATTTCTTTGGTTCTGGGCTGGGACTCTGGGATCTGGCCCTGGATTTCTTTATCCATGGGTTGGGACTTGGGGGTTTGGCGCTGGATTTCTTTGGTTCTGGGTTGGGACTTGGGGGTTTGGTGCTGGATTTCTTTATCCAATGGTTGGGACTCTGGGATCTGGCGCTGGATTTCTTTGGTTCTGGGCTGGGACTCTGGGATCTGGCCCTGGATTTCTTTATCCATGGGTTGGGACTTGGGGGTTTGGCGCTGGATTTCTTTGGTTCTGGACTGGGACTCTCGGATCTGGTGCTGGATTTCTTTATCCAATGGTTGGGACTGGGATCTGGTGCTGGATTTCTTTATCCAATGGTTGGGACTCTGGGATCTGGCGCTGGATTTCTTTGGTTCTGGGCTGGGACTCTGGGATCTGGTGCTGGATTTCTTTATCCAATGGTTGAGACTCTGGGATCTGGCGCTGGATTTCTTTGGTTCTGGGCTGGGACTCTGGGATCTGGCGCTGGATTTCTTTACTTCTGGGCTGGGACTCTGGGATCTGGCGCTGGATTTCTTTGGTTCTGGGCTGGGACTCTGGGATCTGGTGCTGGATTTCTTTATCCATGGGCTGGGACTCTGGGATCTGGTGCTGGATTTCTTTGGTTCTGGGCTGGGACTCTGGGATCTGGCGCTGGATTTCTTTACTTCTGGGCTGGGACTCTGGGATCTGGTGCTGGATTTCTTTATCCAATGGTTGGGACTCTGGGATCTGGCGCTGGATTTCTTTGGTTCTGGGCTGGGACTCGGATCTGGTGCTGAATTTCTTTGGTTCTGGGCTGGGACTCTGGGATCTGGCGCTAGATTTCTTTATCCATGGGCTGGGACTCTGGGATCTGGTGCTGAATTTCTTTGGTTCTGGGCTGGGACTCTGGGATCTGGCGCTGGATTTCTTTGGTTCTGGGCTGGGACTCTGGGATCTGGTGCTGGATTTCTTTATCCATGGGCTGGGACTCTGGGATCTGGTGCTGGATTTCTTTATCCATGGGTTGGGACTCGGATCTGGTGCTGGATTTCTTTGGTTCTGGGCTGGGACTCGGATCTGGTGCTGAATTTCTTTGGTTCTGGGCTGGGACTCTGGGATCTGGTGCTGAATTTCTTTATCCATGGGCTGGGACTCTGGGATCTGGTGCTGAATTTCTTTGGTTCTGGGCTGGGACTCTGGGATCTGGCGCTAGATTTCTTTGGTTCTGGGCTGGGACTCTTGGATCTGGCGCTGGATTTCTTTACTTCTGGGCAAGGACTCTGGGATCTAGTGCTGGATTTCTTTATCCATGGGTTGGGACTCTGAGATCTGGTGCTGGATTTCTTTGGTTCTGGGCTGGGACTATGGGATCTGGCGCTAGATTTATTTGGTTCTGGGCTGGGACTAAGGGATCTGGCGCTAGATTTCTTTGGTTCTGGGTTGGGACTCGGATCTGGTGCTGGATTTCTTTGGTTCTGGGCCGGAACTCTGGGATCTGGCGCTGGATTTCTTTACTTCTGGGCAAGGACTCTGGGATCTGGTGCTGGATTTCTTTATCCATGGGTTGGGACTCTGAGATCTGGTGCTGGATTTCTTTGGTTCTGGGCTGGGACTCTGGGATCTGGCACTGGATTTCTTTGGTTCTGGGCTGGGACTCTGGGATCTGGTACTGGATTTCTTTATCCAATGGTTGGGACTCTGGGATCTGGTGCTGGATTTCTTTGGTTCTGGGCTGGGACTCTGGGATCTGGCACTGGATTTCTTTGGTTCTGGGCTGGGACTCTGGGATCTGGTACTGGATTTCTTTATCCAATGGTTGGGACTCTGGGATCTGGCGCTGGATTTCTTTGGTTCTGGGCTGGGACTCTGGGATCTGGCCCTGGATTTCTTTATCCATGGGTTGGGACTTGGGGGTTTGGCGCTGGATTTCTTTGGTTCTGGGTTGGGACTTGGGGGTTTGGTGCTGGATTTCTTTATCCAATGGTTGGGACTCTGGGATCTGGCGCTGGATTTCTTTGGTTCTGGGCTGGGACTTTGGGATCTGGCCCTGGATTTCTTTATCCATGGGTTGGGACTTGGGGGTTTGGCGCTGGATTTCTTTGGTTCTGGACTGGGACTCTCGGATCTGGTGCTGGATTTCTTTATCCAATGGTTGGGACTCTGGGATCTGGTGCTGGATTTCTTTATCCAATGGTTGGCTCTGGGATCTGGCGCTGGATTTCTTTGGTTCTGGGCTGGGACTCTGGGATCTTGTGCTGGATTTCTTTATCCAATGGTTGAGACTCTGGGATCTGGCGCTGGATTTCTTTGGTTCTGGGCTGGGACTCTGGGATCTGGTGCTAGATTTCTTTATCCAATGGTTGGGACTCTGGGATCTGGTGCTGGATTTCTTTGGTTCTGGGCTGAGACTCTGGGATCTGGCCCTGGATTTCTTTATCTATGGGTTGGGACTTGGGGGTTTGGCGCTGGATTTCTTTGGTTCTGGACTGGGACTCTCGGATCTGGTGCTGGATTTCTTTATCCATGGGTTGGGACTCTGGGATCTGGTGCTGGATTTCTTTATCCACTGGTTGGGACTCTGGGATCTGGCGCTGGATTTCTTTGGTTCTGGGCTGGGACTCTGGGATCTGGTGCTGGATTTCTTTGGTTCTGGGCTGGGATTCGGGGGTCTGGTGCTGGACTTCTTTATCCATGGGTTGGGACTCTGGGATCTGGTGCTGGATTTCTTTGGTTCTGGGCTGGGATTCGGGGGTCTGGCGCTGGACTTCTTTATCCATGGGTTGGGACTCGGGGCTCTGCTGAGTGTTGCTGCTTGTGTCTCTGATTTAGGAGCATGGCGCTCTTCGACAGGCTTTCTGGATGGCTCGGCCTGAAGAAGAGAGAGGTCCACGTTCTGTGTCTGGGGCTGGATAACAGCGGCAAAACAACGATCATTAACAAACTGAAACCTTCTAATGTAAGTGGAGCGTCTGAGCTACTGGAACTGAAATACTTTACAGCAAACTGTTCCTGAGCTAGTGCAATGCTTACCCAGTGCAATGGCATTCAAAGCCAGCTCTGGCTTGTAAAGAAAGCATATTCTGTTCTGTTCTATTCAGCTGGTTAAATAAAAATCAACAAACAAACAAAAATCGGTGTCAACAGGCCTGATCCTCTGCTCCCTAAAACAAGTGATAGCACAGCCCACCCCAAATCAATGAAAAGACGATGCAGGCCATTGCAGCCCAAGGCTTCTCCCCCATTG
Source organism: Rhinatrema bivittatum (assembly GCF_901001135.1). NCBI lineage: Eukaryota > Metazoa > Chordata > Amphibia > Gymnophiona > Rhinatrematidae > Rhinatrema > Rhinatrema bivittatum. Next base: position 825,442,752 of record NC_042615.1, read on the forward strand.
TGAAAAACCAGAGTCCAGCTCCCTGGCGACATCCAGTCCTGCTCTTACAGCAATGGTAGCATTGCCGTCCCATTCCTGCCTGCCGTGCACGAAGGTGAATAACGTTTTAGAGATCTGGGGAGGGAAGCTCGGCAGCTGGAGATAGCCCCACACCTTCGTTTTACTAAAGCGAGGGGACGCTCCACTTCCGGTGCCCTGCCAGCCTCGGTTTTAAGAACTGTTTAAACTTTATTGTACCGAAGGAGTTAGATTTTTAATTCTGTCCATTTTACTTTTCTTTTCAAGACTCAAATGCAAGACATCGTTCCAACCATAGGATTCAGCGTAGAGAAATTCATGACATCCAGGTAACTGCATAATGTCGAGATCTGGTCCCTGAAAAGAACAGATTAAGAGATGCCAGGCCTGTCCTCTGACGAGGGATGATTGTGCCGCCTGTGAACTATCGGAGACCCCCGGCTGTTGGTGCAGCTCGGTACCGGCGGAGGTGCAAATTCTCGACAAGAGATTATGGGAAAGCAAATCAAAGTCACGGTTATTGACTTGAAATCATCACGTGGACCGTGGCGCCGGTCTGTGGCTCATCAGCACCTGTGCTGTTCCTTTTTTTTTTCTTTTTTTTCCCGGCCCGGCAGGTTCCTCCTGGGCTTGCAGCTCAGTGGGACCCGGTATCGTCTGGGTTATTGCTGCGCTGAGCCATCAGTCGCTGGTCAGCCGGGCCATCGCAGAGACGGCACATGAACCTGCTTTAGCGATCAAAAGCAGAACCCTCCTGTGCCTCTTCCACTTCTCCCATTGCTTTTCCCGGGCTGCGCGCAGGGGACGTTTCCAGCGCGCGTGAAATATTCTGGTCCCAGTGAACCCGGGCTAGCATTCTGCATCTCGGCTGAATCTGTGGCCCGGCGTGGGAGGGGGTGGGAAGGGGAGGTTCCTCGTCGCTGGAGGCCTTTTCCCGTCTCCCTGAAAGCGGAGCTGCGCTCACGGCATCAGGAGCTTCATCCTGGCGATGCCCCGCTGGCCCCGAGGTTTGGAAACGTTTTTTTTCTCTCTCTGTGTCAGACCTCTCACGTCCTTCTTCTCCTCTTCAGTTTGTCCTTTACAGTGTTCGATATGTCCGGACAAGGCAGGTACAGGAGCCTGTGGGAGCATTATTACAGGTAAGTGGGGGCGCCCGGGTCCCGCCCTCCCGTTTCCCAGCAGGGGCTGACGGGTGGCTTCCTAGGAGGCTCCTGCTGTTTGCACCTTCCCTCGGGCAGCTTTAGGGCTCGCTGCAGTTGCTCAGGGTCCTCTGGAGAAATGGGAGGGAAGGAACCGTATTGCAGGTGTGAAAACCAGATGGGCACCTTCAGCAATGAATCTGCACCTTAGCCAGATCAAAGCGTTTAGTATTCACTGGTACAGGGTTGGAAATGTGGACATGGTAGGCCGTAGCTACCCCATGGCCAATATTATTTATCTATTTGGCCTGGATCAACAGGTGCCACTAGCAGAAGGCTGCCAGCCATGAAACGACTGCTTCTGGAGTCTGGGGGGGGAGGCAGAAGCAGCAGGAGGGGGTAGATCTGGGAGCAGCTCTTTCCTTCTCTGCGCTGTCTGCTCCAGCCCCTCCCCTCCTGTACCCTGCAGGCTGCCTGGTAGAGAAGGGACAGGAGCAGGAGGCAGAGAGCTGTTCTCTGCTGAGTATGATTTGCTTATGGTTAGGGAAGGGGGGAGTGCTGGGGTCAGTCCTGCAGCTGGGGAAGAGGGAGAGTGCATTGCGATGGAGAAAGTACAGAGAAGGGCAACCAAAATGATAAAGGGGATGGAACAGCTCCCCTATGAGGAAAGGCTGAAGAGGTTAGGGCTGTTCAGCTTGGAGAAGAGATGGCTGAGGGGGGATACGATAGAGGTCTTTAAGATCATGAGAGGTCTTGAACGAGTAGATGTGACTCGGTTATTTACACTTTCGAATAATAGAAGGACTAGGGGGCATTCTATGAAGTTAGCAAGTAGCACATTTAAGACTAATCGGAGAAATTTCTTTTTCACTCAACGCACAATAAAGCTCTGGAATTTGTTGCCAGAGGATGTGGTTAGTGCGGTTAGTGTAGCTGGGTTCAAAAAAGGTTTGGATAAGTTCTTGGAGGAGAAGTCCATTAATGGCTATTAATCAAGTTTACTTAGGAAATAGCCACTGCTATTAATTGCATCAGTAGCATGGGATCTTCTTAGTGTTTGGGTAATTGCCAGGTTCTTGTGGCCTGGTTTGGCCACTGTTGGAAACAGGATGCTGGGCTTGATGGACCCTTGGTCTGACCCAGCATGGCAATTTCTTATGCTCTTATGTTCATGTACGCCTTGCGGCTTGCGGCTAGTGCTGGGTCATCCCTGGAGGGGGGAAGATATTGCATGTTTGTGTCATAGCTTGTCTGCGGTGGGGAGGGGAATTGAAGAGGGTAATTTAATGCATGCACCCCCCTTTCCAATCCACGCCAAATCTCAAGGTGTCCACAACTCACAAGTTCTCAGCTAGGGACCTTGCAGAGAGCTGGCTGGGCGAGGGAGCACATGCTGTTTCATGCTGCGCGCTGTACAAACACCGTGCACTGGGAATGTAAGCGGGACTGGTGGTGACCTCTGAAGTGCGGGTGAATGCTGATGCCATACATAGAAAGATAAAACGGAGATTGTGTTAGAAAACTAAGCAGCTGCGGAGGAGAAGCGACACCTTGGACCTGTGCAAAACGGAGGAGGAGACTGAGCAGTGAAACGTTTAGAAAGTGGCTGAGCCGGGTGGGTAAAAGGCCCTGCAGTGAGATTCCTGCTGCTGTGTGGGTCCTGAGCGTCAGTGACAGGTTTGCTGTAAAGCTTCTGAGTCTGGTTTTGTGATGGATCTCAGTGTGCTGAGTAGTGGTTTGCATTGCTGTGAATTAGATCTAAAATCGAATTCCCTGTCCGTACCACGGATCAGTCCAGGCAGTGGGTTCTGTCCCCCTTCCAGCAGATGGAAGAGCAAAACCTGTAAGGACGGCCCCTAATAGGCTGGAGCGCCCTCTGCGTCCCTCCGGTATTTCTCTGACTCCAGCAGATGAAAGGTGGCACCTGATAGACTTTGATTCTATTTCCCTCGCTTTCTTAATTTTTCTCTCTTTTTTCCGATCTGGTGCACACAGCGGCCAGAGGAGTCTCATCAGCTGTGGCAGCCAGGAGACAACTCTGGCTCCGAAGCTGGTCGGCCGATGCATCTTCCAAAACGAGACTCACGAGGATGCCCTTCACAGGATCCCTCCTGTTCGGCAGCGAACTAGAGAAACTGGCAAACACATGGGGCGAGTCCCCATTGCCGCGCCAGAATAAGAAAACCCAGCGACCCTTCCCCCGGTCCTCCAGGGGCAGAGGTTCACAGCGCTTCAACCCAATCAGAAATAATTATCAAGCGCCCCGCCCTACAGGCAGGAACCAGTCCTTTCGGAAGGGGAACCGGTTCGGGTCCAGGCCCCAGCCGCACCCCACAATGAGATTCAGCCGACCCCGTTCAAGGGAAGAAGCCATAGGGGGCAGACTAGCCCTATTCTACCACAGATGGGTCGAGATAACTTCGGACAAGTGGGTCCTAACCATCATTCGAGAGGGGTACTGCCTGGATTTCCTATGAAATCGGAAGCAGCATCCGCAAGGAATGATACTGCTGGTTCCATGGCTTCCCCAGGTCTGCGATAGGCAGGCACATGTCAGCACGGTGCAGCAGGCCGCGATTTGCAGGGACATAGCAGCGACGTCAAAGGACTGTTTAAGGATGCATTCCAGACGTCGGTCATGAGCATCTTTGAGCGCTGCGCCGCCCTCCACTGGGATAGTAGTGCACTTCGAGACCGGGGCATCAGAAGGTCTTTGGCCACCGGGTCCAGAGGGTACATGGCTGCCATAGCTCTTCCCCCTTTGAATGTGGACTCTGGATGTTCAGGCTCGGGAGGACACGGCATTTGCAAGGGCAGTACTAAGTGGGTCACGGGCAGCCTCCCACCCGGTTCGGCAGTAGCTTTTATACATCCCACTGGTCCTGAGTCCATCTGCTACACGCTAGGAAATGGAGAAATTACTTACCTGACAATTTCGTTTTCCTTAGTGTAGACAGATGGACTCAGCAGCCCGCCCTTGGCTGCCGTTACTCACGGAATTTCGAATGAAAGAAGGGTAAGCCATGCTTTCCTTCACTTTGGACACCCAAACCTTTCCAGTTGAGCTCAATGGCGGTCTCCAGCTATAGCCAATTCAACCAGATCAAGTTATAAAGTTTAACCAAAGTTAATCAAATTAGTCAGTCACACATATATCCACAATGCTTTTCGAGGAGAATACTGAGGAGCTGCACTTCCTGCAGGGGCATATGTACTAGGGGCTGACGTCAGATTGAAATCTGATCCGTCTCCAACTGCTATCAGGAGTACACTATACCCACTGGTCCTGAGTCCATCTGTCTACACTAAGGAAAACAAAATGATCAGGTAAGTAATTTCTCCATTGTTTCCTCTCTGACTGTGCATTTGGGGTAAGTTTTATGTATTTTTTCTTTCAGCATTTCTAATTAGCTGTCACTGGGTGCACTTTGGAGACGCCCACCCTGAGACGTCGCTTCCTCATGGCAGTTGAGACAGAGACGCCATTCCTCTGTCTCCCTAACTTGCATACCTTTTGAGTATTGCTGCTGCTGACAGACTCCGGGACAGTTTTTTGGCTCGGTTTCTCCTCTCTCTCTCCCATGCCTCGTTCAACGCAATGTTCAGCCTGCGGGGAGCCCAGGTTGCGGCTCTCCCGCGATAGCCTTATGCGCAAGGTGCCTCCCCGGCGGGCAGGGATCCTCGAGGCCAGGGGGGTGTTCGATTTTGTGCGCTTCTGCGCGCCCACCCTCTGGAGGTAGGCCCCGTTCCCTTCTGAAGAGGGAACGACGGCCATCTTGAATTCAGAGCTGCCTGCTCCTACACCTCCAGATCTAACTGACGACTCCGGATCTTTGATCCCCCCCTCCCGCCGAATCTTACTCCGGCGATCCCACCCGATGCTATTTTACCTTCGGGGCAGTTGAATGTGGTCCCTCCCGCTGCCGCCGCCCCCCCTCCCCCCCCCCCCCCCCCGGGCCATTTTCTACAGAGTTCATTTTACTTATTCCTAATGCTTACTTAGCACGGATCTCTCAGGATGCAGCAGCTCCTCCTCCCCCCAAAATCTCCAGGCTTTAAGGGAGTGGGGATTCTCCGGATCTCGCCCAGGTACCTGTACCACCTGTAATATCAGGGACAGGGGCCACACAATTACCAGGAGCAGGGGCCACACAACTGCTAGGAATCCCTCAGGGACCCTCTCGGGTATGGGTAGTCTCCCATGCGGCCAACCCAAACCCCCTCCCTCCTCAGGATCCTGATCCAGACCTGGATGATCGCAACTGGAAGGGAATGACGCCCGCCTTTTATGGCTTTTTCAGAGGGACGAATTGGGGCTGGAGGAATTAGATATTGAGGCCCCGCAGGAACCTGCAGGGCCCAGTGCAACCGGGAGGAAGGGGGACCCTGTCCTGGCGGGTCTCCGTCCACCAGCGAAAACCTTTCCTTTTCATCCCAGGCTTCTTCAGTTGTCGAGGGAGTGGGATGTTCCTGATGGCTTCCTCAGGGTCGGCAGAGCGTTGGACAAACTGTACCCGCGCCCAGAAGAATCTTTGGATTTCCTCAAAGTACCCAGCATTGATGCATCAGTGTCCACGGTCACAAAGAGAACAACTATCCCGGTCACTGGCGGCACCGCGCTAAAATACAACTCGAAGTGTATTTGAAGAGAATTTTCGAAGTTTCTGCTCTGGGGGTCCAAGCGGCAGCCTGCAGCTCTCTCATGCAATGAGCAGGGCTTCGTTGGATGCAGCAATTGTTCCCAGGCTCAACCCAGAGCATGGGTTGAGCCTCCTGTCCAGCAGATGGAGACAGACCAAAACTGAAAGGGTATCCTATATCAGGACAGAGCCTACCCTGCAGCCCTTCAGTATTTGTCTGTCCCCAGCAGATGCAGGCAGCTCACCTTGCGGTTCCCTTACTTCTTCATTTTATCTTTACCCTGCGGGGTTTATTTCTCTGTCTTTCCCAAGTTCAAGCAAGTATTATTCTCATTTATATTTAACTTTTATAGTTATATGTAACTCCAAAAAAAAAAATGTTTTTCTGAGTTCTTAAAACAGCTCTGTCGTTTAGGAGGCAGAGCTGTCTCCTCGCTCTTGAGGGGCCTAGAGGGGCTTGCCCCGAGTTTCTCAGTCTAGGCTCCCTTCCCGGTGACCAGTGTAATTGGGGTGATACTGGTGTTGTCCAGTCACTCCCCCTAAATACCTGCCTTAATTCCCTGCTTTAATTCCCCGGCAGCACTAACAGGGAAGCGCATTCCCCTGTCTTACAAAAAAAAAACCTCTGAAGTTGAACTTTTCAAGTGCAAACGGAAGGCAGACGATTTACCTCTGTTTCAGTCAGAGAAGGGAGCGGTCAGGGTTCGATCGCCTGCACTTGCTCCTCTCCCCAGCACTGCTCAGCTGTTTGCTCCGGCTCTGCATTTTCCCACGTCTCAGCCCTGTCAGTCATGCCGCGAGCTCATTTCTGTTTAGCCTCCGGGGAGCTTTTCCTTACGGCTCTCCCATGATGGGCTTGGTGCTGGGTGTCTGCCAGGTGGGGAGGGTCCCTCCGGCGCAGAGTCAGCCAGTGATCCAGGGGCATTTATTTTGTCTCATGGCCAGGCCGTTCCCGTCTCAGTAAACCGTGGGAACGGCGGCCATTTTAGGTGTTAGTGCAGCTCCCGATTTGGAGCTGCAGAGGGGAGGGAATTCTGATTTATAAGTTTCTCTAGTCGCTTGGAGCCTGAGGCCCCCCCCCCCCTCAAATTGAGGGGTAGAAAGAGGAAGTTATTTCCACTCTGCTGCTGGCTCGGAAGCTATGTACCTCTCTCGCTTATGTCTGGTTCTGGAAAGTTTGAGAATGCATGTGCGGTCTCTGGCGTACCGGTTCGTACAGCTCAGATATCCCAGGTTTTTGTCTTTTCTTCCTCCATAAGGGCCTATCTACAGATCATTTTTCAGCTCCTTGTGAGTCCAAGTGTCCACCTTCAGCTCCCACAGGCAGCGTTGATGGTTATTCGGTGGCGGTTCACCTGGATATCACTCTTTTCCTCAAGGGGGCAAAACGCTTACATCCGCCGGTTCGGGTTACTTGTCCTTCGTGGACTCTTAGCTTGGTTCTTCGGGCTCTTTGTGAGGCACTTTTCGAACCTCTCCTCCGGTCTACTCTTTAAGATTGGATGCTTAGGGCTGTGTTTTCTGGTTTCCTTTTGCTCTGCCAGATTAGTGTCAGGGATTCCAGCGCTGTTTTGCAGGAAACCTTCCTCCATCTCTCGGATTCAGGGGTTTCTCTCAAGACTGTACCTTCCTTCTTGCCAAAGGTTGTCTTTTTCTCCCTTATCACCCAGTCGGTGGAACTCCCTGCTTCTCCTGACGATATAGCAGGTACATCGGGAGTGTTCTTGGGTATCTTGTTGTACAGCGGGTTTTTGGCGTTACATTCCGGTTACCAATGTGTTCCGAGTCTCGGTTCAGCTTTTTTCCTCTGGAGAAGTCCCAATAGGGCCTCCAGGCTCCCAAGACTACGATTGCTCGTTGGTTGCAGGAGACGATTGCGTTAGCCTATATCTGTCGCAGCCGAGCGGTTCGTGACGGTCTTCAGGCTCATTCTTTGCGATCTCAGGCTACGTCGTGGGCAGAGAGTCCAGGGGTCTCTCCTCAGGAGATATGCGAGGCAGCTACGTGGCATTCCCTGCATACCTTTGCTAGTCATTTCCGTCGGGATGTTTGGGTACCAGTCTTTGCGTCCTTCAGGTTCTGCGAGCGGGACTGTCTCAATCCCACCCTATGTAGGGAAGCTTTGGTACATCCCATGGTCTGGACTGATCCGGGTATGTACACGGAAAGGAAAATTAGTTCTTACCTGTTAATTTTCGTTCCGGTAGTACCACAGATCAGTCCAGACGCCCTCCTGTCTTTACTCGTCCGCTCGAAGTTTTCTTTTTGTCCTTACAGGTACTCTTGACAGTTCCTTTCCTGGATAATCTTTACTGGCACCGAACGTATCTCTTAAGATGACAATGGCTATTTGTGCAAGAGCGCTTATTTACAGAGTTCATTCAATTTTTCTATTGTTCACTTACCAATTTTATTGGTTATCTTGTTACTTGCTTGACCTTATACTCGTTGTCCTTATACTTTTCTGCTTTGACAATGGTTATACTGAAGGGATGAAGGGTAGGCTCTGACCTGATATAGGATACCCTTACAGTTTTGGTCTGTCTCCAACCCTTGGTCTGGACTGATCTGTGGTACTACAGGAACGAAAACTAATAGGTAAGAACTAATTTTCCTTTAGGTGCTCAAGAGCTTCCCCCGGACGAAGCACGGCAAGCGGACCGCCTGGAGGCGGTAATTGCATATGGAGCAGACGCTCTGTATGATCTCCTCCGAGTCCTGGCCAGGTCCATGGTCTCCGCCGTCTCAGCTAGATGCCTGCTTTGGCTCCGTAATTGGTCTGCGGATTCTTCCTCCAAAGCTCGGCTGGGCTCCTATCCTTTCAAAGGCAAATTGCTTTTTGGAGAAGAACTGGAACAGCTCATCCAGTCCCTTGGAGAGAATAAGGTGCATAAGTTGCCCGAAGATTGACCTTGGAGTTACAGGACTTTCAGCTCAATGCGCTCCCGCTTCAGGGGCCAGTGTCGCTTTAGTCAGTCCAGACCAGTTCCTCAGAGACCGACCTCCACTCGATCACAGTCCTGATCCCAATCCTTTCGAGGCCGAAGACAATCCAGGGATAACCCCTCCCAAGGGGCTCCCAAGTCCACACAATGAAGTATTGCTGGCCCACTCTTCAAAATAGGGGGACGGCTGTCCCTCTTCTACAAGGAGTGGGTCAAGATCACCTCAGACCAGTGGATTTTGGATATCCTAAATCACAGCTACGCTTTAGAATTTGCTTGGCGTCTAAGAGACTGGTTTGTCTTCTCCCCCTGTGGCCCGGTGAAGAAGCAAGGCATAGGGAGGCAAACACTAGATCGGCTCCTGAGCTTGGGGGCTATCTTCCCTGTTCCCTTGCCAGAGCAAGGGTCAGGCCACTATTCCATCTACTTCGTGGTTCCCAAGAAGGAGGGGTCCTTCTGTCCAATCCTCGACCTCAAAAATGGTCAACAGGGCCCTCAAGATTCCACACTTTCGGATGGAAATTTTACGTTTGGTGATCGCGACAGTCCACAAAGGGGAGTTTCTAGTTTCCCTGGACTTGATGGAAACTTATCTGCATATTCCTATTCTTCAAGCAAATCAGCGCTTCCTTTGCTTCAAGATTCTCGGACAGCATTTTCAATTTCAGGCTCTGCCATTCGGTCTGGTGACCGCGCCAAGGACGTTCACCAAAGTGATGGTGGTGGTAGCCGCCGCTCTCCGAAAAGAGGGGGATCCTAGTTCACCCTTATCTGGACGACTGGCTCATCCAGGCGTAGTCCCGGGATCTGTGCCAACAAGTTGTCGACAGGGTGCTACACCTCTTTCGTTCCCTGGGATGGGTCGTCAATCTAGCCAAGAGCCATCTCACCCCCTCACAAACAATCAACTTTCTAGGCGCCCACTTCAACACCAGACAGGTGAAAGTCTTCCTACGTCAGGATCGGGCCGACTCTCTCATTGTTCAAGTGCAATGCTTCAGGAATCTCTCTCTCCCCACAGCCTGAGACTACCTCCAGGTGCTGGGTTTCATGGCTTCAACTATAGACTTAGTGCTGTGGGCCTTTGCCCATATGCGTCCGTTACAGCAGGCATTACTCTCTCGCTGGAAGCCTGTGTCTTGAGAGTTTCAGGCTCCTCTCCCGCTTTTGGACTCTGCCAGACACAGCCTGCTCTGGTGGATCAGCCTGGATCAACTGTTGCAAGGAGTGGACCTGGAGATCCCACAGTGGGTGATTGTCACCACAGATGCCAGCCTCTCCGGCTGGGGAGCGGTGTGCAGGATGCAGTCGAGTCAGGGGCAATGGTCGCCCGTCCAGGCGACATGGCCTATCAATCGTCTGGAAACCGGGGCGGTTCGTCTGGTGTTGAAACGTTTCCTCCCCTTAGTCCGAGGGCTAGCAGTGCAAATTCTCTCCGACAACGCAACGATAGTAGCATACATCAACCTCCAGTTGAGAGACAGACAAGTTGATGGCGTGGGTGGAGCTCCATCTGTCCCGACTGGCGGCATCCCACATAGCGGGGGTGGACAATGTTCAAGCAGACTTCTTAAGTCGACAGCGCTTGGATCCAGGGGAGTGGGAGCTCTCCAAAGAAGCAATGCAGCTCCTGGTGTGACAATGGGGGACTCCCCATCTAGACCTGATGGCGACGCAACAGAATGCGAAAGCCCTGTGCTTCTTCAGTCGCAGAAGGGAGCACGGCGCAGAGGGTATAGATGCCCTGGTCCTTTCATGGCCACGGGACCTCCTGCTCTACGTGTTTCCACCCTGGCTGCTGGTGGGGAAGGTACTACGGAGAATAGAACTCCATCAGGGTCCAGTAATCCTGGTAGCACCGGAATGAGCTCAAAGACTGTGGTTCGCAGATGTTACGACTGCTGCTCAGAATTAGTGGAACCACAGTTGGAGACCGCTTACCTTAGGAGACGGGAGCCGGAACTGGAAAATGACAGCGAAATCCGAAAGACAGTCCTGGTCAGGGCAGGCAGCAGGCAATCAGAAACCAAAGCAGATAATCCAACAGGCAGGCGGCAAGCAGGGTAATCCAGTAGACAGTCCAGGTCAGGGCAGGCAGCAGGCAATCAGGAACCAAAGCAGATAATCCAACAGGCAGGCGGCAAGCAGGGTAATCCAGTAGACAGTCCAGGTCAGGGCAGGCAGCAGGCAATCAGGAACCAAAGCAGATAATCCAACAGGCAGGCGGCAAGCAGGGAATTCCAGAAGACAGTCCAGGTCAGATCAGACGGAACACAGCAGAATCCAAAAGCGAGCACTCAGAAAATACTCGTGGCCGAAGCAGAGAGCAAAGGAAAAAAGCTCTCCTTAAATAGCCCGGGTTCCCGCGCAAACTGCTCTACCGTCGGCGTCTGACGTCATGGGGGCGTGTCTTGGCTCCGAATCCCGCGGGACCTGAGTGCCGACGTCAACGCGGAAACCCTGCCGACGCCACCGGAGGGAACGCCCCGATGGGCACGGGACCGTGCTGCCGACGCTGCCGAGCCAGCCCTGCCGCCATCGAGCCCAGAAACGCCGTTTCCCGCGCGGATCCCCGCTGGTAAGTTCGCGGCAGCGGTAACAGTACCCCCCCTGCAAGGCCCCCCTCTCCTCCTCCCAGGTCCAGGTTTGGAGGGAAAATGAAGATGAAACCGTTGAAGTAGACGAGGAGCCCGTATGTTATAGGAAGGCTCCCACGTATTCTCCTCGGGCCCAAAGTTTTTCCAAGAGATTAGATATTGAAGTTGCCCCCTAAGGCGCCTGGAATCCAGGATCTCCCGTACTTCATATTGGTTGTCATCGGGCACTACCGGAACAATAGTCCTCCGCCGCCCCTGGGGCCAGGATAGGATGGCAGGTTTAAGTAACGATATATGGAATGCATTATGGATCCGCAAGGAGGGCGGTAAACATAAACGATACGTGACTGGATTGATCTGTTGTTTGACAGGAAAGGGCCCAATGAAGCGAGGAGCAAATTTAGCGGAAGGCAACCGCAAGCGAAGGTGGCGGGTGCTTAACCAGACAAGATCACCCCCTTGGAGACGAGGAGCCGGACTCCGACGTTTATCCGCCTGAACCTTCATGGCGGAGGCGTGTTTGACCAGCAAAGCTCGGGTCTCAGTCCACAAGGTAGCCATGGAGGCAACCGTGGCATTAACCGCAGGACAATTAGAGGAGGCACTGATGGGCAACGGAAGATGCGGATGCCTGCCAAACACCAAGAAAAAAGGAGATCTACCGGTGGCCTGATGTACATGATTGTTATGGGACATCTCAGCCCAAACCAGTAGGGAAGCCCAATCATCATGTCGTTGGTTGACATAGGCTCGAAGAAAAGTCTTTATGGATTGATTCGTCCGTTCAGTAAGGCCATTGGACTGCGGATGGTAAGCAGAGGAGAATTCAAGTTTGACCCGTAGGAGCTTGCAGAGATTAGTCCAGAACTGAGCCGTAAATTGCACCCCTCTATCGGAAACAATGCTAAGCGGAAGCCCATGGAGACGAAAAATGTGATGCAGAAAGAGATGTGCTAGGTCAGAAGCAGAAGGCAACCCCGGCAGGGGAATGAAATGCGCCATCCGGGAGAAACGATCCACCACCACCCAGATAACGGTATTACCGTTGGAAGGCGGGAGATCTGTGATAAAGTCGGTGGCAATATGCGTCCATGGAGAAGTGGGAATGGGAAGCGGCTGTAACAATCCAAGGGGTCTTCTCCGTGGCGTTTTCTGGGCCGCACAGACGGAACAAGAGTCCACATAGTTCTTGACATCCTTCTCCCATCTCGGCCACCAATAATGTCTGGAGAGAAGTTCCTTGGTACGAGACACCCCGGGGTGACCCGCTAGCTGAGCATCATGGGACCAACGAAGTACCTTTAACCGTAAGCGCTTGGGAACGACGGTTCGCCCTATCGGAACCGTGAAGGTGGCAGCCAGCTGGATGTGTGCCGGATCAATGATGTATCGAGGGGGATCCGGAGTATCCTCACGATCAAAGCTTCGGGAGAGAGCGTCAGCCCGCACATTCTTCGGAGCGGGCCGGAAATGCAGAATAAAGTGAAACCTGCTAAAAAAAAGTGCCCATCGGGCCTGTCGTGGATTCAATCTCTGGGCTGTCGCCAAATATTCAAGATTTTTATGATCAGTATAAACTGTAACGATATGTCGAGCGCCTTCCAGGAGGTGGCGCCACTCTTCAAAGGCCAATTTGATAGCTAAAAGTTCTCGGTCACCAATGGTGTAATTCCTCTCCGCGGGCGTAAATTTCTTGGAAAAGAAGGCACATGTCACCCATTGATCCTCCTCCGACCTCTGTAGAAGAACCGCCCCTACACCTACAGCGGAGGCATCCACCTCGAGAGTAAAAGGTTTGGTGGGATCGGGCCGTCGGAGACAGAGATCCTTGGTGAATTCCTCTTTCAAGCGGTGAAAAGCCAATACCGCCTCCTCCGGCCAGGTCTGTACGGATGCACCCTTTTTAGTGAGCGCCGTGAGAGGTGCCACTAAGGAAGAGAAATTGGAAATAAACTGTCTATAGTAATTGGAGAATCCCAAAAATCTCTGTAAGGCTTTTAACCCTACAGGCTGGGGCCAATGTAGGATGGCGGTGAGTTTGTCAGGATCCATAGATAATCCTTTGTCGGAAATAATATACCCGAGAAATGGTAATTGGTGTTGGTGAAATACACACTTCTCCAACTTGGCGAACAAGTGGTGTTCTCGGAGACGTTGTAAAACTTGGCGAACATGAAGCAGATGTTGTGGCAGGGTATGCGAAAAAATCAATATATCATCCAGGTAGACAATGACATGCGAATAGAGGATATCACGAAAAATGTCGTTTATCATGTCCTGAAATACCGCAGGGGCATTACACAGTCCAAAGGGCATAACCCGGTATTCATAATGACCATCGTGGGTATTGAAGGCGGTCTTCCACTCGTCTCCCTCTCGAATTCTAATCAAATTGTAAGCCCCCCGTAAATCCAATTTAGTAAAAATTTGTGCTCCCTTGATCCGGTCAAATAATTCGGAGATAAGAGGAATTGGGTATCTGTTCTTGCGGGTGATATGATTAAGTCCACGGTAGTCGATGCAAGGTCTTAAAGACCCATCCTTCTTCTTGACAAAAAAGAAACCCGCTCCCGCGGGAGATGTGGAGGGGCGGATAAAACCTCGAGCTAAATTTTCTTCAATGTACTGATGTAAAGCTGCGGATTCAGGCTCTGAGAGGGTGTAAATCCGTCCTTTAGGTGGAGTTTTCCCGGGAAGAAGTTCAATAGCGCAATCATACGGTCTGTGGGGAGGTAAGGATTCCGCATGTTGTTTACTAAAAACATCTGCAAAGTCCTTATAAGGAGCAGGAATGCCAGAAGAGAGTTGCGTGGAGTGAAGGGAAATCCGCGGAAGACCCGCAATACAGTTCTGGAAACAGAATGGACTCCAAGCCGTGAGATGTAAGGAGGCCCAATCAAGGTGAGGCTGATGAAGCCGCAGCCAAGGCAAACCCAAAATGATCTGATTGATGGAAGAGGGAAGGACATATAGCTGAATGCGTTCCTGGTGGAGGAGACCAGTACTGAGCTGCAGAGGTTTGGTAATACAAGAAATACGCATTCCTACGGATTGTCCGGACACCGAAGTAACAGAAAGAGGAATGGGCAAAGGGTCCACCGGAATGCGATATCTCTGAACCAGATGTTCCTGAATAAAATTACCAGCCGCCCCTGAATCTATGAAGGCTTGGCAGTGCAAAACTTCCTCGTCCAGCCAAATCGTTGTAGGCAATAAGAGTTGATGAGAGGGAATGGTGGGACCCAGGGAGGCCTCTCCTACCCGTCCTAGGTCCGGGAGTTTCCCGACTTGTTGGGGCATTTATTGATGAAATGACCTGCTCCCGCACAATATAAGCAGAGGTTCCGTGCTTTTCTACGATTCCGTTCCTCTGGAGTCAGCCGGAATCTATCGATTTGCATCGGTTCCTCCGTATCCCCCGATGCCTGGGCGGTCTGTGGAAGGACCATGGGTTGTTGAAAAGTAGGTGCCAGACGAAAATTCCTTCGTGTAGCGGCTCGCTCTCGTATCCTCTCTTGAAAACGTAAATCCAGTCGGATGGCTAGTCGGATTATGGGCGAGAGCGTCCATACGAGCGACCAAACGATCCAATACCCCTGTTACTTGGTCCAGAACTCCTTGTTGTTGTTGTATTTTGTTAGCCATGCCAGGAATGGCTTGTAATGCGGTCAAATCAACTGGTTCCATGGCTTCGGCCAACTGTTACGACTGCTGCTCAGAATTAGTGGAACCACAGTTGGAGACCGCTTACCTTAGGAGACGGGAGCCGGAACTGGAAAATGACAGCGAAATCCGAAAGACAGTCCTGGTCAGGGCAGGCAGCAGGCAATCAGAAACCAAAGCAGATAATCCAACAGGCAGGCGGCAAGCAGGGTAATCCAGTAGACAGTCCAGGTCAGGGCAGGCAGCAGGCAATCAGGAACCAAAGCAGATAATCCAACAGGCAGGCGGCAAGCAGGGTAATCCAGTAGACAGTCCAGGTCAGGGCAGGCAGCAGGCAATCAGGAACCAAAGCAGATAATCCAACAGGCAGGCGGCAAGCAGGGAATTCCAGAAGACAGTCCAGGTCAGATCAGACGGAACACAGCAGAATCCAAAAGCGAGCACTCAGAAAATACTCGTGGCCGAAGCAGAGAGCAAAGGAAAAAGCTCTCCTTAAATAGCCCGGGTTCCCGCGCAAACTGCTCTACCGTCGGCGTCTGACGTCATGGGGGCGTGTCTTGGCTCCGAATCCCGCGGGACCTGAGTGCCGACGTCAACGCGGAAACCCTGCCGACGCCACCGGAGGGAACGCCCCGATGGGCACGGGACCGTGCTGCCGACGCTGCCGAGCCAGCCCTGCCGCCATCGAGCCCAGAAACGCCGTTTCCCGCGCGGATCCCCGCTGGTAAGTTCGCGGCAGCGGTAACAGCAGACTTGGTCAACATGGCAGTGGACGGTCCCCTGCGGCTGGGACATCTTCCGAACCTCCTCTGACAAGGACCGGGATTTTTCGACCGGGTAGATAGCTTCTGTCTTGCGGCATGGCTTTTGAACGGCGCAGGTTGAGAAAGCAAGGGTACTCGGATGAGGTTATTTCCAACCTCCTTCAAGCTCGAAAACCATCTACGTCCATTGCATATGTTCGTGTCTGGAAAGTTTTTGAAGCTTGGTGTGTCGCCATGCATGTCTCTCCCCGTCATGCTTCCATTTCCAACATCCTCTCCTTCCTGCAGAAAGGCTTTGAGAAGGGTCTGGCCTACAATTCCCTGAAGGTCCAAGTAGTGGCCCTCTGGGCCCTTGTGTGTCATTCTGATGGAATTCATCTTTCTTCCCATCCTGACATTGTCCGATTTTTGCAGGGGTAAAACATGTCAGGCCTCTAGTTCACTCCCTGTGTCCATCCTGGAATCTAAATTTGGTCCTCCGGATTCTTTGTGGCCCACCGTTTGAACCTCACCCAGCGCCACTCTTAAAGATCTCATTCTCAGGACTGTTTTCCTGGTAGCCATTTGCTCAGCTCGCCGGATCTCGGAACTCCAAGCTTTGTCGTGCAGGGAGCCCTCCCTCCGCTTTACGGACTCAGGGGTTTCTTTGCGCACGGTACCAGCTTTCTTACCCAAGGTGGTTTCCGCTTTCCATCTGAATCAGTCGGTGGAGCGTCCCTCCTTCCTGGAGGACGGTCCTAGAGAGCTCAAGCAGCTTGACGTAAAACGGGTCCTCATGCACTATTTGGAAGCTACTAATCCTTTTCGTCTAACTGATCATCTCTTTGTTCTCTGGGGCGGTCCCAAGAGAGGCTACACGGCTTCCAAAACCACCATTGCAAGGTGGTTAAAGGACACAATTTCTTCTGCCTACATCAGTTCTGGTCGTACGCATCCTGCGGGTGTCAAGGCTCATTCCCTGCGCTCCCAAGCTGCCTCCTGGGCGGAGAGCCAATCCGTCTCCACTCAAGAGATATGTAGAGCAGCTACCTGCAAATCATTGCACATTTTTGCGTGTCACTATCGCTTGCATGTCCCATCTCCGGAGTTTGGCTCTTTTGGTGCTCAAGTTCTTCGTGCTGGGCTATCCACGGCCCACCCTACGTAGGGAAGCTTTGGTACATCCCACTGTCTGGACTGATCCGGGTACGAACAGGGAAAAGAAAATTATTACTCACCTGCTAATTTTCGTTCCTGTAGTACCACGGATCAGTCCAGACGCCCTCCCTATCTGGATTAGGCCCAGCTCGATTTCTTCTTTATGAGTCTGTATACCAGTTCCTTTTGCAAGTTGTTTACAGTTGTAATTACAGTTCTCAAGTTGATATTTTCGTTGATCCATACTATGTGCTTTTCTATATACTGAAGGGACACAGAGGGCGCTCCAACCTATAAGGGGCTGTCCTTACAGGTTTTGCTCTGCCTCCATTTGCTGGAAGGGGGATACAACCCACTGTCTGAACTGATCCGTGGTACTACAGGAACGCAAATTAGCAGGTGAGTAATAATTTTCTTTTAGTCTCACATAATCAGAACTCATATAATTCAATAGCAGCAACAAAGGCCTGACCTCATCATGTCTTAATGGCGCACACTCCTTCTCCCTCTACTGCTTAACAAGGTAGAGAGGAGCTTCCTGATCCCTTGGATAGAGGTTAAGGAACTTTTATGTACAGAACTAATGGTCATATTTTAGAGAACAAGGTCACACTTGTGTCTACCTGTAGGTTACAAATATTGATAGTGTAATGTTTAAAGAAAACTAAAACAACTTTAGCATTCTCCCAGCTCAAGGGATTGTATACAGGGTGAGGTTGCACTTTTTCACTCAGTCATAGGTGCCAAATTTCTTGGCTGTGGCTCTGATTATTATGATGCTGCTGATCTCATCAGAATCAGGTTGAGTGTGAGCTTCAGCTGCGATCCTCCAGCCTCGCAGATATAGTATACCCAGTCCTGCACTATCCCTCTGCAGCTGCTCAGTCTCTCTTCCCTGCCTTGGAGTTGTGAAAGCTACAGACCACTGCCCCTCAGAACGTCCTCATTTTTAATGTAATGTTAAGGCAGTTCTGGTAGTGCTCAGCTCTGGAATCCGTGCTCCGTGCATTCTGAAATTCAGGTGTGTTCAGGCAGCGACAGGCTGGGATGCCACCCACTCCATAGTAATGCTGCTCTAAATACCCGGGCTTAGCAGCCAGATTGGAATGCATGGTTTGCAGTGACAGAGTCTGCAGTTTGACAAAGCATCCAATCAGATGAATCAAGAACAAGTGGGTTATGCACCTCTACAAGCAGATGGAGACGGAACAAACTGACGTCACAGTACATATACCCCTGCAGTGACAGGCTGCCAGTATTCTCCGTCTCTAGCTGACGGTGAACGTTCATCTCCTCACCTGGGATTGCTTCAGTTTTAAATTCACTCCTCTCTCCTGCGGTGATACCAAATGGTCCCTCCCACAGTTGAGAATTCCTGAGGTGATTTCCGTGCTCCCTCAGATGTGTGCCTTGGTCCTATAGCTGGTTTCAGCCGGCATGGACTTAGCAGCTTGAGCAGCTGAAAGGCTAGCGGGTGCTCACAGCCGAGTGCAGCTGTGATAGCATGTGCTTTCTCCTCCTGCAGCAGGAGACCATTTATTTATTTATTTATTTATTTATTTAAACAAATTTATATACCGTTTTCCAGTAAGGCTTACTGACCAAAGCGGTTTACAACAATAGATAACCTTAAATTAAAAGGTTAAAATAAAATTGATACTAAATAAAACTTAGCGGGACGAATGTCGGACCGGCGTGCTGAGCACAGAGACCAGGGGAAAGAAGAAGCCCTACGCAATAAAAACCTCCTTCTAGGTCTCAGTATAATCCTTTTTTTTTTTTTTGTTAATTTAATCGGAACTTAGTCTTACTTGGCCGAATACTGCTTTTAAATTTTTTAAATGTAATTGGCCATTCTTCGTTCAGTCATCATTATTTTATTGATTACGTAATATGTTGTATTTTTATTCATACTTATTTTACTTCTTTAATAAGTATGAATAAAAATACAACATATTACGTAATCAATAAAATAATGATGACTGAACGAAGAATGGCCAATTACATTTAAAAAATTTAAAAGCAGTATTCGGCCAAGTAAGACTAAGTTCCGATTAAATTAACAAAAAAAAAAAAAAAGGATTATACTGAGACCTAGAAGGAGGTTTTTATTGTGTAGGGCTTCTTCTTTCCCCTGGTCTCTGTGCTCAGCACGCCGGTCCGACATTCGTCCCGCTCCATGGGAGGACAAGGAGCTTGAACAGCCTAGTGGGTTAAGCAGCCTCCTCAGGCTAGGCCCTACTACAAGACTTTTCACTGCACGCCACATGGTAGGACGCAACGTCATTTTGCGTGCTTTCTAAATCTATCCTCTTTAGGATTGTTGGTCCAGCGTGTGCATTCTAGTTGTGTGCCCAGTTTTTAGACGCATATTCAGACCTTGTAATCTGTGCATCCATGTTAAGAGGACACTGTAGTGGCCGCTCACCTTCCTCTGTGCAGAAGTAGTGCTGTGCGCTTAAGTTTTATGTGCCCTTATTTTTATGCGCCTAGGTATGACGCCTAAGTGTCGGACGCATAATTTTTGGCACCTAAAATGTAACCCCCAATATTTAAAAAGTATTCCAGGGGTGATCCGGGAAACTACAGACCGGTTAGTCTGATTTCAGTGCCAGGAAAAATAGTTGAAAGTATTCTAAACATCAAAATCACAGAACATATAGAAAGACATAGTTTAATGGAACAAAGTCAGCATGGCTTTACCCAGGGCAAGTCTTGCCTCACAAATCTGCTTCACTTTTTTGAAGGGGTTAATAAACATGTGGATAAAGGTGAACCGGTAGATGTAGTGTACTTGGATTTTCAGAAGGCGTTTGACAAAGTTCCTCATGAGAGGCTTCTAGGAAAAGTAAAAAGTCATGGGATAGGTGGCGATGTCCTTTCGTGGATTGCAAACTGGCTAAAAAACAGGAGCCACCTGGTGACTCACAAGGTGATTTCCCTGTTGCGGAAGCTTGGCTGGGTAGTGAACCTGGCCAATAGCAGTCTTCAGCCTGCTCAGTCGTTGGAATACCTCTGGGTTTGGTTTGACACGAAGCTGAGCAAGGTTTTCCTGCCGGAAGCTCAAATCAGAAGTTGTTGGCACAGCTCTGTCTGTTCATGAACACTCTGCACCCAATCATGTGGTCTTACCTGCAGGTTCTTGGCTTAATGGTGGCAACCCTTGCCTTGGGCAAGGGCGCATATGCGATTCTGCTTCATTTGCCGATGGAGGTCTTTTCCCAACTGCAGTGATTGACTGCAGGTGGATCATCAAAGGAGGGGAGTCTCCCTAGCCCCACCGAACTAGCTAGTACTGACAACGGACACGAGTCTCCTTGGTTGGGGAGCTCACTGTCAGGAACTAACAGCTCAAGGATTCTGGAATGCAGAAGAGTCTTGCTGGAACATCAATCGGCTGGAAGCCAGGGTGGTCTGGTTTGCATGTTTATGGTTTGGCAACAGGCTGCAAGGTCAATCAGTCCGAATAATGTCAGACAATGCAACAACTGTGGCTTACATCTATCAACGGAGAGGTACCAAGAGCCAACAAGTGTCACTGGCACTAGATCAATTTATGGAATGGGCAGAAGTCATCTCCAGGTGATCTCAACCTCACACATAGTAGGAAAAGACAACGTAAGGGCAGACTTTCTCAGCAAAAAGAATCTGGATCCAGGAGAGTGGGCATTGTCAGATGAGGCGTTTCAGCTGATTCTGGACTGCTAGGGTCTTCCGTTCCTAGACCTCCTGGCGACTTCGTGCATTGCGAAAGATCCGTGATTCTTCACCCGCAGGAAAGATCCGAAGTCATTGGCAAACCATGCCCTAGTGCAGGCGAGGCCGAAAGACAAATTATTATATGCCTTTCCTCCATGGCCCATGTTAGGAAGATTGGTTTGGAGGATCAAGCGCCACAGTAGGTTGGTGCTTTGGTAGCTCCACACTGGCCCATGAGACCATGGTATACGGATCTGCGGAGGCTCCTGGTAGATTTGCCTCTTCGATCTCCGGCACACAGGACCCTGTTGTGGCAGGGACCTGGCTTTCACGAAGATCCAACTCAGTTTTGTCTTACGGTATGGCCCTTGAAAGGGCTCGCTTGCTGAAGCGGGGATACTCTGCGGCAGTGATTTCCACCTTACTGAGAGCTAGAAAATTCTCCACTTCCTTGGCCTATGTGCAGGTTTGGAAAGTGTTTGAGGCCTAGTGTGAGGATCGAGTACTCTTCCTTCCTTCATCAAGATTCCGCTCATTTTGGAATTTTTGCAGGATGGCTTGAATGAAGGCTTGGCTCTCAGTTCCTTGAAGGTGCAAGTTATGGCTCTCGCCTGTTTCAGGGGTTGGGTAAATGGTGGATCCTTGTTGGCTCATCCTGATGTGGCCCATTTTCTGGAAGGAGTGAATCATCTTCGCCCTCCCTTGCGGTTTCCGGTGCCCCTTTGGAGTTCTTAATTTGGTATTGGATTTCTTGGCAGGCCCTATGTTTTGACCATTGCATACCCTGTCCTTGAGGTTACTAACCTTGATAACTGTGTTCTTGTGACAATTTGCTATGCGTGTAGGGTTTCTGAACTCCAAGCCTTGTCTTGCCATGAGCCTTCAGGTGACTCCAGGAGCAGTACAGCTACATGCTGTTCCTTTCTTTTTACCAAAGATGGTCACTGAGTTTCATTTGAATCAGTCCATCACCTTGCCATCTCTGGACAGAGAGAGAGATGCAGAGGTGACCCTTGGATGCGACCCTTGGATGTCGAGAGACATATTGTTAGGTATCTGGATGTTTCTAAGCCTTTCCGGAAGTCGGACCGCCTGTTTGTTCTTTATGGAGGTACTAGACTGGGAGAGCCGGCCTCGCAGGCTACAATAGCTTGCTGGATTAAGGATGTAGTCATGACTGCATACGTGGATGCAGGGAAGCCGTTACCTAGTCAGGTTAGGGCTCATTCCACTAGGGCTCAAGTAGCATCAAGTAGCATCAAGGTCAGTAAAATTAAACCCCACCCGGACGGGCTCTGCCCCGATCGCGCGACCGCTCCGGCTCCGGCAGAACCTACAAAATTAAAACCTGAAAAAAAGAAAAAAACCGCGCCGAGGCCCGCCCACCACCCAGCGGCCACCAATCAGAGCCAGCCCCGCTGGGATTTAAACGGGGCTCTGCGGGCGCCATTCCTACTCTTCTGCTCTTCAATCCTCGCTGGATCCTCGTTGGAGCGCTGCATCGGGGGAAGGCCTGCGCGATCGGCGCCAAGCCCCGTCGGGGGAAGGTCAGTAAAATTAACCCCCACCCGGACGGGCTCTGCCCCGATCGCGCGACCGCTCCGGCTCCGGCAGAACCTACAAAATTAAAACCTGAAAAAAAGAAAAAAAACCGCGCCGAGGCCCGCCCACCACCCAGCGGCCACCAATCAGAGCCAGCCCCGCTGGGATTTAAACGGGGCTCTGCGGGCGCCATTCCTACTCTTCTGCTCTTCAATCCTCGCTGGATCCTCGTTGGAGCGCTGCATCGGGGGAAGGCCTGCGCGATCGGCGCCAAGCCCCGTCGGGGGAAGGTCAGTAAAATTAACCCCCACCCGGACGGGCTCTGCCCCGATCGCGCGACCGCTCCGGCTCCGGCAGAACCTACAAAATTAAAACCTGAAAAAAAGAAAAAAACCGCGCCGAGGCCCGCCCACCACCCAGCGGCCACCAATCAGAGCCAGCCCCGCTGGGATTTAAACGGGGCTCTGCGGGCGCCATTCCTACTCTTCTGCTCTTCAATCCTCGCTGGATCCTCGTTGGAGCGCTGCATCGGGGGAAGGCCTGCGCGATCGGCGCCAAGCCCCGTCGGGGGAAGGTCAGTAAAATTAACCCCCACCCGGACGGGCTCTGCCCCGATCGCGCGACCGCTCCGGCTCCGGCAGAACCTACAAAATTAAAACCTGAAAAAAAAGAAAAAAACCGCGCCGAGGCCCGCCCACCACCCAGCGGCCACCAATCAGAGCCAGCCCCGCTGGGATTTAAACGGGGCTCTGCGGGCGCCATTCCTACTCTTCTGCTCTTCAATCCTCGCTGGATCCTCGTTGGAGCGCTGCATCGGGGGAAGGCCTGCGCGATCGGCGCCAAGCCCCGTCGGGGGAAGGTCAGTAAAATTAACCCCCACCCGGACGGGCTCTGCCCCGATCGCGCGACCGCTCCGGCTCCGGCAGAACCTACAAAATTAAAACCTGAAAAAAGAAAAAAACCGCGCCGAGGCCCGCCCACCACCCAGCGGCCACCAATCAGAGCCAGCCCCGCTGGGATTTAAACAACCCTCTGCTAGGCGCCGCGCGCCGAGCGTCGCGCGCCGAAGGAGCACGACAAAGGGGCCTGCCCCTTTGTGCGCCCCTTAGTGCAGCCCCGCAGGGCAGCACCTCCAACTTTAAATCGAATCCAGAGATCTTACCCTCTCTCCTAGAGCCAGAGCTCAGGCCCCCTGGTAGGAGCTTTAGGTCCTCACTCAACGTCCCCACATTTCAGGCCTGCACATCTCATCCTTCCTCCGTCTGTGGAAGCACATATCCCGGGACATCCAATCACATTGGATACAACCTCTTTCAAGACACAACAACAAGGAGCCATCCGCATACACATACGACGTCTCCAGCCACAATGCAACTCCGTACAATTCCCATTATCCATAAACACATGTGGAGAGCACCTAAGCCCCCTCCCCCACCTCCCATCCGACAACAGAGGCTCAGGCCCATCTTACTGACACCCGTAACACAACTACTGGGCATGTCTTTGATTTCGCTTACCCTATTCAATGCACAATCCATCTCCAAGAAAACCCATATCCTCAATGATTTCCTATCAGATTCAAAACCAGACATCTGTGCCATCACAGAAACCTGGCTAAAAGCCTCAGACACTGTCCTAATAAACCAGCTACCCACTCAGGTCTACGACTTCCTATCTATCCCTAGACTCAAAAAAAGAGGAGGAGGTCTTCTCCTCGCAGCTAGAAAAGGCCTAGGTCTAACCTTGCAGACTTCCAACAACCTAGGAAATATAGAATTTGCCCTATTCAATTCAAAACACCTGACAATCGGACTAATTTACGCTCCTCCTGGAGCACTAGAAGCAGACCCATCACCGATCATAGAACATGCAGCAAAACACCTTAACACCAGTAAACCAGCAATACTGATGGGAGACTTCAACCTTCACGTCGATGTACAACCACACTCTTATAATTGCAAAACACTAATCTCCTCCCTCAGCCATATGGGCTTTAGACAAATTGTGAAAGAGCCCACTCACAAAGCAGGTCATACCTTAGACCTTATCTTCATTAACGAAGGAATACTACCCCACACCACTCCCTCCTGCTTACCGGTTCCGTGGACAGACCACCAAATCATCTCCTCCGTACTAGAGATCAAGGAGCACCCTCCACAAACAACTCAAACAATTACTATCTCCAGCAGGAAACCGTGCACCGGAGATCGCCTCAGTGAATACCTCTCCAAAGAACTAGAGCATCTGGACCTATCGGACGCCAACACGGCCACGTCATCTTGGATCAACATCACCAACAAAACTGCAGATCAAGCGTGCCCCTTGATGACAAAATCACATAATCCAGAAAAAGACAACAGGAAACCATGGTTCACTCAGGAACTGAAAGCACGCAAACAGGAACTCAGAAGCAAGGAAAACAAATGGCGGAAAAACCCCTCTAAGACAGCCCTACTTACATTTAAAGAGTGCCTAAATGCTTATAGAAAAGACATCAACAAAACCAAGAAAGAATTCTTCTCCAAAAAGATACATCACTTCATTTTCGACTCAAGAGCACTTTTCTCCTACGTATCAGCCCTCACCAAACCATCCACACCCATTATACCAGATGATCAAGCGCTCAACAAAGCCAACGAACTGGCTGTCTTCTTTGACAAAAAAATCTCCACTCTGGTCGCCCCCCTCAAGGTTCCTAATCACTCTAATCACTCAGCTTCCTACAGTACCCAACCATCGGACCCATCCAACCAACAACCTAATACTACCCAAGTCACACTCGATACATTCGAACACACTTCCACCATAGAAATAGAAAACATACTCAAGAAGATCAAGCCTTCATCCCATCCTTTGGATCACATCCCCTCCAATCTGCTGAGCTCCATCCCCAACATCATTGCCAAACCATTGGCAGACATCATCAACTGCTCCCTCACTGAAGGCCATGTCCCTAATCAACTCAAGCTGGCAATGCTCAAGCCTCTCCTCAAAAAACCTAACCTTCCCACTACTAACCCAGCCAACTTCAGACCTATAGCAAACCTACCAATGATTGCCAAAATTATGGAGAAAATTGTAAATAGACAACTTTCAGAATTCCTCGATGATAACAACATCCTCACCACAAACCAATTCGGTTTTCGTAAAACCCGGAACACCGAATCCCTACTAGCTTCACTATCAGACACCATTATATTCAATCTGGAGAAAGGTCAACCCTGCCTCCTTGCTCTACTGGATCTATCCGCAGCGTTTGATACAGTGAGCCACCCATGCCTACTTCAGCGTCTTTCAGATATAGGCATTACAGGATCAGCGTTCAAATGGTTCAAATCATTTCTAGACAACAGGTTCTACAAGGTCAAAGTGAACAACAAAGAGTCTCACCCCATAGAATCCAAGATGGGAGTACCGCAAGGATCCTCATTGTCACCCACACTTTTCAATATCTATCTTCTCCCACTCTGTCACCTACTTACCAATCTCAAGCTAACACATTTCCTTTATGCGGATGACATTCAAATACTCATTCCTATAGCTGAATCTCTTCACATAACTATGGCGTACTGGAATAAATGCCTCACAGCAATCAATAACCTACTCGCCAGCCTCAACCTGGTACTAAACACGAACAAAACAGAAATCCTACTCATAGCTCCTGAAAATCACTCTCCACCCATCGCTCCAACGGCTAGCCAAGGTCCAGTCACTTCTTCCGCCCCACAAGTAAGAGACCTGGGTGTACTGCTGGACAACAGATTCAACCTCAACAAATTCGTAAATAACACCACGAAAGAATGCTTCTTTAAATTGCAGACACTAAAGAAACTAAAACCACTACTAAACTACAGAGACTTCCGCCTGGTCCTACAGGCCATCATACTCCCAAAACTGGACTACTGCAATTCTCTCCTTCTGGGACTTCCCGCCTGCACCACCAAACCACTCCAGATGGTAATGAACGCCACGGCCAGAATTCTCTCAAACACCAAAAAAAGGGAATATATCACCCCCATCCTTCAGCAGCTCCATTGGCTACCGATTAAATATAGGATTCACTTCAAAACCATTATGATGATACACAAAGCCCTTCACAACATCGCGCCTCTCAACTTAACTTACCAACTCCAACTACATACTTCCAAGAAACCGACCAGAAGCGCATACAAGAACCTGCTAACCACCCAGCCGGCAAAAACCGCTCTAAGGAAACGCGCAATATCCACAGCGGGCCCCACACTCTGGAATTCACTCCCTACAGACCTTCGCCTTGAATCCTGCCATAATACATTCAAAAAGAAACTAAAGACTTGGTTCTTCACACAAGCTTTCCCGGAGAACTAAGAGCAGGATGAGCTAATACTATTTCAGTTTAGCCTTTGACCAGACTCACTTGTTGCCCATAGTCCTTGAAGAGCATCATTGAATCTTAATCAACCCCGATGGTCTACTGTAACCTCTCCTCTAATCTTTATGTTATCTGTTAAAAATGTTAAATGTATTTATAATGTTATTTAAATGTTAATTGTTATTTGTTATAATGTAAGCCGCCCACGTGGCGACAGTTTTTTACTTCACTGTACACCGGTGTGATATGTATTTTATACAGGAACGTCGGTTTATAAAAACTAAAAATAAATAAATAAATAAATCATGGGCAGATTTTTTTCCGAACTGCGATGTGGTTCTCCTTACACACCTTTTCCAGGTATTATTGGATGTGCAGGCCCAGGAGGATGCGGCCTTTGCACATCTGGTTTTGAATGAACCACAGGCAGCCTCCTGCCCTATTTGGGAGTAGCTTGGGTACATCCCACTTGTTCTGGATTAATCTGACTTGGACGCTAAGAAATGAGAAAGTACTACTTACCTGATAATTTCCTTTTCTTTAGGACAGTCACATGATCCAGTTTCCCGCCCGTGGCTGCTGAATGATTGCATTATGGTCCTCTTGTGTGACTACATATTACAGGGATTACTGGTAAGTGTTAATCCAGTCCCTAGACTTATGTTTACACATTCTTGTCTGCGCTCACTGTTGCCTGTTGTCTGAGTATTGAAATGGTTATTTGTTTTTAATCAAGAATTTTGCTAGTCTGTCCACAGTTGCTTTTGAAGACAATGCTGGCAGGCTGATGTCACTGCAGGGGTATATATACTGCGACGTCAGTTTGCTCCGTCTCCATCCACTGGTAGAGGTGCATAACCCACTTGTTCTGGATTCATCTGACTGGCCTAATGAAAAGGAAATTATCAGGTAAATAGTAATTTCTGAGATTCTGTCTTTCTAAGAGGGAGCAATCGGAGCACCAGCAGGGTGCAGAGGATCCAGGGAAGGGGGGACATGCTGGGTGATCTCCCTTTTCTTCCTTCCCTCTGCCACTGAGGGATTTGGACTGCCTGGCGCTTTATTGAAAGCACTAGAAAAAAGGAGAGAAGCGGCAGGAGCGGATTAGAAAAGGAGCCAGGGATTGCGGAGGCAGGTGGTGTGGTGAAGGATCCTGCTGTGTGGGTCAGAGGGATCCTGACATGTGATCTGTACGTTTACCGGCCACCTGCTGTGATCCATGCTCTGCTGTTTTGTGTGTTGCAGGGAGGGTGAGGCCATTATCTTTGTCATCGACAGTAGTGACTCGTTAAGAATGGTTGTGGCCAGAGAAGAACTCGATACTCTCCTGAATCATCCAGGTGAGGTTACTGTGCCTTCCTCTTTTTCAGGAGGAGTCATCCTGCCGAATGCCGCTGCAGGTGACAGTCACCCTGAGGAGCAACGCGACCCGGTGGTACCTGTGTCACCTGGTCACCTGAGCTTCCATTCTTCTAATGCCTCTCACTCTTGCAAGGGTCACAGAGCCGGCCAAAGCTTGTGACTTCTGTTATTCTGTGCCCCTCTAGATATTAAACAAAGACGAATCCCCATTCTCTTCTTTGCTAACAAGATGGACCTCGATGATGCCTTCTCATCTGTAAAAGTCTCTCAAGTGCTGTCTTTAGAAACCATCAAGGATAAGCCCTGGCACATTTGGTAACGATCCTTCACTTTCCCTTTCATTTGCTGTTATTTTTCGTGTCATTTTCAGTCTTATATTAAAGGGACATTGTTGGGGAATGGCTGATATCTTGGGGGTTGTCAAAGCTAGTTATCTGCAGAAAACCGAATTTTCTGTGTAAATGGCCTTTGAAAACTGATTATGATGGAGGTTGAGCAGGGTCATGTGTGCATTTCAGAGAGGAATTTCAGATGGGTGAGACACGGAAGAAACCACTTACATACATACTTTTCATAACTAAATGTTTGTGCATAAATCTACAGGCAGTCATTTATGTCGGCTCCTAAGCAGGTGAAACTTTGTGCCTGAATGATGGTGCTGGTTCTTCGTATACCCGGGCATTTACAGAGCAGGTTCATACACGCGAGTCTGGTTTTCAAGTTCGGCCTAAGATTTGTGGGTACTTTCTACACGGTCCACTGAAAACTTCCTCCTAACTCCAAGAAACAGGGTGACCGGATCAAGCTTGGCAGAATGAGTAAAGCCCATTGCTTGATTTTGCAGAGTGGGAAGCCCAGGAGCATCATCAGAAAATATTTCTTCTTCAGTGTTTGGGGTGGTCAGTCCCAACGAGTGGGTTATGCACCTCTGCCAGCAGATGGAGACTGAGTAAAAGCTGCTTAGGCGTCTTTCTTGGTGTTGGTACTGGGCACCCAATTTGGGTGCCTAGTTAGACGTGCGGCCTAGATGTATATGCTCGCACGCCCATTTTGGGCGAAAGATTTATTCCCGCATAATTTAGGTAAAAGCTTTTACTGTTCTGCATGCTTACAACTAGTGTGCCCTTACCTTAGGCGAAGCAGCCTATGCGCTTTTCTATTTGAGCTACATGCCACATCAGGGCCATTCAGCCGGACCTTTCTTTAAGCCTGTGTTAGTGTTTCTGGGATTCTCGGGGAGATTTATCCCCTTCCGATTTTGCCGGCGATGGTCCTTCTCTGCGATCTGAGGGGAGTGGGCCCGAGAGAGACACAACAGGGTTGTCTCTTCCCTTGATTGATCCATGGGCCGAGTTGTCATGAGCCACTTGCTCTCAGGACGTCTGATTCGAGCCTCCGAGGCCTGGAATTGAACCGTCCTCCTTTTCCTAGGTAGAATTCTTCCAGGGATTGCAGATGTTTCTACAGGGCTGGTCTTCTGCATCGGCAGTGCCTACTAAGGTAGGTCCGTGCGCTCCAAGTGCTCCTTCGCCTATATCCACGGTCAAGCTCTGTGGCACAATGCGGACTGACTAAGCTCAAATGCAGGTATCTCAGGATGATACCTGTGATGCTAGTGGTGACTCTCCTATTGAGGAAGAGGGCATTCCCCCAGATTTGGAGCCATCTCGATCTCCTCTCCATTTCTTTCATAGAGATGAGTTGCCAGGTTTGAACTCTCGGAATGGCTGGGCCTGACTCCTTAGGGATGCAGAAGAAGGATCCTATTTTATTCACCCTATACAAGGCTTCTTGTTTCTTTCCCCTCCTGGATTCAATCCATGAGTTGATTGATCTGGAATGGAGTGTGACAGAGGCATTTTTTAAAGGAGGATGCATCTTGGCAAGTTTATACCCCTTAGATCCACAGACCAGAAAGCAGTTGTGTTTCCCTAGGGTGGATGCCTTGGTGTGTTCTGTCACAAAACGTACCACCATCCTGGCAGAGGGAGGTGCAGCACTGAAGGATGCTCAAGATAAGAGGTTTGAGGCTATCCTAAAGCAAGTCTTTGAAGCAGTGACAATGAACTTGCAAATTTTTTCTTCTTGCTCCCTTGTAGTTTGTGCTACCTTGCTTCTTTGTCAATACTCTGGAAGCATCTGGTCCAGTGTAGCTGGGTTTAAAAAAGGTTTGGAGAAATTCTTTGAGAAGTCCATTAACTGCTATTAATCAAGGTGACTTAGGGAATGGCCTCTGCTTTTACTGGCATCAGTAACATGGGATGATCTTGGTGTTTGGGTACTTGCCATGTTCTTGTGACCTGGTTTGGCCTCTGTTGGAAACAGGATACTGGGCTTGATGGACCCTTGGTCTGACCCAGCATGGCAATTGCTTATGTTCTTATTGCCCAATCTTTTTGGGTAAGTGGCTGCTCTCGAGACTACCGGCTTTTTTGGCCTTGTAGAAGAGGTTCTTCCCAGAGGCCCTGTCCTTTCTGTAGGTCTCAGTCCTTTCACCTCTGAAGACCTCAAAAGGATGTGGGCTCCGGAGGTGGAGCCCTTCGGTCTTCCCAAAGAACGTTTGTGGGCTCACCTGTTGGTGCAGGAGATAGGCGGACGTCTATCCTGTTTTTATCACAGGTGGGTCCAGATTACTTCATATCAATGGGTTCCCTGAAGTCATGTTGGATGGGTATGCTCTAGAATTTTTTTATAGTCCTCCAGATGCCTTCATGGTCTCTTCATGCAATATCTTTCAGAAAACTGTAGAAGTGGAAACGGCATTACAGCCATTGTTGAACCTGAAAGCAGTGATTCACATTCCTGAATCACAGAGAAATACATATGGGTCACTAATCCTGTTGCATCCATCAGTCGCAGACGGCTGCGAACGCTCTGCCTCACCTCTTTTTTACCCTTCTCCTCCTGCATGGGTAAGATGGCTGCCTCCGGTGCCGAGAGCCAAAACCCTCGGCATCTCCAACTCAGCTCGGGCGTCCCCATCCGACATGCTCCTTCCCGTGGCCACCTAGGGTGCGCGTGCACGATGCCTACGCTTATCTACACGTCATGGCGGGAACCTCGGAGGCGTCCCCACCGCATGACGTCAATAACCTCCGGGTATTTAAACCTCCGCTCCGTTCCTAACAAACGAGTTAGCAAGGACTTCGATTTAGCTACTCTGACCGCTTCTAAGCCGCACGCTTAGATTCCTCGCTACCCTCCGGGGTATCTCGCTCCTGAAGAAGCTCTAGGCACCCGTTCCTCGGGGGGCCTCTCGCTTCCAACTACCCTTCGGGCTTTCTACTACTAATTCAGACAACCGCTCCTCGGGATCTCTTCTCATTTCAGGATTATCTGTACTCCCAGGTACTCGCTCCTCGAGAGCCTACCCAGCTCAGAGTATCCTGCACCACGGACCTCGGGTACTACCTTCATCATCTACCAAGAGGATTCCTACACTACTCATCAATGAGTACCTCTATGTTTCAGCTCTCCATTTCCACCCACCTGGTTCGGCTTATCCCGCTCTGTGGAACACTATCAACCTTGTACATCCGGGTAAGACTTCTACATCTGAGACTGTCTGAGCGTATTGGCACCTTGCTGGACTTCGGTGCCATTCCTTCCTGCACAATTACCATCTACCTATAGCAGTACAATAAAGCTTTTCATCTCCAGTGTCTGCTGTCTGAGTCTAGCCTAACGCTGTGGTTCCCCACAGGGCCCCTCCCCTTGGGAGGAGTCATCACCACTGCGACTAAGAGTCCACACTATGCCACAAACCCAACAATTCCATGTATTTTCTCAAGCCCAAGAAGGAAGTGTTGTTTCAGCCCATACTGAATCTCAAGGGTGTCATCTGATGTTTGAGTCACGCATTCCAGGGTGGAAATGGTGCGCTCTGTCATCATGGCAGTTCAAGCAGGGGAATA
Source organism: Rhinatrema bivittatum (assembly GCF_901001135.1). Taxonomy (NCBI): domain Eukaryota; kingdom Metazoa; phylum Chordata; class Amphibia; order Gymnophiona; family Rhinatrematidae; genus Rhinatrema; species Rhinatrema bivittatum. The sequence goes on from NC_042615.1 coordinate 825,474,523, forward strand.
ACTCACATCTCTGGATCTGATGGAGATATGTGCATATTCCCATCTGTCGAGAACATCAGCAGTTCCTCAGATTTGCTATTTTGGATCATCATTACCAATTTTAGGCCTTGCCTTTCAGGCTAGCCACAGCGCCCAGGACCTATTCTAAGTTCATAGAGGTGTTAGCAGCGGCTCTCCACAAGGAGAGCTAATTACTTCACCCCTATCTGGATGATTGGTTGATTCAAGCCAAGACCATGGAAGGGAGTCTTTGCCATTTCTGCAGGGTGCTTTCCTTACTACAGGAACTGGGCTGGGTGGTGAATCTGGCCAAGAGCAATTTGCAGCCTTCTCAGATCCTGGAGTATCTCAAGGTTCGATTCGATACAAGGCAGGGCAGAGGATTTCTGCCAGAGTCTCAGAGCCACACATTGATGTTGTGAGTTCCATCCCTTGCGGAACTCTTGTCTTATCTGCAGATCCTGGGGTTTGATGGCTGCTGCTTTAGAAGTTGTTCCCTGGGTGAGGACACACAATCACCCTCTTCCTTCACGCTGCTCTCCCGATGGAGTCCACAGTTGCAGAACTATGTGGTGAGGCTGCTTCTCCCATTAGAAGTGAGATCCCAGTTGGACTGGTGGTTACAGGTGGATCATCTCAGGAAGAGAATCTCCCTGACAACGATGGATTGATTGGTATTTATGACAGATGCGAGCCTCCGGGACTGGGGTGCTCACTATCAGGAGTTGGTGATACAAGGTTGCTGGGATGCAGCAGTGGAACATCAACAGTTTGGTTGGCGTGCCTGCAGTTTGCCAGGCAGCTAGAGCAGCATCTCCTAAACATATCTGCCTTTCACATTGCTGGAAAGGACAATATCAGAGCAGATTTCGTCAGCAGGCGAAACTTAGACCCAGGAGAATGGGAGCTGGCGGACAAGCCCTTTCAGCTCCTGGTGAACCGCTGGGGCCTACCGGATGTAGATGTGTTGGTGACCTTCAACAATGTAGAAGTTCCGCACTTCTTCAGTTGCAGGTGGGTTCCAAAAGCGATAGGCATAGATGCTCTTGTTCAGGAGTGGCCAAGCAGCGCCCTTCTGTATGTTCCACCCTGGCCTTTGGTAGGCAGGTTGGTCCAGAAGATTGCAAGTCAAACCAATGTCGTTCTTTTAGTGGCATCCATTTAGTCGTCCTGTGTGGCTGCTGAGGTTGCCTTGTGAAACAGATTAGTCCGCACTCCACGGGGGCTCAGGCGGTATAAAGGGGGAACTTCGCTCTGTTGTCGCCTGCTGAGATTTGTGGGCAGTGACATGGTCATCTTTGCACACCACCTCCAAGCATTACTGCTTGGATGTTAGGGCTAGGGAGGGCACCACATTTGCATGGGTGGTATTGATTGGACTGCTGGCAGCCTCCTGCCCTTTTCAAGATTAGCTTTGGTACATCCCACTCATTGAGATTGACCTGCCTGAACGATGAGGAAGGTGAAATTAATGCTTACCTGATAATTTCCTTTCCTCTGGTAAGGGCAGGTCAATCCCAGACCCGCTCTCGGCTGCTGATGGTTAAATTTGGGGTTAGCCTTCTTCGGGCAAGCCATGCAGAGAATGATTCCTGTGCTTCATGGAATACTGGTAAGTGGCTTCTCTAGCCCTAAGTTTTGCTAGATATGTTCCTTCTTTTGGCTGAGCTCAGTGTTCCTGTTGGTTGAGAAACATGAATGGTTGGCTGTTGTTGATAATGTTCAAGTATAATCAGTTTTGTCCACAGTTTGGCTTTTCCAGAGAATATTGACAGGCTGATGTTGGGGCAGGACTATGTAGCCGTGATGTTAGCTTTGCTCTGTCTCCATCTGCTGGCAGAGGTGCATAAACCCACTCATGGGGACTGACCCGCCCTTACTAGAGGAAAGGAAATTATCAGGTAAGTAGTAATTTCTCCTTTCTGTTAGGGTGGTCACTGCGGGGAACGGCCTCCCAGGCATGGTGATTGACATAAAAGAAGTGAGTAAGCACAGAGGATTCATGGTTGTGAAGAAACGAGAGGAAGGTCGGAGATAAGTGGGTTCTGTGGCAGTGCACCTGAACTAGATTTGGGCTTTATCTGCAGTCACAGCCTGTGAGTGCATGTCTCTGGCACAGACCATCGTCCTCATTAGCAGATCTTTCTTTCTCTCTAATTGCCGTTGGATTTTGCAAAGGCGCACAGGAGATATATTGATTCTGGCTGAGGTAGCACCAGTGCCGCTTTTCATTTCTCTAGCACTGGGACTGCTCTGCCTGTTCGTACAAGCTTGCTGACTGCAGGCCGTCTGGGGGTCTCACCCGGGATTTAAATGCAAATCATACTCATGCTGCAAAGGGCAATACAACTTTAAACTGCAGAGTAATAAATGGCTCTAGGAGCCTGAGAAGCTTTTGGCGTCTTCAGACTTGCTCTCTGACTGAGGAAGTGTCCAGGCAGGGCTGCAGACGCAAGGCTGACATGTGCGGAGCTGCTGGTACGAAGGATGGCTTCAGGGATCAGTGAAGAGCAGAGGAACAAAGGAGCACCTGGAATGTTCTATTTATTTAAAGTATTTATTCCCACCTAGCAACAGATTTATAGGCAGCTTACAAAAAGCAAAACTAAAATGTATCAAACAATATAAAAATACAAAAACAGAAAAAGAAAGTGGGTGAAAAAGATGGAAAAGAACAAATGTCTGTCTTCAGTTTAAATAATATTCCAGCAGTTATTAATTAATAAAAATGACTTGCATTATTCTGGAAGCCAAAAGGTTCACCTTTTCAAACTCAACGTAGAAGTGCATTGGGTCCAAGGGAGGCTTTGTCCGTCCTGTTGAGGCTTTCTGGGCAGGTGGGCGGTCCTTCCAAGTTTTATTCCAGATGTAAATGTGGACCTGATCCCCCCGAAGCCTTCCGCTCCTTCTCATTCCTCTTTCCTTTCTTGTCTTTCAGTGCCAGCGATGGCCTTCGAGGAGAAGGGCTGCAGGAAGGCGTGGACTGGCTCCAGGGTAGGTCTGGCTCCCAGCTGCACTCCTCGGCTTTCTGTCCAGCCACCTTTCCCATTCCTGTCCCAAACTTCTCTCCCAGCATTTGATGGCCTCGTTCTGCTTGCAGTAAGTGACGCCGCTGACTCTGCCATGGAAAGATTTAGGAAACCTCACATTCTTCAGTGTTTTTGAGTTCCTGCCAGGCTGTGCAGGTGTAAATGAAAAGTCCCCGTGGGTTGAAGGACCTTTTCCAGGAGTTGCTCTGCCTCTGGCCAGTATCTGTTACTGAGAGCTCTGTAAACCTCTTTCCAGAAAGGCAGAGGGGTGGAGGTGGGTGGAGGGAGCACTATAGCCGCAGTAATATTATACTGCAGAGTCTTATAACGTGGGACTGAAAAACAGTCCCTTACATGTCATTGTAAATTAAGGGGGTGAATTTTCAGAGAGTTAGGTGTTTAAAATTAGCATCTGCGTGCATAAGTAGCCTGCAATTGATATTTTATAAGCATTGAAATTATGCACATACTTGACATTTCACGTGCATGTGTACGTGGAAAATAAAGGGTGGGTGTAGTGGGGTTCCGGGGCGGGGCCGACTGAGTTGCTATTTGATAAGACTCCTTCATGCGTACACTTGGCAGCTTGTGCAGTTTTGCACCTGCTAATTATCTTGCGTGATTGATATCAGACTTGATTATGTTGTCCTGTTGACTGGGTGGGAGGTGTAGGTGAAGTGGGGGCAGTTCAGGCTGAAGCCCCAGAACGGTCTCGATGGACTGGTGAGGGAATGGTAAAACCAGTAATTTCAGTTCCAGCGCATGTTTTAAAAGATGCCGACTTCCCCTCACAAATCGGGTTTTACATGAGCAAGTCCTACTTTGTTTGTTTATTTATTTATTTATTTAGGGTTTTTATATACCGACTTTCTTGATATATATATATATCAAATCAAGTCGGTTTCCAAATAACACAACTATCGCTGGGGGGCGTTACATTAAACAATAAACATAATATTGAACAGAGTAACCTTAAACAATAAGTAAGGTCATTACATTAAACCATAAACATAGTATTGAACAGAGAACGTGTAGGGTTACTTTGAACAATCAATAAGGTCCTGATGGTCCTGAGGGTATTAGGTTGGTGGTGGACTTTAAATTGCGCTATTTTGTTCTTTGACCTGTGTCGAAGTGTTCCTGCGATTCTGGAAAGGCTTGCCGGAAGAGCCATGTTTTAAGGTTTTTCTTGTTTTTTGCGTGTAAAATATATGCGCATATATTTTTTTAATTGGTAGAAAAGGAGATGCATTCGATGCATTGTATGTGTTTGCACGTCACCGTGTGCGCTAGGAGTAGACGCGTATTTTGTAAAACACGTGTATATGCGACTGTGCCGAGTTGTTTGAAAGTTATTCTCCCTGCAAGAGAAACTGTCTTTGAAAACAATGCAGGAAGGGAGTTGCACTAGTTAAGGGAATAGCGCCGATGGGACTGTACTTGACCTCTTATTAAGAAGAGAGATTTTTTTTTTTCTCTAGGTAAGATATTGTCAGTAAAACAGTCTGCCCCGTAAGGTCCCTTTCTAGGTGCAGTACTTTCACCTGGCAGCAGGTGGCAGTCACATTCAGGTCATCGCAAGGATCAGCGTTTGTGTGTCCAGAGAAAAACTGGATGATGAGTGGCACAAAACAGGTTCCCTGTACGTACCAGGATCAGTCCAGACTGCTGGGGTTATGCCTCCCCTCCAGCAGATGGAGTTAGAGAAAAGCTGAAAAGCACCCCCTAGATATACCGGTGCGCCACCTGCGGTCCCTCAGTATTTTCTCTGACTCCAGCAGATTGAGAGGCATAACCTGCGGTCCTGATCCTTTCAAATTTCTACTTTGGTTGTACAGGTTCTTTTTCCATCTTTTTTTGTATAACCCTGACTAGATCAACTAGTTTGTCCTATTTTGTAAAAAAAAAATAAAATAAAATAAGAAGTCTTATTTTTTTCTACTCTATTTCTGTTTAAAAAAAAAAAAGAAAAGAAAATATGTCATCTTAATTAGAGGAAGGTAGTCTTTACTTTGTGCGAGTTTTGCGGCGCAGGCTTGGCAGGGCAATGCCCTAGGGTCACATGCCCGGAGGAAATTCCTAGGGACCAGGGGGAGAGTTTACCGGGGGGGCCGGTCACCCCCCCAGTAGAACTATTCCAGAAGTGTGTTCTCTTCTGAAGGGGGCTGTTTAGGAGCAGGGACGCTGTTTTAAAAAAAAGAGAGAAACATAGGTAAAGTTGTTTCAGTGCGCGTCAGTCCTGTTGGTGGCAGGCAGCTTACAAATTGCGTTCAGCCCCGGCCTGCCGAGTTACTGTCCCGGGACTCCGGAGCGGGTGGCTGGCTCACCCGGCGCGCGGCTGTGCTCAGAGAAGCGCGCGGCGGTGCTCAGAGAAGGTCCTTACCTTTTTGGCGCGTTTTTCTTTCTTCTTTCTTCCCGCCTTTTCATGCCGCGATCTTCGGCCTGCACGGCCTGCGGGGGGGGGGTGGCGACTCTCCCGAGAGGGTCTCTGCTCCCGATGTCTTCCCGGGAGCGAGGGACCCTCTCGGGGGCCGAGCGCTGCCCGCAGCTCTTCTTCCTCGTGGCTGCGGAGAGTTCCTGGCTCCCGGTCGGCAGCCCCGCCTCCCTTAGAGAAGGAGGCGGCGGCCATTTTGAACACGCTGCTGTCGGAGGGGACAGCGTCGGAGGAGGAGGATTCCCCTCCTCCCTCCCCGCCGGCTCTAAGCCCGCAGGACACGCCCGATTTCGGAGCCCCTCGGTCCCCCCTCCCTCCCAACCCGCGGGGGACTCTTTTAAAAGATCAGCGCCGTTTGCTTCACAATTTGAGCTTTTAATGCACAAAGCCTTCTTGGAGGCAGAGGTGGGAGGTGGCAGGACCTTCTCCACCTAAGATCCCCAGAGCAGCCCCAGGCCAGGGGGCAGTGGGGACTCGTTCCCCATCCACAGGGGGGAGCGGGGATCCCGGAGCCTCTGGCTCTTTCTCCAGACATTCCCGATTCTGCCAGGGGTGGAGATTTGGACAGTCAGGCGTCCGTGGAAGGGGATGACCCCCAAGTTCTTCGCTTATTTGGCAAGGACGAGCTAAATCATTTGATCCCGCATGTTTTGAAGGAACTGGAAATCCCGGCTCCACACCAGGAAGCGGACTCTTCCCTGGGGGATGTGGCCTTGGCGGGTCTTCGGGACCTTCCGCAAACTTTTCCGTTTCACCCCAAATTGTTTCAGATATTCTCTAAGGAGTGGGAACTTCCGGAAGCTTCCTTGCGGGTCAGCAGGGCTATGGATAAGTTGTACCCCCTACCGGCGGAGTCCTTGGACCTTCTCAAGATCCCCAAAGTGGATTCTGTGGTCACGGCCGTGATAAAGCATACTACCATTCCCGTGACAGGGGATATAGCGCTGAAGGATCTCCAGGATCGGAAGTTGGAGATCGTCTTGAAGCGCATTTTTGAAGTTTCGGCATTAGGGGTCCGAGCAGCGGTCTGTAGCAGTGCAGCGGGCCACACTTCGCTGGGTTCAACAGTTGCTAACAGCCCAGGACTTCCACCGGATGAAGCGGAGCAGGCTAACTGCATGGAGGCTGCGGTCGCTTACACAGCGGATGCCTTATATGATCTTCTGCGGACTTCCGCTCGCACTATGTCTTCTTCTGTATCAGCCAGACAGTTGCTCTGGCTCCGGCGCTGGGCGGCAGATGCCTCCTTGAAGTCACGCCTGGGTTCTTTTCCCTTCAGGGGGAAGTTGTTGTTTGGATACGAGCTGGATCAGCTCATCAAAGATTTGGGGGACAACAAGGTTTATAAGTTGCCCAAGGACAAACACCAGCAGTCGCGAACCTTCAGTAATTCGCGGGACCGGTTTCGGGGCCAACGCCGGTTCCATATGGGGAGGGGTGGTTCCTTTCCCCAGAAACAGCAGGCGTCGAGGTGACGGACTCCTTTCTTTCGTGGCAGACTGCTTCAGAGGTCAGGATCCTCACAGGCCTTTCCCTCAAACAAAGCTTCACAATGAAGGTGCGCCGGCCCATTCCTCCCTTCCGCGCAACGGGGGTCGGTTGTCCCTATTTCGGGAGGAATGGGTCCGGATAACATCGGACCAGTGGGTTCTCGACGTTATAAGTCACGGTTACGTTTTGGATTTTGCTCGCCTGCTCCGGGATCTGTTTCTGGTGTCGCCATGCGGTCCTCCGGCAAAGCAGCTAGTTATTGCACAAACGTTGGAGCGGTTGCGGGCACTGGGGGCGGTAATCCCGGTTCCGCCGGCCGAATGTCGGACTGGCCGTTATTCCATATACTTTGTGGTTCCAAAGAAGGAGGGCACGTTCAGACCGATCCTGGATTTGAAGCAGGTTAACAAGGCTTTACACGTCCCACGTTTCCGCATGGAGACGCTGCGGTCTGTTATTGCGGCCGTCCACAAGGGAGAATTTTTGGCTTCTTTGGATCTAACAGAGGCGTATCTCCACATTGGAATCCAGGAGCATCATCAGAGATTCCTGAGGTTCATGGTGTTGGGAGACCATTTTCAGTTTTGCGCCCTCCCGTTCAGGTTAGCGACTGCCCCCAGGGTTTTCACCAAGGTTCTGGTGGTGGTGGCAGCATTTCTTCGTCGTCAAGGGATATTAGTACATCCCTACTTCGACGATTGGCTCATCCGGGCAAAGTCGGAAGCTTTGTGCAAGCGAGCCATTCGGTTAGTGGTAGAACAACTTCAGAAGCTAGGTTGGATAATCAACTTCGCGAAGAGCTGGCTAGAACCGACTCAGCAATTGGAGTTCCTGGGAGCCCGATTCGATACTTCGCTGGGCAAAGTATTCCTGCCACATCAACGGATGATCAATCTGATGGCTCAGGTGCGAAACCTATTGGACCTGCTACTACCTACGGCCTGGGATTATTTACAGGTCATTGGGCATATGGCTTCTACTCTGGAAATGGTGCCTTGGGCCTTTGCGCATATGCAGCCTTTGCAAACAGCGCTTCTTTCCCGCTGGGATCCCAGGTCCGAGGACTACGACATGTTGTTACCATTGGTGGAACCGGCCCGGTCCAGTCTTGCTTGGTGGTTGAACCCAGACATCTCCTGCAGGGGGTGGAATTGGAACCTCCACCTTGGATAGTCGTGACGACGGATGCCAGTCGGGATGGGGGGCTGTGTGTCAGTCCCGGGCAGTGCAGGGGAGATGGTCCTTTCGACAGGCCACTTGGTCCATCAATTGCCTGGAGACCAGGGCGGTCTGTCTGGCCTTGCGTCAACTCCTCCCGATGGTGTGCCGTCGGGCGGTGCGGATTCTATCGGACAACGCCACCACTGTGGCATACATAAACAGACAAGGGGGCACAAAGAGTCGCCCAGTGGCGGCCGAGGCGTCGTTGTTGATGGACTGTGTGGAATGCCATTTATCCCGCATCGCGGCCACCCATATCGCAGGTGTGGACAGTGTTCAGGCGGATTATCTCAGTTGACAGAATCTGGACCCAGGAGAGTGGGAACTGTCGGCCGAGGCGATGCGAATCATCATTCGACGATGGGGGGTTCCGCACTTGGACTTGATGGCAACACGGCTAAATGCCAAAGCGGCGAGTTTCTTCAGCCGACGGCAAGAGCACGGCTCGGACGGGTTGTATGCGCTAGTGCTTCCGTGGCCTCCGCGCATTCTCCTTTGTGTTTTCCTCCGTGGCCCCTGGTGGGGAAAGTTTTTTAAGGCGCATAGAATCCCATCGGGGTCTGGTAATTCTCGTGGCTCCGGAGTGGCCAAGGCGCCCGTGGTTCACAGATCTCGTCACTCTGGCGGTGGACGGGCCTCTGCGTCTCGGTCATCTCCCAAATCTCCTTCGGCAGGGCCCGGTATTTTTCGACCTGGCGGATCGCTTTTGTCTGGCGGCTTGGCTTATGAGCGGAGACAGCTGAGAAAGAAAGGTTATCCAGAGGCGGTAATTTCTACTGTCCTTCGGGCGCGCAGGTCTTTGACTACTCTTACCTATGCTAGGGTGTGGAAGGTTTTTGACTCCTGGTGTGGTGAGTTCAAGCTTTCTCCTCGGCGGGCTTCTGTAGGGCATATCCTTACGTTTTTGCAGGATGGTTTGAAGAAGGGTTTGGCCTACAGTTCTCTTCGAGTTCAGGTGGCGGCTCTGGGCTGCCTGAGGGGCAAGGTTGAAGGTTACTCTCTTGCATGTCACCCAGATGTTGCTCGTTTTTTGCGCGGAGTTAGGAATTTGAGTCCCCCTGTTGAGGGCTCCATGTCCCTCCTGGAGCTTGAACTTGGTTCTTCGGGGCTTTCCACTGCTCCCTTTGAGCCCATTAAGAGGGCCACCTTGAAGGATTTTCTAAAGACGGTATTTCTGGTGGCCATTTCGTCCGCGCGTCGCATTTCAGAACTTCAAGCGCTTTCGTGTAGAGAACCGTTCTTGCATATTTCTGAGTCTGGAGTTTCGTTACGCACAGTACCTTCCTTCTTGCCCAAGGTGGAATCGGCCTTCCATGTTAATCAGATGGTAGAATTGCCTTCCTTTACGGAGGAGGAGCTCCGGTCCTCGCAAGGTCGAGATTTGAAGTTGGATGTCCGTCGAGTACTCCTGCGGTATTTGGAGGTGGCTAATGAGTTTCGAAGGTCGGATCGCTTGTTTGTGTTGTGAAATGGACCCAAGAAGGGTCTTCAGGCATCCAAGACGTCTATCGCCCGCTGGTTGAAGGACGCAATCACGTCCACATACATTGCCTGCGGAAGGTCTGTTCCTGATGGGCTTAAAGCTCACTCGCTACATTCTCAGGCAGCTTCATGGGCTGAAAGCCAGTTTGTGTCTTGCCAGGAGATTTGCAGGGCAGCCACTTGGAAATCCTTGCATACGTTTTCTAGGCATTATCGCTTGGATGTTCGTGGTCCGTCAACTGAGTCCTTTGGGAACAGCGTGCTTCGAGCAGGACTCTCGGGGTCCCACCCCATTTAAGGAGGCTCGGGTTCATCCCAGCAGTCTGGACTGATCCTGGTACGTACAGGGAAAGGAAAATTAGTTTCTTACCTGATAATTTTCGTTCCTGTAGTACCAAGGATCAGTCCAGACGCCCGCCCAAGTTGTTTTTTTTATGGGAGAGTCCGCTCGTAATTCTATCTGTGTTCTTCGTTTCTCGCAGTGCTCTACGTCTACATGATATAATATTGCGTATTGCTGCATATTATACAGTAAGTTGTTCTACATTTAGTTTCTGTTTTGATACATAGGGAGACAGGTTTGTTTATCTCTTTGTTTGATCTGGTCAGTGGTTGACTTAACAAGGTTTATTGTTCAGCGGAAGTGTTTTGATTGATTCCTTCTGCTTTGATATCGATTATACTGAGGGATCGCAGGTGGCACACCGGTATATCTAGGGGATGCTTTTCAGCTTTTCTCTGACTCCATCTGCTGGAGGGGAGGCATAACCCAGCAGTCTGGACTGATCCTTGGTACTACAGGAACGAAAATTATCAGGTAAGATACTCATTTTCCTATGTGGTGTGCTTGTAATACTGGGGTTAAAGAGAACAGGTGCAAATATAGTCACCCCTTTTTAGTTTGGAGAGATCAGTGGCGAGAAGAAAAGTGGAAATCTTATACCTACTGTAATCGGGTGAGAATGACCAATTTGTTCTGCTTCCTCCAGACCAAATCCAAGCAATGAAGACATGAGAAGCCTTCAGGATAATGCTCTTTAGTACACCGAGGAGAAAAATTGCACCCTCCCCTAGCCCCTTCTTCTCCTGAGGACCCGAGGTGGTGGTAGATCGAAAGCTGCGGTGCTCCTTCTTCCCCTCGTCTGCTCTTCTGCGGTCCATGGAGATGGTGGCGATTTATCCAGATGACGCAGTGCTGTGAGCATCTCCTTCCAGAAATGAGACCCAACTTCCCGTAGACTGGAAGCAGCATTGACAGTAAAAGCTGCACATCTGGAGTTCATCTTTTATCGCTCTATATGAATCAGAAACTCTCTAGGAATTAATGTTTGGGTTGTTTAACCAGTTATCACTCTGTTAGTGTGTGTGTACCATGTGAAAATGCCTGTTCTCCCGTTATTATATTAGCACATTGTGTGTTGAGAAGTGATCCCAGGTTTTAGGGAATAATGTTTGTAATGAAATTGAGATTGTGTACATATTTCTGTCAAATCTAAAATACAACATGTGTTCATTTTGTAGCCTGTGTGCTGTTTTTTTGGTGGAAACTCTATTATCTGCAGCTGGTTTTATCATTCTTTATTGCACAGAGATGAGAGCTGGTTAAATGTACTCTCTTACGGTTGCTTATTTAGATATTAGAAGATTAACTGAGGTATTTTAGAAAAGCACCAAAGGAAAAAACAATAATCTTAGATTACCAGTTGGTCTTCGACTTCCCGAACCTGCTTATAAGAATATAAGACTTGCCATATTGGATCAGACAAGGGTCCATCAAGTCCAGTATCCTGTTTCCAGGCCAGGCAAGATCCCAAGGGGTAAATAGATGCCAAGCTGTTTATCCCAGGGAACATTATTGAATTTCTGCAACTCCACCTTTATAATGATTAACGGACTCTTCGTCCAGGAACTTGTCTAAATCTTTTTTAAACACAGCTACACTAACAGCTTTCACCTCATCCTCTGTCAAAACATTTTCCCGAAAAGCAGGACCTTTAGATCTTCAGTCTAATGTACTCCCAACTGAGAGAGTTTGGCTTCTTGCAGTAACAGAGCCAAAGTGTAGAATAACAGTATTTGTCTTTTTTTTTTTTTAATTCTTTATTTATTTTTAAATACATAAACAAAAATAAATTTGCTTATACAGAAATACTGTGGGTTCTTAATCACAAACAATATGGAATTATTATCCCCTTTCTGCCATTTCAAAAGGAAAACATTTTATTTAAACCTAGTCTCTATACAGATATATTAAATCTCTACAGAAATGGCAAAAAGAGAGATTATATAGTCATTTTGTTTCACATTATTCAGCTATTAAGACCCACACCCAGCAGATAAAAAAAGGAACAAGAAATATTTTAAGAAGGAATACTTTAGGTTAATATGGATAGTTTATATCATGGTGCATGTAACAACAGTATCATTTATTTTCTGGAGAAGTATGTTCAATTTCCTCGCCTCTATAAACTCTTTTAGCTGATCTACAGTAAAAAATACATAATGCTCATTCCCTTTCGTGAGAAAACATTTACAAGGAAATAATATTTTAACAACGTAGCCCAGCCCTATAGCCTCTTGTCTGAGGTTGAGAAAACCCCGACGTCTGGCTTGAGGAGCTGGAGCTAAGTCAGGAAAAATCTTAACTGCTGCCTCGTGGAAATTAACAGGATATTTCCTGAAATACTTTTTCATCACAAAACCTATATCTTTAACAGTTATAAATGATACCACAAGTGTTCCTCTACTAATTACGTGCAGTCTAGAGTCTTCCAAAAACCCTGTTAGGTTCCCACCAAAGGAAGCATTAGGGGCATTTCCTGAACGTGTTGACACAGGAAGGAAAAAACAGGTATTTACAGAAGGTAAATTTGCCTCAGTAATATCCAATTTTCCAGGAAAAACTTCTTAAGAGTAGTGTAGGGGATTTCCCCCACTACCTTAGGAAAGTTAATAAAACGCAAGTTCAAATGTCTGGATTTATTTTCGATAAATTCCATCCTTCTAGATAGTATTTGGCTATCTTTTATTGCTGCAATTTTATATTGTTGAAACTGTTTACCTTCCTCTTCCAAAGTAATTACTTTTTCTTTCAAACCATCAACTTAAAATTGTAAGGCAGCAGCTTTTTGAGCGCTCTGAGAATTAGAGGAATCCATTTTCCCATCCAAAGACTTTATAGCTGAGGCCATCTTGGCCATAAAATCCCAGAGGGAGTCTAAAGTTACCTGTGCAGGACACGCTGGAATAGCAATCAGTTCCTTCCTCATGGTAGTCTCCGAAGGCATACCTTCTTCCAGAACTACTCTGGAGTCGATTACTCCTTCCACTCTCTGGTCTTCCGCCGGGCTTGAGGTGTAGGGTCCTGGTATTACACCATGAGGGGTTACTGAAGAGGCTTCTGGGTTAGAGTCGGCCAGGATACACGCCATACCTTCGTTCCTCGTCGCCTCCGTTAGCTTTTGCACAGGCGGCGCCCTCTGTTCCGGGCTTAGAGACACCTCCCCCGCCGGCGAAAACGGCTCCTCCTCGCCTTCACGCACATCGGGCTCCTCAATTCTCTGCTGCGATACTGCTGGACTCATAAAGCTGGTGATCTCCGTCTGGATAGTCGCGGAGGGGGTTAGTTCAGACGGGTAAGTCCGAACTTTACCCTTCCTTTTGGCTGGCATTTTTCGGAAGGAAAATAAAGAACAGAAACGGCAGAGAGCTCCTGCTTAGGTCTCAATGCGTGCGGCCATCTTGGTTCCGCCCCCTCAGTATTTGTCTTTTAATGAAGTGGTCAGAGGGACAGGCCTGGAGTGACTGAGTTGGGCCCATGAACTGAAGCTTTGTCTGGACTTCCATCATGGAATGTCAGGACTACACTTAGAAACTTCTAATTAAGATACATTTTACTTACAATTGAAAACTGGAACTATGAGTCTGCAATATGATTATCTAAAAGGCAATGAATGACCACTAGTGCCTATTATGAATGCAATATAATTCTTTTGGACTGCATATAAGGGAGCACTTCTGTTTGGTGAGTAAGTTTAAAGATATCCAGCTCTGGGTATTCATTAACTTTATGCTTATCCTGCTCAGTTCAAAGAGATGATAGCTGATTTATGGTTAAAAAAAGAAAAGCCTGGAGGCCTAATTCTCCAATTTCAGCCCCAGTGCCGGCTCGGACCCCCCCCCCCCCCCCCAGCATCTCCATGCTCTTCCAAACATTGCCTGAAAGTGTAAAGTGGTACTGAGCTGATGGTCAAGTCTCTTTCCCTTCTGGGACTGCTCCCAACCCAGCTAGCTAACTCCGAGTCCGGCCCAGAAATGCCCCTTAAACGTACCTGGCTGAATTATTTAAGCATTTTCTATATCCTCATTCCAAAAGAAGATCCCTCAGTTTTTGAATGAAATTATCCAATGTGGATTAAAGACACAACAAGCATTGCAGTAATAATTACCTTATTAATGTATCTATCCCCTGTACTCAGCCCTGGGGAGCATTGGATTTAATCACTCAGGGTCATGTACACTGTCTCGCAAGAGGACGGGAGGGGCACTGGTTTCTGGGCAGTGCCAAACTGGCTGAAGACGCTCCCAAACCCAGTCCATAAACTCCATTCCCTGTGCGTACCCGGATCAGTCCAGACGGCTGGGTTTTGCCTCCCTTCCAGCAGAGGGAGACAGAGAAAAACTTGAAGAACGCCCCCTCTTAGAGTGGTGTTGTACCTGCGACCCTTCAGTATTTCTCTGTCTCCAGCAGACGAAGGTGGCAGAACCTGCAGTCCTGATCTAAACAAAAAAAAAAAGAAAAAGGCAAGTCTTTCAGTGAGGGACTTTTTTGTTTCTCTACCTCGGGTTTGATCAAGCAAGTTTAAAAAAAAGTAAAAAGAAGGCAGGAGTCTTGGACTGAGGTACCTCCCAGGGCGTAGGTAGGTCTTTCTGGGTCCATCCACACCCCCCTGGTTGTAGGCTGAGCTAGGTGGCCCAGTAGCTCCTGGCCCCAGAGTGAAGCAGTCTGGCTGGGGTGAGTACCGGTGGTCCGCTCCCCTCCCCCCTCCGCACAGAGACGTTTTTATTCCTCTGTTGAAAAAAAGCCCCAAAGGTTTTGAACGGTCGCTCGGGGAGGGTTCCAGATATTTTTAGCGCTGATGCCTTGTGCGACGCGCTGCTCTGCTTGGGTACATCCCAGCAGTCTGGATTGATCCGGGTACGTACAGGGAAAGGAAAATGGGTTCTTACCTGCTAATTTTCGTTCCTGTGGTACCACGGATCAGTCCAGATGCCTGCCCGTTGTGGGGCGGGGGGTCATGAGTGAGAGTCCACTCGAATATTTTTTATTCCCAGCAATTTCTGTCTAGGTTAAACGTAAGGACATGTCGGAAGAAAATGGATCACTGCAGTATTGCTCCTTGCCTGTAAATGGTTTACTGTTTTTCATTATTCCGGTTCTTGCTTGATCTAGCTTTTGGTTTTATATTGGTTATTCTGCTGTGGTAAGATTAATTCTGAAGGGTCGCAGGTACAACACCACTCTAAGAGGGGGCGCTCTTCAGGTTTTTCTCTGTCTCCATCTGCTGGAAGGGAGGCAGAACGCAGCAGTCTGGACTGATCCGTGGTACTACAGGAAGGGAAATTAGCAGGTAAGAACCAATTTTCCTATATCCACACTTCTCTTGTGCTCCAGAAAGTAAATAATGGATTGTAAAACTTAACAGGCAAAGGTAGAGAAAGAGTGTCTTCATCATTTCAATTGTCATCTTGGTCAGGTCCCCAAAATCAGAGTTCACCACTAAACCCTTCCCAGCTGTTTCACTTGTAATGCGGAAGCTTTGTGGCTCCAGCTCCTCCTCCACTAAGGGCACCCTCTCTCAAGCAGCCTCTTCCTTAGGGGCCTCTGGTTCATCTGTAACAGGTCAGAATTACCATCAATCCAGTAAGGCTTCAGAAGCAGCTCCAAGAGCCATTGGGCACAGTGTCAGTCCCCGGCCCTGTGCTATAATAACCAGCTGCAACCCCCCAGCACAGTCTCTGCATCCAGATTCTGAACTTTGCCTTAATCAGTAAGGACTTATTTATTATTTATTTATTTAGGGTTTTTATATACCGACTTTCTTGATATATATATATCAAATCAAGTCGGTTTCCAAATAACACAACTATCGCCGGGGGGCGTTACATTAAACAATAAACATAATATTGAACAGAGTAACCTTAAACAATAAGTAAGGTTGTTACATTAAACCATAAACATAGTATTGAACACAGAACGTGTAGGGTTACTTTGAACAATCAATAAGGTCCTGATGGTCCTGAGGGTATTAGGTTGGTGGTGGACTTTAAATTGCGCTATTTTGTTCTTTGACCTGTGTCGAAGTGTTCCTGCGATTCTGGAAAGGCTTGCCGGAAGAGCCATGTTTTAAGGTTTTTCTTGAAGATTAGATGGCAAGTTTCGAGTCAAAGATCTGGCGGAAGTGAGTTCCAAAGGGTGGGCCCGGCTGTGGAGAGTGCTCGTTTAGCTAGCGAGGTTTTAATCGGGGGAGTGTGTAGAGAACCTTTGTAGTTATATCTGATAGGTCTTTTTGATGTGTGAAGGCGGAGTTGCGAGGTAAGATTTAGGTGGGCGCTTCCCATAATATCCTTGTGGATCATTGATAGTGTCTTGAAGGTGATTCTAGCTTTTATGGGAAGCCAGTGGAGGTAGTGCAGAATTGGAGTGATGTGGTCTCTTCTGTTAGAGTTGGTGAGTAGCCTCGCCGCGGCGTTTTGTACCATCTGTAAAGGTTTTATGGATGATAGCGGAAGACCTAACAGAAGGGAATTGCAGTAGTCTAACTTGGACAGTATTAAAGACTGGACTACTAAGCGGAAGTCATTGAAGTGAAGGAGTGGTTTAAGATTTTTTAATACTTGTAGTTTGAAGTAACATTCCTTAGTTGTGTTGTGGATGAAAGATTTAAGGTTGAATTGATTGTCGATGCGCACCCCTAAGTCTCTGACTGAAGGTGAGTGGTTGATAGGTGGATTTATGGATTGTGTTGAGTTTTGGACGTTGAAGAGTGTGTGGTTTTCATCGGGCGAGATGATGAGGATTTCTGTTTTATTAGTGTTGAGTATAAGGTTGAGGCTGGATAACAAGGATTTGATGGATAATAGGCAATTGTTCCAATGCGCCCAGGTTTTTTGGAGTGATTCTGTGATGGGAAGAAGTATCTGAATGTCATCGGCGAAGATATAGTGTTTTAGCTTGAGGCTGGAGAGTAGGTGGCAGAGCGGAAGCAGGTAGATGTTAAAAAGGGTAGGAGAGAGTGAAGAACCTTGAGGTACTCCTCTGGTTGATTTGATAGGAGGTGATTCTACATTATTTATCTTGACTTTGTAGTATCTGTTTTCTAGGAATGATTGAAACCAACTGTGGGCTTCTCCTTGGATTCCTATGTCCGAAAGCCGCTCGAGGAGGATTTCATGATTTACGGTGTCAAATGCGGCGGATAAGTCAAGAAGAGCGAGGAGGTACGATTGTTTTTTTTCAAGGTTGAGGAGGATAGTGTCAGATAGTGAAGTTATTAGGGCTTCTGTGCTTTGTGATTTCCTGAATCCAAACTGTAAGGGGGAGAGGATGTTATTCTCCTCCAGGTAATCAGACAGTTGTTTGTTAACAAATCTCTCCATTACTCGTGAGATTAAAGGCAGGTTGGCTATCGGGCGGAAGTTAGCAGGGTCTGTTGTTGGCAAGTTAGGTTTTTTTAGTAGTGGTTTAAGAATGGCTATTTTCAGTTGTTCTGGGACCTTTCCTTGGGTTAAAGAACAATTAATGATGTTTGCTAATGCTTTGGAGATGGTGTTGGGAGTCGATAGTAATAGATTGGAAGGAATGGTGTCCAGAGGGTGAGAAGATGGTTTAAGTTTATTGAGGATGATTTCAATTTCCAGGGATGATGGGGTCTCGAATGATGATAAGCTGCATTTTTTGTTGTGGGTCGGAGTGCTGGTGGGTGTAGGAGTCCGAGGTTGGAAGGAAATTGGCCTAGCGGTGCTATGGTGAGTTGTTGTTGTCAGCTGTTGGGTGGTGATTGGTTTGAGGAGATTGGTGATCTTGTTGTCGAAGTAGATTGCTAATTCCAATGCTTTGACGGCTGCTTGTTCGTCCGGGATGGTTGGTGGAGAGGGTTTTGTAAGGGATGATACAAATGAGAATAGGGCTTTAGAGTCGAATACGAAGTTATGGATTTTTTTTTGCAAAGAAGTCTTTTTTTGCCTTGAGAATAGCTAGTCTATATGTGTTGAGGTGGGATTTGTAGATTAGACTTGTGTTGGTGGTTGGAGATTTGCGCCAGATGTTTTCCTT
Organism: Rhinatrema bivittatum; assembly: GCF_901001135.1. Classification (NCBI taxonomy): domain Eukaryota; kingdom Metazoa; phylum Chordata; class Amphibia; order Gymnophiona; family Rhinatrematidae; genus Rhinatrema; species Rhinatrema bivittatum. The sequence goes on from NC_042615.1 coordinate 825,492,515, forward strand.
TTTCCTAAGTTCTTGTTTGAGAGTTTTAAGAGTCGGGGTGTACCACGGGTGTCTATTAGCTTGCGGAGGTTTCAGAGTTTTGGTAGTGGTAGGGCAGGATAGATCTGCGACCTCCTTTGTTATCTTAAGCCAGGAGTTGATCGCTGATGAGGCGTCTGAGAGGTCCAGGCGGTCGAGTTCTTTAGAGAGCACTTTATTAAGGCTGTCAATGGTGCAAGGCTTCCTGTAGTGAATAGTAGTTGCTGGGAAGCTAAGACGAGGCTGGTCTTTGATTTGAAGTTCCGCAGAGATGAAGTAATGGTCAGACCAAGGGACTGGGACACAAGTGGGGTTGTTGGTCGAAGTTATGCCATTGTTGAGAAAGATCAGGTCTAGCGTGTGACCCGCTTTGTGTGTGGGATCCTTGATGATCTGGTTGAAGCCAAGGTGATTTAGAGCTGTGAGGAGGATGTCGCAATTGTGGGTTAAACGAGTGCTGTTTACATGTAGGTTGAAGTCACCCATCAATATAGCTGGTTTGTCCTGTTTGAAGTGTTTGGTAGTGAATTCAATTAATGGTGAGGGGTCAGTATCTAAGGTACCTGGAGGTGAGTATACTAGAGCTATTTGTAGATGGTCTGAATTGAAAAAGGCGATTTCAGTATTGTTTATTGTGGTGGAGAGTTGTAGTGAGAGCCCTAGGCTCTTTTTGGAGGCAAGCAGGATCCCTCCACCTTTTTTTTTTTTGGTTCTGGGGATAGAATGTAAGTCATAGAGGTTGTTGGGGAGTTGGTTCAATAGAACTGAGTCAGTGGGTCTCAGCCATGTTTCCGTAATCGCACAGATGTCGGGGTTGTCATCAGTCAGGTGATCGTTGAGAAGGTGGAGTTTTTTAGAGATCGACTGTGTGTTGAACAATGTGAGCGTAAATAGGGCTAGACCCAGTGTTTGGGAGATTGGAGAGATCATGATTGGAATCAATCTCTGTTGCCTGATGCCTAGAGTTCTGGGTTTATTGGGTGTAGGTTGGTAATTGTATGGGATTGTAGGTATAGAGAAAGGGGGCATGATGCGTTGTTGGTGAGTGATATAGAATCCTAGTGAGTGTTAGTGAGTGATATTTTTTTTTTTTTTTTTGCTGGTGAGTTTTTTTGCTGGTGAGGTTGGATGAGAGCTGTCTTGGCTGGATGATTACTGGTGAGGCTGGATGAGAGCTGTCGAGGCTGGATGATTGCTGGTGAGGCTGGAAGAGAGCTGTCTTAGCTGGATGGGAGCTGGTGAGGCTGGATGATTGCTGGTGAGGCTGGATGATTGCTGGTGAGGCTGGATGAGAGCTGTCTTAGCTGGATGTTTGCTGGTGAGGCTGGATGAGAGCTGTCTTAGCTGGATGATTGCTGGTGAGGCTGGATGAGAGCTGTCTTAGCTGGATGATTGCTGGATGACTTGTAATCCAACCACTTGTACTTCTGTTGGAAACCGGAGGCTCTCCTCCACTCACACCCCAAAAGGTAATCCACAACTGGTCTCTCCATCTCAACCCACACTGCAGCAGTTCTGGCTCAAGCACTAGAAGTTTCTCCTCTTCTTTGGCTTGGTCTGGCCCCTCCAGAGCCTCCTGTTAGCCTGACTCCTTCTGCCGATGACCAGCCCCTTCCCCTAATGCACTCCTTTTGTATTGCACAAAGCTCTCAGCCATTGGCCAGCAATCACACTTGCCACTCATCAAATAAAACACTCCTACTGGGGTCGTCCAGCCATGATCTAAAGAATGAATGTTAGGCATTATTAGGAAGGGAATGATGAATAAAACGGAAAATGTCATAATGCCTCTATGTCGCTCCATGGTGAGACCACACCTTGAATACGGTGTACAATTCTGGTTGCCGCATCTCAAAAAATATATAATTGCGATGGAGAAGGTACGGAGAAGGGCGACCAAAATGATAAGGGGAATGGAACAACTCCCCTATGAGGAAAGGCTGAAGAGGTTAGGACTTTTCTGCTTGGAGAAGAGATGGCTGAGGGGGGATATGATAGAGGTGTTTAAAATCATGAGAGGTCTAGAACGGGTAGATGTGAATCAGTTATTTACTCTTTCAGATAATAGAAAGACTAGGGGGTACTCCATGAAGTTAGCATGTGGCACATTTAAAACTAATCCGAGAAAGTTCTTTTTCATTCAACGCACAATTAAACTCTGGAATTTGTTGCCAGAGGATGTGGTTAGTGCAGTTAGTGTAGCTGTGTTTAAAAAAGGATTGGATAAGTTCTTGGAGAAGTCCTTTACCTGCTATTAATTAAGTTGACTTAAAGGGGATGGAACAGCTGTCCTATGAGGAAAGGCTGAAGAGGTTAGGACTTTTCAGCTTGGAGAAGAGACGACTGAGGTGGGATATGATAGAGGTGTTTAAAATCATGAGAGGTCTAGAACGGGTAGATGTGAATCAGTTATTTACTCTTTCGGATAGTAGAAAGACTAGGGGACACTCCATGAAGTTAGCATGGGGCACATTTAAAACTAATCGGAGAAAGTTCTTTTTTACTCAACGCACAATTAAACTCTGGAATTTGTTGCCAGAGAATGTGGTTCGTGCAGTTAGTATAGCTGTGTTTAAAAAAGGATTGGATAAGTTCTTGGAGGAGAAGTCCATTACCTGCTATTAAGTTGTCTTAGGGAATAGCCACTGCTATTGCTGGCATCAGTAGCATGGGATCTACTTAATGTTTGGATACTTGCTAGGTACTTGTAGCCTGGATTGGCCACTGCCCCTTGGTCTTAGCGAGTATAGCAATTTCTTATGTTCTTATAAATTGTTTTAATATTTTAGAAAAAAAGCACACAATACCAATGCCTTAGAGGTGAGGTGGCCACCTCCGGTCCTTGAGAGCCACAAACAGGCCAGGGTTTCCGAATATCCACAATGAATATGCATGAGATAGATCTGCATGCACTGCTCCATTCAGTAAAGCATAACCCCAGTAAGAACAGAGCTACTGCGTTGCCTCGTGACCCCTTACGGTTACTTTCTTTACAATAAAATCTGATCAGCCTTTATAGATTTAGGCTTGGCTAAAGAGTGCAGCCTTTAACTGTTTCCTAAAATTCAAATAATCATCTTTCACCCCCAAGTTTGTGAGGCAAGGTATTCCGCATTGTGAGCCCCCAGAAAGGAGGCTGCCATGGCCCTGCGTCTCACGCAGTCGCTAATCCCGAAGCGAGGACACGGATGACTGATTCTGCCCTGCAGAACGCAGTACCCCAGAGGTTGCCAAGGCGCCATGGATTATCACCGTGAAGAGTTTAACGAATAATGGTCAGGTCTTCGAACGAGACAGGCTGCTGGCTTGACAGCAAGGCCGCTCCCTCGCCTTTGGCGAAATCCTTTGCATGCACCCGTGTGTCAGTCACAATCTTTGCTGCTGCATTCTGGGCCAACTGGGTAGCACACAGCCGGGTCTTAAAGCGCCTTGGGTGTAGTGCATCTACGGGAGTGAAACTTAACAGGTGCCACAGCTTACAGCACCGCTCTGAAGTCATTAACAGCAATGTAATGTTTCACTGGCAGAATCGTTTTCATTTTTAAAAACAAGCCAACCCTTGTGACTGCAGCGAAAGCTTATGACACAACAATCCTGACTTCTTGCAGTCACCAACTTTCAGACTAACCAAGTTATCCAGTGGTGCAAATCTGCTGATGCAGAGAGCGCTCGCCTTTTGCAGAAGTCAGAGCCAGCTTTTTATCTGACAGCCAAGTGCTGCTCACCTTGAGACATCTCCAGAGCACATCCAGGTGCAACCTGCCATCCACATGCATAAAATGCATAAGCTAAGTAAAGAGGGGGGTGGAAAAAAGGTGCAAAAAGATACAATAAGTGAATAGAGAGATACAAAGAATAGTGCTATAAAGTGGGACAAAGAAAGATAACTGTAAAATACCCTAAGTGAAGAGCGATACAAGGCAAAATGCCGTATAGTGGAACTCTGATAAATAATTGAATAATACAAAGGCGACTAGGGATACAGAGCAAATCGCCCCCTTCTCCCCTCTTCTCCCCCCTCTGCTCTCCACTCCCCCCTCCCCCCCTAATATTCCTAAATCCCTTTTCTCTCAGTTCTCTCAACATTGTACATATGTATATAATTGCAATTCTTGTTTAATATTTAATGCAATTTATCCCATATTCTCTTACCCCTTTATTCCCTTGTTAACATGTTTTATCTGTTCCATGTAAAGCGCCATGTATGGCGTATATTTGCGTTACACTGTGAACCGATGTGATATCCTGGATGAATGTCGGTATATAAAAAATTTTAAATAAATAAATAAATAAATAAATGAATATTCCATAGAGAAATAATTGCGGGCAAGCAGCTAAGAGGAAACTGTGTAAATTATGTATAAGCTTGAAGGAATAGCCATGTTTTGAGTGTTTGCTTCAGTTTTATAGATTTTAAAAGGGCCACGCGTGTAGCCGGACCTTGTGACCACCATATGCACATTTTAGAACGGGCCTGGCCACGTGCGTAACCCCTGTTATGTGCAGCAGTGCCAGGCCCTGCAAAAGGGGCGAGCCAGGGGGCGAGGCGGGAGGTGGGCATTAGCTGCTGTCCCGGGGAAGCGCGTGCCAGCACCCAGTCGACACGCGGAACTTACTACTGCTCAAAAGTAAAAAAAAAAAAAAAAAAAAGTTAGGGTAGGTTTAGGGGTCAGGGAAGAGGTAGGAAGGATAGCGTTAGGGATAAGAATGTTCCCTCTCAGTCCGCTCCTTAATTGAAGCGGACTGGGAGGGAACTGGGGGAGGCCCGATCGCATCACTGCGTGTATTTTTCTAAAATCCCCACCCCTCACCCCGTGCGCGGAAAAGGCCAACCGCCCGCACGTGCACACGGACATGAAAATCTGGCACAGATGTACGCGCGGGAGTGGTATTTTATAACATGTGCGCGCATGTTATAAACTAGTCATGTCCATATGCACGCGCCAGGGACTGCGCACACATGGACGCGCGTGCGTATTTTTTGAAATCTACTTTCTTGGTTTTCCAGCATGAACTGCGCGTTTGAGTTCTCCCCAAAGTGGCTCAGTAATGTTGAGCTCAGGAGACTGTGATGGCCACTCCAGAACCTTCCCTTTCTTCTGCTGCTTCAGCCACTGAAGGGTCAACTTGGCTTTGTCATATTGGGAAGTCCAAGTGCGGTCCATGTGCAGCTTCCTGACCGATGAATTCTCTGCCAATGTCTTATGATAAGATGCTGCATTCATCCTCCCATCAATTTGGACAAATTTCCTGTGCCGCTGTAGCTCACACAACCCAAACAGCAGAGCTTCACCTCCATGCTTCACAGTAGGGATGTAGGCTTCTTCTCTTCATAGGTCTTGTTGACTCCTCTCCAAACATAGCGTTTGTGGTTGTGACCATAAAGCTCAATTTCAGTCTTATCACTCCAAATCATTTTGCTCCAGAAGTGTTGAGGCTTCTCTTGGTGCTGTTTGGTGGATTGTAAGCGGGCTGTTTTGTGGCGTTGGTGCAACCATGGCTTTTTTCCTGCAGCCCCTTTTTGTTCAAGTATCTCCTTATTGTAAGTGCTGAAACGCCCACACCACTTGGTTTCGGAGAAGCCTGCATTTCAGAAGAGCAGGGATCATGGACCCCATTTCAGCTTCAGAACGCTACGTGGATCCCCTCACACTTCTCCGTCATTTTGCATGCTCGTAACAAAAGAAATAATAAGATGCTCGCCAGAATCATTCATAATGCATAAAACTGTGATTTGAACTGAAAGCATAAGGAGACAATTTCCACAGTAATTGAAAAACTGCCTCATAATTGAAGGTTGAGGTTGGGGAAAGCCGGCGCATTTGTTCCTGCAAACTTTTCATCTGCTTTGAAACAGGTGCAAGGTTCATGCGTGAAAAGCGTGCACGAGGATTTCCAATTTAAATCTCCCCATGTATTCCCCTCCTCCCCCCAGCAGGTAAAAGCACACGGGCTGGGGAAGAGCAACTCTCAGAGGCCTTGGTACACGGATAAAGACGCATTTCCCCACACAAACCATTCTGAGACTTCCTTTCAGCCTGCTTCCTGTTCAGAAAATGGTAGTTATTAAATCATTGAGATTAGAGAAACAAAACAATAACCTGCTTTACAAAGGGTAAAAGGCCCCATGTCTGTCTGTGTGCCCCCCTAAATAAATTGTATGTATAATGTCTTTAAACAAACCTAGCTGTTGTCTCACACTCCTTCCTCCTTGATCCTTGGGTGTCATCTTTCCCTTCTCTCCTCCTGGACCATGCGGGGCCCTCTATCCCTCCTTCTCGCTCTACCTCTATCCAGCACAATTCCTGATAGGCTGCCTGCCTTCCCCTTAACCAGATTAATAATGGATTCCTGTCCCTCTCGTAATCCTCCATTTCTTCATTCCAGTCTCATTCCTTCTCCCCTCTGTCAATCCCAGTACTATTTCCTCCTTTCTTCCTTTGAGCCCTCCTACTCACTTGTTTGGTGCAGCTCTCTCCCCTCCTCTCTCTGTCAGGCAGTAGTAGGAAATGTGCTGATCTAGCTTTTCTTAGTGTGCAGCAGTGCAGTCGGTCTCTTTCTTCTCCACCTCCTCATGAAGTGTGGCAGTGGAGTTTACAATTGCTCCCCCGCTTCCCCCATCTCTGCCAAACATGGAGCAGTGCACTTTGGGGCTTTGCACTGATGTGAATTCTCTTCTCCTTCTCCTAGTCTGCTGCAAAGTGGGGTTAAGTTTTCAGGGCCAAACTAGGCCCCACTCTCACTCTCTTGGCCTGTGGCAGAAGCTCAGCTCTTAGCAGCAGCACATTCATCTTCTCCCTACCTAAACTTTCTTGTATCCCTTCCGGAGGATCCCCTAGGAAGGTCTCATGGACCTCTGGGGTCAGTGGAACCCAGGTTAGAAACCACTGCAGTAGAAGTTGCTTGTAGGTTTTGCTTTTCATCCAGACAAATTTTCCTGGCAGTTGTGCCTGAAATCTTTCTTGGCATTTTCAAATCTTTGGATATCTTTTTATATCCTTTTCCTGATTTATAAAGTTGAACTATTTTTGCTCGCATATCCTTTGACAGTTCTTTTGCTTTCCTCATGCTTCAGTAACCACCAAAGTTACTGAATGAGATGCACAACGTTTCTCAAAAGCTAAGACACTCATTGACTATTTACACACAGACACTAATTACAATCAAGCAAGGCACAGGTGTGGCTATCTACCCTTCATTGCCATCTCAACCTGTGTGTGTCAGCTTGAGTGTATATTATCAGCCCAAGCATTCAAACTTGCAAACTTTGCATGCAAGGTTTTGAACAAGACAGTTTTATTATTTCCCTTGTTGCTATGTTTTTTTTAAAATTATTCTGTGATACATAATAGTTTTAATTTAAACACATTAAAAATAACAGACGTGTTTTGTCTGATCATTCATGTTTTCTTAAAATGCTACACATCTTACAAATTTTGCCAGGGGTATGTAAACTTATGAGCACAACTATAGACAGAAAACAACAAAAAGATAAAGCTGACCCTTGGGGCATCGCTGAGTCTAATGTCCTTCATGGAAAGCATTTTTCTATAACTCTCACTCAGGGCATAATCTCTGGTGGAAGAGTCCAGTCTGGCATTCTGCCCCCTTTTTCCTGGCACTCAAGGAAGCAGAGTAGAGCCAGTTCTGGCTCTCCCGCATAAATGGAGCAGAGCTAGCGGTGTAAATCAGTTCCAGCTCCCCTGCAGGAACAGAGCAGAGCAAGGATCATGCCTGGCCAGCCAGGGCTCAGAGGAAGCAGAGCACAGTGTGGTGGAGCCGCTTACCCAGAGACAGGATTCCCACGTGACCTTGAGTTTTGACCAATTTCCTGGCACAACTGAGAAGGCCATGAGGGAAAATGGCCAAGGTAGAAGAGACAGGAGGTGAATGCCTGTCAGCCCCACAGCTTCTGCCACTGCTGGGTGTGTCGGCTTCCTGGCCAGGTTGCTGCTTACCAGGCTGGTTGCCCAGGCTCCCGCCACCCCCCACCTCTGCCACTAGTGACCACACTAAGGGAGGGGGCAAGGGTCAGGAGCGTAAGTGAGGCGATAGTGGGAGGGAAGTGAATGAGGGGACCAAAGGAAATGAGAGTGAGGGTGATGGAGATGGGAGGAAGGGAGAGAGGGTGTGACTGAGTGGCAGGATCAGAGTAGGGAGGGCAGTCTGTGAGGGAGAGTAAAAGACAGAGTGACTGAGGAGAGCACGTTATGCCTCCCGTGAGGAAGTCAAGAAGTGGATGCAGGTCTGAGGAGAGTACAAGTTACATCCCCCAGCTGATTTTGGCTCAGAGAGAAGGCCTATGCCATACTGGCCAAGGAGGGCATGGAGGAGAGTTGCTGGAGTGGAGAATTTTCTGGAGAGGGGGAATTAATGACTATCGTGGCAGGGGGGGAGATCTTGAGGACCATCAAGGATTTGGGTGTGAGACTTAGGGGCAAGAGGACCTCTGGAGGAATCATGGGGAAGGATTGGGAGAGGATGTCTTGAGGTGGAGAGGATCACCGGAGCAGAAAGGAGGAAGAGGAAGGGCCACATTCTCTGTAACCTCTTCCTCCTTATCTTAGTGACCCTCCATCCACGTCCCCAGTAGTGTTCAGTTCCTAGTTGTCCTTCACTCACCAGTGCTTATGGATGAGGAATGGCTGTGAAGAAGCGAGCCCTGGAGGAGGCTGGGGAGGAGCCAATCAGAATTTGGTTTCACACATGTGTGTATGTGAGAGAGTGTGCGTTTAGGAAAGAGCTCACACCCAGCCCTGGCTCTTGCCTCTCCCCTCCCCCATCACTAGGCCACTCTTTCATTTCCTTTTTATCTGCTAATTAATCCCTGTGAAAGAGAAAAGGCCTCCATGTCCAACCAGGCTTTTAATTAGAATGTAACTGAATTGTTCATTTTTTAGGGTAATGATATTTTTAGGTACAGCATCTATCAAATGTTAGGGACAGTGTATCTTTCTGTAGTTTATTATGCTTTTCCCTGCTCAGCTATGCAGAGTGTAGGAGTTGTCAGCAGAAGGATTAGATATTCCTATAAATTTATCAAGATCCTTCCTTACTTATTATTGGAAATCTGGTCCCACGTATATTTTCTTTTGGTTTTATTTTGATGTAGATATTTGTTTGTTTGGCCTTAATTATTGTTTAATATTGATTTTGTGGGGTTATGTATTTTATCTATTGATTCGTATGACAGTTTGAGCTCAGGAGGGTCAGGGATTATAAAGAAATCTGGATTTTACATATCCTGCTTCTACAGAGAGACTGGGAAGAGAGGACAGTAAAGGCGGGGAAAACAAAGCTGCTGCTAACTCAGGATTAAAATCCCACCCCATGCATATTCTCCTGTCATCCCCCTATCCCTACCCTTCTCACCTCAGCCCCATGCACTCTGTCTTCCTCTCCCTGCCCTCCATTCTTCCGCGTCTCATAAGAACATAAGAAAATGCCATACTGGGTCAGTCCAAGGGTCCATCAAGCCCAGCATCCTGTTTCCAACAGTGGCCAATGCAGGTCATAAGAACCTGGCAAGTACCCAAAAACTAAGTCTATTCCATGTTACCATTGCTAATGGCAGTGGCTATTCTCTAAGTGAACTTAATAGCAGGTAATGGACTTCTCCTCCAAGAACTTATCCAATCCTTTTTTAAACACAGCTATACTAACCGCACTAACCACATCTTCTGGCAACAAATTCCAGAGTTTAATTGTGCGTTGAGTAAAAAAGAACTTTCTCCGATTAGTTTTAAATGTGCCCCATGCTAACTTCATGGAGTGCCCCCTAGTCTTTCTACTATCCGAAAGAGTAAATAACCGATTCACATCTACCCGTTCTAGACCTCTCATGATTTTAAACATCTCTATCATATCCCCCCTCAGCCATCTCTTCTCCAAGCTGAAAAGTCCTAACCTCTTTAGTCTTTCCTCATAGGGGAGCTGTTCCATTCCCCTTATCATTTTGGTAGCCCTTCTCTGTACCTTCTCCATCGCAATTATATCTTTTTTGAGATGTGGCGACCAGAATTGTACACAGTATTCAAGGTGCGGTCTCACCATGGAGCGATACAGAGGCATTATGACATTTTCCGTTTTATTCACCATTCCCTTTCTAATAATTCCCAACATTCTGTTTGCTTTTTTGACTGCCGCAGCACACTGAACCGATGATTTCAATGTGTTATCCACTATGACACCTAGATTTCTTTCTTGGGTTGTAGCACCTAATATGGAATCCAACATTGTGTAATTATAGCATGGGTTATTTTTCCCTATATGCATCACCTTGCACTTATCCACATTAAATTTCATCTGCCATTTGGATGCCCAATTTTCCAGTCTCACAAGGTCTTCCTGCTTGTGATTTAACTACTCTGAACAATTTTGTGTCATCTGCAAATTTGATTATCTCACTCGTATTTCTTTCCAGATCATTTATAAATATATTGAACAGTAAGGGTCCCAATACAGATCCCTGAGGCACTCCACTGCCCACGCCCTTCCACTGAGAAAATTGCCCATGTAATCCTACTCTCTGTTTTCTGTCTTTTAGCCAGTTTGCAATCCATGAAAGGACATCGCCACCTATCCCATGACTTTTTACTTTTCCTAGAAGCCTCTCATGAGGAACTTTGTCAAATGCCTTCTGAAAATCCAAGTATACTATATCTACCGGTTCACCTTTATCCACATGTTTATTAACTCCTTCAAAAAAGTGAAGCAGATTTGTGAGGCAAGACTTGCCCTGGGTAAAGCCATTCTGACTTTGTTCCATTAAACCATGTCTTTCTATATGTTCTGTGATTTTGATGTTTAGAACACTTTCCACTATTTATCTTGGCACTGAAGTCAGGCTAACCGGTCTGTAGTTTCCCGGATCGCCCCTGGAGCCCTTTTTAAATATTGGGATTACGTTTGCTATCCTCCAGTCTTTAGGTACAATGGATGATTTTAATGATAGGTTACAAATTTTTACTAATAGGTCTGAAATTTCATTTTTTAGTTCCTTCAGAACTCTGGGGTGTATACCACCCGGTCCAGGTGATTTACTACTCTTCAGTTTGTCAATCAGGCCTACCACATCTTCTAGGTTCACCATGATTTGGTTCAGTCCATCTGAATCATTACCCATGAAAACCTTCTCCATTACGGGTACCTCCCCAACATCCTCTTCAGTAAACACCGAAGCAAAGAAATCATTTAATCTTTCCGCGATGGCCTTATCTTCTCTAAGTGCCCCTTTAACCCCTCGATCATCTAACGGTCCAACTGACTCCCTCACAGGCTTTCTGCTTCGGATATATTTAAAAAAGTTTTTACTGTGAGTTTTTGCCTCTACAGCCAACTTCTTTTCAAATTCTCTCTTAGCCTGTCTTATCAATGTCTTACATTTAACTTGCCAATGTTTATGCTTTATCCTATTTTCTTCTGTTGGATCCTTCTTCCAATTTTTGAATGCAGATCTTTTGGCTAAAATAGCTTCTTTTACCTCCCCTTTTAACCATGCCGGTAATCATTTTGCCTTCTTTCCACCTTTCTTAATGTGTGGAATACATCTGGACTGTGCTTCTAGAATGGTATTTTTTAACAATGACCATGCCTCTTGGACATTTTTTACTTTCGTAGCTGCTCCTTTCAGTTTTTTTCTAACAATTTTTCTCATTTGTCTCACAGAGCTGCATCCCCTGACACAAATTCACCGCTTCCTCCTTACACCTCCATCAGCATTCACTTTCTCTTGCTTATTCACCACAGCTTTCACACCCTCAACTTCTTCCCTGACACCCTTCACTGCTCCCCTGGCTCTAGAGCTGGTTCCCTTCTCTCTCCCTTATCTCTCCAGACAACAGAGGAGAGCTGGATCACCACCCCATACCTTTCCTAACCCACAGTATCAGACATCATGGATGAGGGGAAGAGGGGAGGTGAATCTGCTGAGAGCGGGGAAAGGCTGGGTGTGTGTCTCCTGCCCCTCCTGTCCCTGAAGCATCAGGCTGCATGGGTGGGGATAGAAGGGGAGGGGGAGTTACTGAGAGCAGAGGATTGCTGGGTCTGTGTCTCCTGCCCCTCCTGTCCCTGAAGCATCAGGCTGCATGGGTGGGGATAGAAGGGGAGGGGGAGCTGCTGAGAGCAGAGGAAAAGCTGGTTCTGTGTCTTCTGCCCCTCCTGTCCCTGAAGCATCAGGCTGCATGAGTGGGGATAGAAGGGGAGGAGGAGCTGCTGAGAGCAGGGAAAAGCTGGGTCGGTGTCTCCTGCCCCTCCTGTCCCTGAAGCATCAGGCTGCATGGGTGGGGATAGAAGGGGAGGGGGAGTTGCTGAGAGCAGGGAAAAGCTGGGTCGGTGTCTCCTGCCCCTCCTGTCCCTGAAGCATCAGGCTGCATGGGTGGGGATAGAAGGGGAGGGGGAGTTGCTGAGAGCAGGGAAAAGCTGGGTCGGTGTCTCCTGCCCCTCCTGTCCCTGAAGCATCAGGCTGTATGAGTGGGGATAGAAGGGGAGGGGGAGTTGCTGAGAGCAGTGGAAAGCTGGGTCTGTGTCTCCTGCCCCTCCTGTCCCTGAAGCATCAGGCTGCATGGGTGGGGATAGAAGGGGAGGGAGAGTTGCTGAGAGCGGGGAAAAGCTGGGTCTGTGTCTCCTGCCCCTGAAGCATCAGGCTGCATGGGTGGGGATAGAAGGGGAGGGGGAGTTGCTGAGAGCAGGGAAAAGCTGGGTCGGTGTCTCCTGCCCCTCCTGTCCCTGAAGCATCAGGCTGCATGAGTGGGGATAGAAGGGGAGGAGGAGTTACTGAGAGCAGCGGAAAGCTGGGTCTGGTCTCCTGCCCCTCCTGTCCCTGAAGCATCAGGCTGCATGGGTGGGGATAGAAGGGGAGGGGGAGCTGCTGAGAGCAAAAGAAAGCTGGGGTGGTGTCTCCTGCCCCTTCTTACCCTGAAGCATCAGGTTGTATGGGTGGGGATAGAAGGGGAGGGGGAGTTGCTGAGAGCAGGGAAAAGCTGGGTCTGTGTCTCCTGCCCCTCCTGTCCCTGAAGCATCAGGCTGTATGGGTGGGGATAGAAGGGGAGGTGGAGTTGCTGAGAGCAGAGGATTGCTGGGTCTGTGTCTCCTGTCCCTGAAACATCAGGCTGCATGGGTGGGGATAGAAGGGGAGGGGGAGTTGCTGAGAGCAGGGAAAAGCTGGGTCTGTGTCTCCTGCCCCTCCTGTCCCTGAAGCATCAGGCTGTATGGGTGGGGATAGAAGGGGAGGGGGAGTTGCTGAGAGCAGAGGATTGCTGGGTCTGTGTCTCTTGCCCCTCCTGTCCCTGAAGCATCAGGCTGTATGGGTGGGGATAGAAGGGGAGGGGGAGTTGCTGAGAGCAGAGGATTGCTGGGTCTGTGTCTCCTGTCCCTGAAACATCAGGCTGCATGGGTGGGGATAGATGGGGAGGGGGAGTTGCTGAGAGCAGGGAAAAGCTGGGTCTGTGTCTCCTGCCCCTCCTGTCCCTGAAGCATCAGGCTGTATGGGTGGGGATAGAAGGGGAGGGGGAGTTGCTGAGAGCAGGGAAAAGCTGGGTCTGGTCTCCTGCCCCTCCTGTCCCTGAAGCATCAGGCTGCATGGGTGGGGATAGAAGGGGAGGGGGAGGAGCTGAGAGCACAACAGCTCTTCCTTCTCATTTCTCAGATCTGAGTTGCTGCAGTCCCGCTGCTCACTGGATATGATTTCTGTAACGTATCAGATGAAAAGCGACAGAGGGTGATCAAACCCCTCTCTGAGATTGTCAGTTTTGAATGTGTGGTGGCAGCCAGTGTAGCCTGATAAAAACTGCTCATGCTGATTGAATACCTTTCAGTTGGCAACCCTAGGAACAGCAAAGCAGGCCAGAACTGGGGTTCCGGGGAGAATTAATGAGACTGGCTGGTCTGGGGAAAAGGGAGGGGGAAGAAGCAGGCCAAATGGTGGGGGAAACAGCAGGGAAAATTAAGAGATCGATATTCAAAAAATTTTGGAATCGCCTGCACATGAACCAAGATTAGAATATGTGTCCCCTTTCCTGGTTACATTTTGTCCGAATAACTAGAAAATGTATGGCTACAGGGAGGGGGCGCTGTTTCACTTGGATAGTCAGCAGTACCCAGACAAGTTTAGCAGAGTTACATTTTTTATGAGAAAGAAATAGCTGACCTGAAGTTACCCAGCTAAGCTCACCTGCGGGTCTCAGCCTGATGTCTATTTATCATGGGGGTGGTGTCCTGGCAGGCTTGGAATGGTGTGGCCGGGGCTCCCCTGCCCTGGAAGCCTCAGTACCGGTTAGTTTCTCCCATTGTGCGTGTAGTCTGTATTGCTAGGCGCCCAACCCAATGCGTCGGGAAGGGAAGAGCTGAGAGTGGTGACCCCCACTGTTAGTTCCTCAGTACATTTATGCCCATGGCATGGGATTAAAGCTAACAGCGAGTAATGGAGTGGAGGAGATGAGCAGTACACTGGATGGTAACAAGCCAATTAAAAGGGTATAGCGCTGGAGGTTCTCAGTTCCTTATAAGGGTGTTCGAATAATTCAGTCAATGAAGATATTTTCCAAGCATTTCCAACTTTTATTCCTGGAGTACAGGAAAAGTTGAGGGACCCAGAAATGCCACGGCGGCACTGCCTATGTGAGTCTTTGCTGCCTGCCTTGCTGCCGACATCAGAACAGCAAAAAGTTTGGTAAACATGTTCCTTACACGAGTAAGGGGCTGTCCCCATGATGAGAAGGGACAACCAGGAGGCTCAAGCAGCATAGAAAACTGGAGCTGGGTGGAGGGGAGGCAGGGATCCAAAGAGACAGTGCTTGGACCCGGCGAGGGATGGGGCATGAAAGACACAGAGTAAGCTCCTTTTTGGCAGTAGTGCTGCAGGGGCAAAAGCTCATGCCTCTGAAACTGGCTCCTCCCCACTCTGCGGCAGGGGAAGGCTAGAGAGGAGGGAACACACTGCAAATTTCCTCAAACCACGCATTCTCTATGGTGACTGGGTCCCCATAATATCGCTCAAGTCTTTCCCACACCTCTTTTAGCACCATAGGAGGATCCTCTGGGTGGACGTTTTTTAATCTTCTCACGTGTTCGACTGATTCATGTCCCAACCATTTCATCATCAAGTTCATCTCTTCTTGCGGGGTCAATCTCATATCCTTCACTGCATCTTTAAAGTCAGATTTCTATGCCCTGTAACTCTTAGGGCGGTCGTTGAACTCGTAGAACTCTGCGGTTAAGAATTCCCGGCGAGTCATATACCTTGCTAAGTCTTCTCTTTCTGAAGACTCGTCCTGAAAGGTAGTAGGCCTTGATGGGTGGATGACTTGTGGTTGATCAATTGTCTCCTGTTTAGGTTCAGGGTGTCCAGCTGTGGCCCTTCCTGAGCGGCCTTGGAGGGAACGGGGAAAGCCATAGGGGCTCCCCTTGGGCTCGGCATCGCCATCGCCACCAACTGTTTCTGGCCCTGTAGTTTTGGAGGTAGGGAAGGGGAGGCTGAGTCATGCCAGCCAAAATGTCGATACCCAAAAGCAGCAGGGGGACAGAAGTCTCGACTAACACTTAGCATTGACAATGTAGCGCAGTCACTGTTTGCTTCTGATTCAGATGAAGAATCATCTTGTGTGGGATTTTCATCTGAAACGGAAAAAGTAATAGGTGACGAATCTTTGGGAGGATCAGTTAGTCCTGTCTTAGCCTCCACTTCAGTGCAGCAGGGGAGACATGAAACAGATGAGGAGGAGGAAGAGCAGTCAGTGCAGGCACAGAGGGTGACTGAGGTCCCTGGCATTGCTTCTCAGGGTGCAACCACTATCTCAGCTCCAGTGCCAACATCCACCCCCAAGGGTTTAGAGAAGGGAGGATCACGAAAGACATCTCCATCGCTAGCCCTACCTTCTGGAATTTCCTACCCACCAATCTACGTCTAGAGCCTTCCCTCCATAATTTCAAAAAAGGAATCAAAACATGGCTGTTCAAACAGGCCTACCCCGATTCGAACCAAACCTAGTCTAACCCTTACCTACCTCTCTACCTCTCTCCCTCAGCTAGCCATCTGTCCCTTTTCCCATTTTCCCTCCGCTCCCCCTGCCCTCCTCCCCGCCTAGCATTCGACCACTGCGTTCACTTAAGATAGTACACTGTATAAAATTGCTCTGATGTATCCATTGCTATTTTCAATGGCGTTTTTGTAATTATTAGATTGTATATATTGTAATTTTGCTTATACTCATTCTGATATTGTAATCACTTATAGCAGCTTCTTACCATATAATTGTTCCTTTAATTTTCCATCGCTTGCTTTTTCCTTCATTACTCTTCCTCCCTCTCCTTCTAGCCTTCTCCCCTTCCCCCCTCCTTGTTCAATGTAATTTCTCCAACTTTATTGTTAATTGTAAACCAGCATGATGTTCCACACGAATGTCGGTATATAAAAACTCATAAATAAAATAAATAAATAAATAAAAATAATCTGCGATCTGGAGCCACTTTAAAGTGATGGATGACCCGCGTTTTGCTCAGTGTAATTACTATGCCAGGGATATTAGCAGAGGCAAACAAAAGGGACATCTATCTAATTTTGGCATGACGCATCATATGAAGAGGCAACACCCAACAAGATTACTGCCATCTGGGGATGGTGGCAGTTCCAGTCAGGGGACCCCTTCCAAGCAGCATAAAGTGGTTGAAAAGCAGCAGAGTCACCCCATGCCCTCATCCCCTTCTAGCAGTCAGGTGGCAGGCCAGCAACCCTGTGACATGTGGCAGAAGCGACAACCCACCATGGAGGAAATGGGGTGGATTGCGATAACATTATTCTGGGGTAGAAGGCAGGCAGCCTCAAAAGTCCGTACAGGCCTTATGTCCCTACAAGTGTTTGACCTCGATTGCTGTGCCTGTCCATCCAGGCCTTATGTCCCTACGTGGGTTTCACCTCTGTCCTCGATTGCTGAGCCTGTCCATCCAGGCCTTATGTCCCTACAAGTGTTTGACCTCAATTGCTGGGCCTGTCCTTCCAGGCCTTATGTCCCTACAAGTGTTTGACCTTGATTGCTGAGCCTGTCCATCCAGGCCTTAAGTCCCTACATGAGCTTGACCTCTACTCTTGACTGCTTTGCCTGTTCATCCAGACGTTATGTCCATTGAAGGGTTTGACCTCAATTGCTGTGCCTATCCGTCCAGGCCTCATGTCCCTACAAGTGTTTGACCTCGATTGCTGTGCCTATCCGTCCAGGGCTTATGTCCCTACAAGTGTTTGACCTCGATTGCTGTGCCTGTCCGTCCAGGCCTTTTGTCCCTATGTGGGATTCACCTCTGTCCTCAAATGCTGTGCCTGTCCGTCCAGGAATTATGTCCCTACAAGGTTTGGACCTCGACTGCTGTTCCTGTTTGTCCAGGCTTTATGTCCCTACAAGGGTTTGACTTCGATTGCCATGCCTGTCCGTCCAGGCCTTATGTCTCTACAAGTGTTTGACCTCGATTGCTGTGCCTGTCCATCCAGGCCTTATGTCCCTAGGTGGGCTTGACTCTGTCCTCAATTGCTGTGCCTGTCCATCCAGGAATTATGTCCCTACAAGGGTTGGACCTCGATTGCTGTGTCTGTTCATCTAGGCCTTATGTCCCTACAAGGGTTTGAGCTCGATTGCTGTGCCTGTCCGTCCAGGCCTTATGTCCCTAGGTGGGATTATTAACTCTGTCCTGTATTGCTGCGCCTGTCCGTCCAGGCCTTATGTCCCTAGGTGGGATTGACTCTGCCCTGTATTGCTGCGCCTGTCCATCCAGGCCTTATGACCCTACGTGGGATTCACTTCTGTCCTCGAATGCTGTGCCTGTCTGTCCAGTCCTTATGTCCCTACAAGGGTTGGACCTCGATTGCTGTGCCTATTCGTCCAGGCCTTATGTCCCTACAAGTGTTTGACCTCTGTCCTCGAATGCTGTGCTTGTTTGTCCAGGCCTTATGTCCAGTCCTAACAGCTGAACCCTCATTGCAAAGGGAAACCTCAGTCTCTGGCAATTAAAACTAGTAATCCTTTACAGCATGGATCCTTAAATAAAACAAACAGTTTTCTTTAGTTTCAGGGCAGAGAAGAGAACTTCTTCCGTCTTGCTTATGAAGTCATGATCTGTTTGCAAATGCTTAAATCCTAACAATTTGTACCAATATACACTCTAGGGGCCATTCCATTCCAGGGAGCCCTTTCCTGCTCAAAGAAAGGAAACTCTCCCCGATGTTGCAGCCTATCTCTTAGTACCTGTTGACCCATGTTGATCTGCTGTTCACATGCACTCTCCTCTGTCTCGGCCTTGAAAACTCTCGTTTGTATATCAGCTATGTCCACTAGGGTTGTGCATTCGTTTTTGCCGTATTGGCGATCCGCAACGTATATTACACTATTCATAGTACTCGTGGGGAAGCGAAACGTATCGCGATTCCCCACAAATACACGAATCTTCCCCGAATTATATGGCCACCTAAATAAAAATTTAAACAAACCCCCCACCCTCCTGAACCCCCCCCCCCAAGACTTACCAAAACTCCCTGGTCATCCAGCGGGGGGTCCGGGAGCCATCCCCTGCACTCACACCCTCGGTGCCAGTTTCATCATGGCGCCGATAGCCTTTGTCACAGGGGCTACTGGTGCCATTGGTCAGCCCCTGTCACATGGCCATTGGCACCATCTTGTGCTCCTACCATGTGACAGGGGCTGACCAATGGCACCGGTAGCTCCTGTGACATAATATGGGCAAAGGCTATCGGCGCCATTTTGAGTACTGGCATCGGATGGCCGGAGTGCAGGAAGTCGCTTCGGGACCCCCGTTGGACCCCCAGGGACTTTTGGCCAGCTTGGGGGGCCTCCTGAGCCCCACAAGACTTTCCAAATGTCCGGCGGGGGTCCGGGAGCGACCTCCTGCACGCCAGCCGTCCAATGCCAGTACTCAAAATGGCGCCGATCGCCTTTTCCCTCACTATGTCACAGGTACCGATAGTCGGTCCCTGTGACATAGTGAGGGCAAAGGCGATCGGCGCCATTTTGAATACTGGCAGCAGATCGCCTTTGCCCTCATATGTCACAGGGGCCGAATCCGAATCACGAATGCAACATATGGCGTCCCTCTGCACATCCCTAATGTCCACCAGATTTTAAAAGACCAGCGAGAGCTCACTAGACGCCAATGGAAACACCCCACTCTAGGGGCGAACCCATTCTAGGGAGCCCTTTCCTGCGCAAAGGAAAGGGAACTCTCCCTGGGTGTAGCCAGCCTGTATCTACCCTCTGACCCATGTTGAACCACTGTTCACATGCACCCTCCTCTGTCTCTGCCTTGAAATCTCTCGTTTGTATATCAGCTACATCCACCAGATTTTAAAAGACCAGCGAGAGCTAACTAGACGCCAATGGAAACACCCCACTCTAGGGGCGAACCCATTCTAGGGAGCCCTTTCCTACGCAAAGGAAAGGGAACTCTCCCCGGGTGTAGCCAGCCTGTATCTACCCTCTGACCCATGTTGAATCGCTGTTTACATGGTAACCTCCTCCACCTCAGCCTTGAAAATTCTCGTTTGTATATCTGCTAACTCCACCAGATTGTAAAAGACCAGTGAGAGCTCACTAGACACCAATGGAAACACCCCACTCTAGGGGCGAACCCATTCTAGGGAGCCCTTTCCTGTGCAAAGGAAAGGAAACTCTCCCCGGGGCTCTTGTTTGAATATTTGCTACTACCACCAAAATCTGTACCCGCAGATGCTCCACCCCACCCAGGCATAGTTCATCATGTTTCAGGTCCTAGCACTCATGTTTGACTCCCTGGTCCCTGTTTCAAGACGGGTCTGGTGCACAGTACGCCCAGTTGACAGTCCTGCCACATGCTGAGCCTCGTCTTGTCTTGCCTCCTTGTCTTTCCCTTATCAACACCACAGCGACCTGACTACCTCAGCTCTGCAAGCCTGTCTTGCCCCTATCAACTTTCTGCCACTCTGCCTTGTTGCCATACACCAGATGACTTACTCAACTCCTTGTGGTGTTCTTGCCACTATCATGGTTCCTCAGTGTGTTGGTGGTAGTCTTTCTGCTTGCTATGTTCCCCCTTCATTGTGCTGTAGGATGTTGATGCCACTTGTCTTGCCACTTTTTCCTGTCGTGCTGCCTACGAGGGTTCATGCATCTGTTATCGGTGCTCTGTTTTGAAGCTGTGGTGTGTTTTTGACATTCTCGCTGCACTCTTGCCACTTCTGGTACCCCTTTGCTCCTTTACAGTGCCTTAGGCTATTCATGCCACTTTGGTGCCACTTTGCCACAGTCTAAGTACCTTGGAGCTCTTTGTTGTTCTGATGATTGCTCCCCAGAAATTTCATCAAATTAATAATAAAACCCCAATTCTCAGCCAAAAATAGGCTGCAAATACTTCCCTCATTGACTTTAATGGGAACCGGAAAACGAATGCACGTATCAACGTATCGGGGCGCCATTGTACGAATGCAATGAATATGCCCCCCCCGATGAATACGTATCCCAAATACAACAAATAATTTCTGGCTGCACATCCCTAACAGAAACAGAAACTATTCTACGGAAAATGAAACCAGCGCAGCACCCCTCCGACACTATCCCTAATACCATTGCCCAAACTATTGCAGATAGCATTAACTGCTCCCTCACCCACGGGGATGTTCCTGCGCCCTTAAAGCAAGCCACTGTCAAAACCCTACTCAAAAATCCTAACCTCGACCCTAACAATCTCTCGAACTACAGACCCATCTCTAATCTACCCTTCCTGGCCAAAGTACTAGAAAAAGTAGTTAACACCCAGCTCTCAGACCACCTAGAAAAACATTACATCCTTTTCCCATCACAATTTGGCTTCCATAGATTTTTCAATACTGAGACCCTCCTAATTTCCCTTACAGACATCATCCTAAAGGGTTTCTGCAAAGGACAATCATACCTACTTGCACTACTTGACATATCCTCGGCCTTTGACACTGTAAACAACAACATCTTTCTTACCCATCTCAAAGAAATTGGAATAGTTGGAACCCCCTCCACTGATTTGAATTGTTTCTAACCAATAGACTTTACAAAGCTAGAATTGATGACATCGAATCCAAACCTATTCACCTCTCCCGGGGCGTTCCCCAAGGCTCCTCCACCCTTTTCAACATCTACCTTCTGCCACTCTGCCAACTCCTCTCTGACTTACGCCTCTCTCACTTTATTTATGCGGATCACTGACTCATTAACCAATATCCTTAAAACATGGGAAAATGCCTTATCATCTATCAATAGCTTCCTCTCCAACCTGAACCTGGCCCTCAACTCTTCCAAAACGGAACTTATCATCCTCTCGCCTCCCCATAACCCAATAAGTGCCACCCCCCAAACCTTTACATTCTCACAGCAAGTATGAGACCTCAGTGTCTCTATTGACCATCACCTCAACCTAAAAAAAATGTATTAGCCTGACAATGAAAGAGTGCTATTTTAAACTTAACACTTTTAAAAAACTGAAACCTCTCCTCCACCTTAACGATTTCCGCACTGTACTACAAGCCACTATCCTCACAAAAATAGACTACTGTAACTCCCTACTCCTCGGCCTCCCCAAAGCTATTATTAAACCCCTACAGATGCTTCAAAACTCTGCTGCCAGAATACTCACAAACACTCATAAAAAAGACCACATCACACCCATTCTCAAAGATCTGCACTGGCTCCCCATCTCCTACCGCATAATCTACAAACTACTCATCTTATTACATAAAACCTTTCACAACCAGAATATGCGCTGGTTAAATGACTCTATACTTTTTCACACTACTAACAGACCTACTTGATCCTCTTATAAAGGCTCCTTCACCTAAACTCTACCACCTAAGCACCATAAAAGATTGTGTCTTCTCCACTGCTCCTGGAATTCCATGCCTCCCGACCTCCGACAAGAACAATGCATACAGAAATTTAAGAAGAAACTTGGTTATTTAAACAAGCCTACCCTTAATCCTCCTATCACACTCGCATCTCTCATTTCGCACTCCCCTCATTCTAGCCCTATACAATTAACTCCCCCCCCCCCCCCCGCTGCTCTTCCTCTTTCCATTGTTTCTCATCCTTTGCAATTGGATATTTAATCATCTCTTTGGTCTAAGCAAGATATTGAAATACCTTTAATGCCTCTAGCCATTTCTCCCTTGATTTATGTAACTTGTTTTATCCTTTGATCACTGTCCCACTTTTTCCTATGTATTATGTTTTACATATGTCCTGCTTTAAATTGCTCTAGGCCAGTGGTCCCCAACCTGTTTTGCACCAGGGACCGGCTTCAAGCAAGACCATTTTTCCATGGCCCGGCAGGGCGGGGTGGGGTAGGGGCGGGGCTTTGGTCATATGGGGGCGGGGTTATGGAGGGGGTTGGATTTTAGTGCACACTTATCATTTAATTATGACATTTATAATGTGAATGTGACTCAACTCACCATAGGTTCTCATATGCATGGCACACTGACCCATGATCGTCATGGGGCTAGATGTAAAAGTACAGTTTGTATCCACGGGAACCCCCCTGACCCACAATAATGGATGTAAAGCAGAATTATGACATTCCCCATACAACTCACCCTACAAAAAAGATATTCTGGTTCTGGTGTCATCTCAGTAACAGCAACTCACACTCCTTCTACTTCCAGGCTCAATAGCCCTACTTATGAAAAGACAGCAGTTTACCACCAATGCATGTCCTCTTGAGAAAACACAACAAATAAGACCGATACAAACGCTTACATGCTAGTAAAATATCTCATCTCGGTAACAGACACAGAACCGACCTAACATACTCCCAGGATCTGTAGTAATACACATAAACTAATCCGCACACAGTTACACCTGTATTATGGAATACACTCAAACAGGAGCAACCCTATCTATGAAAAGGCAACACTACAAATATTAAATCAGGTCCTAAAAACCAATACACCTCTTATTAGGAAAACAGAACTAGCAAGCAGCTATAGATCCCCACACAGAAATAATTGTAAAACTATACTAATAAGCAGAATAAATGTTTCAAAACAGCTATGAACAGAATAACATCCAACAATTAAAAACTCATAAAAACTATTAAACATTCTCCAAACACCAATAAAATATTTCAAAAAAGCAGACATCACACAATTAACATGGCAGTCAAGAAAAATAAACTTAAAAAGCCACCTTTACTTACCCCCTCCAGCAGCTCTCCTACTCCCCTTCCCTGCAGGCCGTGAAGCAGCAGTAGAAGCTAAGCTCTATATTCATGGTCCTCTTCCTTAGTGCCCATGTCTCTCACACACACACCATACCAGTCATTCCCCCATGACCAGTTTCTGTCTCTCACACACCAATCATCTCCCAAACAGTCTTTGGCTTACACACACACCAGTCACCTTCCTGAACAGTTTCTCTCATACCATACACACACACAGGCTTCCCACTCTCATGTTCTACTTACATATATGGGCTTCTCACTCTCATAATCACTTTCTCTGTCTCTCTCTCACACACACCCACACACACACACTCACTCACTCACTCACCAGTCTCTCAATCCCATGCTTGTTCTCTTCACATGCACAGGCTTCTCATTCCCATAATCACTTTCTCTCTGTTACACACACACCAGTCTCTCTCATTTCCAAGCTCACTCTCCACGTGCACAGGCTTCTCATTCCCTGAATCACATTCTCTCACATTCACACACACCAGTCTTTTTCTCTCACACACACCGTCACCTTACCAAGCAGTCTCTCTCTCTTATGCATGCACTCACTCCCATGCTTTCTTTCACCCCCACAACACCAGGCTTCTTACGCCCATGCTTTCCCACATACCCAGACTTCTCACTTCCATGCTTTTTCTCACACACACACACACACACACACACATCAGTCACCTCCCTGACTAATGTCTCACACTCTCACATACACATCAGTCATCTCCTTGAGTAGTCACTTTCATTGTCTCTCACATACACACACACATCAGCTCTCTGACCAGTCAATCACACACAGGCTGGCTGCCTGCTTCTCTCTCCTTCTCTCACTCACTTCCTCTTCTCCCCCCCCCCCCCCCCAAGCACAAATGGAAGCTGCAGCAGCTCCCGCAGGCCAAGAAAGAAGAATCCCATCGGCCGCGGGAGGCTCATGCTGCTGTCTCCTTTCTCAATTACCGGCTGCTTCTATTGCTCGGGGACCGACGCTGCAGCCACCGCTGCTACTTTATCACGCGGCACGGCTCTTTCTCCTTCCCGCGCACTGCTCCGTGTATCACTTCCTGTTCCGGGTCACGGGAGGGGGGGGGGGCAGGCGTGGGAAGAAGAAAAGGCCCAGCCGCGGGTGCCACAGCTTCTTCTAGCACTGCTGCCGTTCCCACTGGGCTTGAACGTGCTGACAGCCCGGCGGCAACGGCAGCGGGAGAGACCGGGAGCACGCAACACACCTGCCGGTGCTTGGCGGCACCGCGGACCGGCAAAAAACTCCCACGGCCCGGTCCCGGTCCGCGGACCGGTGGTTGGGGACCCCTGCTCCAGGCAATATTTTATCATTTATTTCAGCTTTTCTGACATTCAATTTAGTTTTTAATTACCCTTATTGCCTTAAGCCCCTGGTTCAGTTTCCCTTGTGTAAACCTGCATGATGTACCTATGAATGTTGGTAAATAAAAAACCTCAAATAAATGAATAAGTTAGAATAATCAGGAATGTCAATGCTTTTGATTTATTGAAGAAGCGATACAAGGGATTAGCAGAATCATGAGAAGTTTCTGGCGGTGAAGATGCTTTCTGTGCCAGCAGAAATGGAAGAAGATCCCTTGTAGTGAGCAGAGAGGATTCAGCCGTCAGCCATCACTTTGCAGATCCATCGGCTGATATTCAGGTATGGACTCAGTATGTCTGAAAGAGAGAATAAGAGCAATAAATAGAGAGCAGGGTCAGCCTGAGACAGAAAAATACAAAATCTTCTGAAGGGATCAGTGAGAGTGGATCTCTGTTAATGAGGGGGATGATCCAAGGGCACCATGGGGAGAAGCTAACTCGCTGCTCGTTTCCTCTGGTTGCACTATGGGAGAGTCCTGATTACTTATTGGCTCTGACTGCACTGCTGAAGCTTTCTGGTTGGCTGCTTATTGGCTTTGACTGTACAGGCTTAATAAATTTTATTGTAATTGCTTTGATACTTTCTATATTTCATGCTCACTTTCATCCATGCAATATTTCTGTAATGAACACCGGTCCCATTCCTGCTCTCTGATTAATAAACCAGAAATCCTAGAGGACTCCGGCTGTAAGGAAGGAGGCTGCAGGAATTTGCTGGAGTAAGAGTCACGTTTGCTCCTCTCCCCAATCTTTCCCCACAGGAAACAGCTCTCACCCCCTTCACAGTGATCTCAGAACCAGGCTGTCTTAGAGCAGGATCGGGTCTCCTCCCAGAATCTCCAGTTTCCCTGTACGTACCCGGATCAGTCCAGACCATGGGTTTTGCCTCCCTTCCAGCAGGTGGAGACAGAGAAAAACTTGAAAGGCACCCTCACTTAACCTAGTGTGCCTCCTGCATCCCTTCAGTGTTTGTCTCCAGCAGATGGAGGTGGTACAAACACTGCAGTCTTGCCCTGTTTCTGGGGTGTAGGCTATCCCTTAAATTTAAACAAGAGTGAACTTAGCTATAAGTTGTGAATCAAGCAAGTTAAAAAAAAAAAAGGAATTTCTTCTGCAGAGGGACGTTTTCCCAATCCTCCCAGAGGGTTGTTAGATCCTGCGGGCTCATCCTCTCTGGTAGCAGGTTCTTGGAGCTGGGGTTGGTAACCCCGTGGGCCTCCAGACAGGTATGGACCTGGGGAAGAGATTACTGGTGGTCCAGTCCCTCTCTTAACCCGTGGTGTTTGTGAGCATTTAAAAAAATATATATATATATATATTTGAAAATTATCTTTTTTGGTCTGCTGTGATCCAGGACGAATTTCACGTTTTTTGGGCTGTTCTCTCCCCCACGATGCTGCAGGCATCTTCGTGTATGGCATATGGAGAATCATCCGTGCGGCTTTCTAGGGCCAGTATTTGCTCCCGCTGCCTGCCTGGCAGGGAAGGCACCTTCTTTTGCAGGGTCTGCAGCATCAGCCAAGCCTCGAAGGGCTTCAAAACGATCTGCTCCACGGGAGCTTCAGGCTGATCCTTCCTCCCTCAGTGCGGGGACGGCAGCCATCTTAAACACCTTTGCTGCAGCTCAGGCAAGTGCTATGGGGGAGGGGGAGCTTCCTCCAGCGCTCTCACCGGTCCCTGCCAGTACTGAGGATACTTTAGATCAAGACTGGGAGTCTTTACTTGAGGATCCTGCTGTTCCAGGGGGACAGGATGTTGATTCTGATTCCTTTTCCTTGGATTTTGTCCTCCTTATGCATAAAGCAGAGTGGTGCTTTGCCGAAGAGACATACGCAGGGGCCGTCCCCCAAGAAAGCCAAGCGCACGGATGTGCAGATCGCGAAGTTAAAAGGCGCTGTGGCTTCGGGAGGCTCAGCTGCTCCGGGGGCCCCGGGCAGTGTGGCTGCAGATGCAGGAGTCTCTCCATCCCCCTCCCCCGCCGGGGGGTGGGGGTGGGATTGGGTGATGACCGGGGGAAACAGTCCACCTTGGATGGAGATGATCCTAAGGTGGTCCGTCTGTTCCAGAGAGGAATTGGAACCCCTCATTCTGGCTGTGGTTTCTGAGCTCGGAGTGGAACTTCCCCCGCAGGCTCCACCACAGGACACGGTGGATCCGGTCCTGGCGGGATTGCGAAAGCCGACCCGGGCTTCTCATTGCCATCCCATGCTTTTACAGCTGATGACCAGGGAGTGGGATGCTGCGGATGCTGGTTTGTGAGTGGGGCGAGCCATGGATAAACTGTATCCGTTATTGGATGAGTTTTTGGAGCTCCTGCGGCCCCCTAAGGTAGACGCTTCAGTTTCAGCTGTTGTCAAGCGGACCACTATTCCAGTCGCAGGCTCAGCGGCTCTCAAGGATCTTCGAGACCACAAGCTGGAAGTGCTACTTAAACGCATCTTTGAGGCGTCGGCCCTGGGTATCCGGACGGCGGTGTGTAGCAGTTATATGCTGCGTGCGAGCCTGCGCTGGGTACAGCAATTGCTGACGTCCAGAGAAGATTTTCCTCCAGATGAGTCAGAGCAAGCGAAGCTTTTGGAGGCTGCGGTAGCATATGGAGCGGATGCACTGTATGACCTGCTCTGCACATCCTCTCGCACCAAGGTGCCTTTTGTGGCTTCACAACTGGTCAGCTGATGTTTCATCCAAGGCTCAGCTTGGTGCTATTCCATTTAAAGGTGTTTTTTTATTCAGGGATGATTTGGAGCAGTTGATAGTCCCCGGGGGAGAACAAGATTCACAAGTTGCCATTTTTTTAGAGATGGTGCCGGCCGTCCATTACTCCTACCATGTGACAGGGGCCGGCCAATGGCACGGATACTTTGTCACATGGTTAGGGCAAAGGGCCATCGGCGCCATTTTTATTAGTGGCAGCCGACGGCCCGAGAGCAGGAGATCGCTCCCGGGATCCCCACTGGACCACCAGGTACTTTTAAAAAGTTTGGAGGGGGAGTCATGAGGGTGGGGGAAGCTAAAGGATGTGTTTTAAAGGGTCGGGTGGGTTTTTTGTTTATCACTCGGGCACAGCCGATTAAAAAAAAAAAAAAAAAACGATCCAACCCCACGAAAAAAATTCCCCGATTGTACCCGAACCTGGAATTAGAACCGATTCTGGTTCCGATTCACATCTCTACTATGCGGTCCACAAGTCAAACGGCAGATTGTTTATCAGACTCTCAAACGTCTCCTGGCTCTGGGATTGGTAAAGCCGGTCTCTCCCGAACACTGGAGGACAGGAAGGTACTCCATTTACTTTGTAGTTCCAAAGAAAGAAGGGTCCTTTCGGCCAATTTTGGACCTCAAGAAGGTAAACAAGTCTCTCAAGGTGCCACACTTTCGCATGGAGTCTCTGCCCTCAGTCATTGCGGCGGTACGTTAGCAAGTAGCTCATTTAAAACAAATCGAAGAAAATTCCTTTCCACTCAGCACATAGTTAAACTCCGGAATTCATTGCCAGGGGATGTGGTTTCAGCAGTTAGTGTTACTGAGTTTAAAAAAGGTTTGGATCAGTTCTTAGAGGTTAAATCCATAAACTGCTATTGTGGTAATTAATAAGCAATAGTAGCTTGTGATTTATCTAATGTTTGGGTACTTTCCAGGTACATGTGACTTGAATTGGCCGCTGTTGGAAACAGGATACTGGGCTTGATGGACGCTTGGTCTGACCCAGTATGGCATTTCTTATGTTATGTTCTTATGTATGTAAGGAAGAATTCCTGGCCTCTCTGGATCTGATGGAGGCATACTTGCACATTCCCATCCGCAAAGATTATCAAATATCCCTTCGTTTTATGGTCCTGGGGATGCATTACCAATTTTATTTTTATTTATTTATTATTTATTTAAATCTTTTTCTCTACCGTCGTTAAGGTGGGCACCGTCACAACGGTTTACAGTAAGGCACAAAAGAAATGCTATTAACCTCTATCAGTTTACATAGGTGCCATAATGTTCGGTAACATAGTTTTAATCAATGTTAGTTGTTAAATGAGAGTGAACACTATCATGTCCCGTTTGATTCTATAGCAGTTTGAGTCAAGGACTCATTCTTTAAGTAACTTATCCTTTACTGATGAATTCTATTAAAAACAAAAAAACATACACCCTTAGTGATTTCTGTTTGCGTGGGTGTTTTGTCCCTTGCACTTACCTGGTTTAAGCTTTGCATTTCCCTGGATTCTATTCTCCCTTCTCTTTTTGAAAGGCTTGTTTGAAAAGCCAAGTTTTCAGATTTTTTCTGAAAGTTTTGTTTTCTCTTTGTAGTCTTAATTCCAATGGCATGGAGTTCCATAAAATGGGTCCTGCTAAGGATAATGCCCTTTCTCTTACCTGCGTTAGTCTTGCTGTCTTGACTGATGGAATCGTCAGAAGCGCTTTGTTGGCTGATCTCAAATTTCTGTTGGGGATGTGTACACGAAGGGCTGTGTTCAGCCAGTCTGCGTTTTCGTTGTGTATTAATTTGTGTATGGTGCATAGTGTCTTGTACTGTATTCTTTGTTCAATGGGAAGCCAGTGCAACTCAGTCAGTGTTTCCATAATGTGATCTCTCTTCCTTTTTCCAGTTAATACTCTTGCAGCCATGTTCTGCAATATTTGTAGTGGTCTTATGGAGGTGTATGGTAAGCCTAGTAGAAGGGTATTGCAATAATCAGTGCTTGCAAATATTAGTGCTTGTAGTACTGATCGAAAGGCTCGCGATTGCACCCCAGACATTCACCAAGGTCTTGGTGGTTGTGGTGGCGTCCCTCCAGAAACAAGGCCTACTCATTCATCCCTACCTGGACGATTGGTTCATCAGGGCCAAGTCAAGGGATTGCTGTGTGGAAGCGATCCACAAGGTGACCACTCACTTGGAATCCCTCGACTGGGTAATCACTCAGACCAAGATCAACCTTGTTCCCCCTCAGACATTAGAATTTTTAGGAACCAGGTTTGACACTGCGGTCGGGAAAGTTTTTCTTCCAACGGATCGAAGGAACAAACTGATGGAGCAAGTTTCTCACTTGTTGGTTCTTCCACTGCCCAAGGCCTGGGACTACCTGCAAATTCTAAGTTCGATGGCATCCACACTGGAGGTGGTTCCTTGGGCTTTTGATGATATGAGACCGTTACAATGAGCATTACTTTCCCGGTGGGATCCCAAGTCGGAGAATTTCCAATTACCACTCACTGATCACGCCAAGTCCAGTCTTGGGTGGTGGCTTTGCCCACACAACCTGTTTCAAGGAATGGATCTGGACGTCCCGAACTGGACAGTGGTGATTACGGATGCCAGCCTCTCAGGCTGGGGAGCTGTCTGCCAGTATCTTTCAGTACAGGGTAACTGGTCCCCGGAGGAGTCCGGATGGTTGATCAATTGCCTGGAGACCAGGGCAGTTCGCTTGGCCTTGCAACCCTTTCTTCCACAATCACACCAACAGGCGGTTCAGGTTCTCTCCGACAATGCGACGATGGTGGCCTATAATCAACTATCAAGAGGCACCAGAAGTCAAGCTGTAGCCAACAAGGCGGAGTTAATTATGGCTTGGGCACAGCAAAATCTGGCAATGCTGGCAGCTTCCCACATCGCCGGGAAGGACAACATACAAGCGGACTTCCTCAGTCAGAGGTACATAGATCCAGGAGAGTGGGAACTCTCGGATGGAGCAATGGATCTCATTTCTCACAGATGGGGACTCCCCACATGGACTTGATGGCAATGCGGGACAATGCCAAAGCTTCTCCTTCTTCAGTTGCAGAAGAGATTACGGCGCAGAGGAGGTCGATGCGCTAGTGCTTCTCTGGCAAACCTCCATTCTCCTGTATGTGTTTCCTCCTTGGCCTCTGGTGGGCAAGGTGCTTCGCAGGATAGAAGTCCTCCCAGGGAGGGTAATTCTAGTGGCTCCCGAGTTGCCCTGATGTCCGAGGTTTGCAGACCTCATCAATCTGGCCATGGACGGCCCTCTACGACTCGGGCATCTTCCACATCTTCTCCATCAAGGGCCTATATATTTTGACCAGGCAGCTCGCTTCTGCTAGCGGCTTGGCTTTTGAAAGGAGGAGATTGAGGAAGAAGGGCTATTCTGAGGAGGTCATCACTACATTGCTACAAGCCAGGAAAATGTCTACCTCCCTCTCATATATTAGAGTATGGAGAGTTTTTGAGATATGGTGTCGTGAGAGAGAAATTCTTCCCAGACATGCTACGATTGCTCAGATGTTAAGTTTTTTGCAAACTGGTTTGGCCAAGGGCTTGTCCTTTAACTCACTCCGGGTACAGGTGGCGGCCCTAGGCACTCTGGTTGGTAGCTTGGTGTTGAAAATGGTGTTTTTGGTGAAACATCACTTCGGTTTACATAAAACGGATAGAGAGGAGGAAATGGAAAAGGAAGGGAAGAAAAAAGGTTACATAATAACAAAAAACAAAAAACTTTCAATTTAATAATTAACGAGAAGAGGTTAAAGGATAGAGGGGGACAGGATAGGCAAAGGGGAGGTTGAGTAAAAGAGAAGCAGGTAAGATAGATTGAGGGTAAAAAAGAGAACTTGTAGGAGGAATATATACAGGGGAGAGTATGTACAATGGAGAGGATTATATACAGGGGAGAGTATGTACACTGTAGAGGGGTTGTGAGGTGGTAAGGGGGAGGAGAGGAGTTACGTGAAGGCTAAGGTGGAGGAGATTGGAGGAGGGTGTTGGGCGGGATGAGATCAGTGGGATGGGCAGCGAGTTTTATTTTTTTAATGAGATTTTCCATTTCAGAGGCAGACTCTCTGTTATTATTTGTGATAATTGTGGGTGGATCCTTGGGCCGGTAGCAGATGACCACGCCCTCGGGGAAGATCCCGAGAGGGGCCACCGGTCAGGCTCAGAGTTGGGAGACAGTAATGCACTAGATCTTTTATTGAACTGTATAGTGAACCACCAGAGGTGGCAGTAGTGAGCTGGAAGAGCCCAGCTGAGCTGTAGTCCCTCAGGCACTGGAACAGCGATCCTAGGATGGCTGAGCTGTAGAGAAACTGAATAGAGTGAGTAGGCAGAGTATGCAGAGTTCAGGAACAGAACCTGGAAGGTAACACTCACACAATAGTCTCTTGAGGCAGCCCAGAGGCTGGAATGAAGTAGGCCCTTGAGAAGCGAGTACCTGGTTCCAGGGAAAGCTCTGAGAGAGAGATGGTAACTCACTGGTGTTGTAGGCCGTGGTGACTTCTTGGCAGAAGTAGTATTTGGTAGCAGGTCGGGAACGTGGGCCCTCGAGGAGCGAGTACCGGTTCCAGACTGAGACCTGAAAAGTAAGAGAGAGAGCGAGGTCCCCGAGGAGCGGGTACCCCTGGTAAAGTCCAAGGAGGCAGAGTATCAAGGTATGCAGAGAGCGAATCCCATCCACAGCGATACCTGGAGAAAGCTCTTGCTAATTTGAATAGCTAGCAACAACGAAGACTTTAACTATCCAGTGAGGATGACGTCATCTCAGGGGGATGCCCCTGAGGTTATGGATATCATCAGCAGTGGATTGAGCTGCTGGGGACGTCACTGAGAGCTTCAGTGGAAGTGGCGGTGTTGGGGAATGTCCAAAAACCACTTCAAAAGGTGACAATCCAGTAGATGTTGCTGGATGAGAGTTGATGGCAAATTCAGCCCATGGAAGCAATTTGGCCCAGTTATTTTGTCGGGATGTAACATAAGCTCGAATAAACTGCTTCATTGTTCGATTCATCCATTCCATCTGACCATTCGACTGCGGATGATAGGCTGAGGTGTAGCCTAGAGAGATATCAAACAGAATCGTGCCGTGAATTGGGATCCACGGTCAGATACGATGTGAGAAGGTAGTCCGTGGAGGCGGAAAATGTGCGTTATGAAGAGCTTTGTAAGCTCCAAGGCTGAGAGTATGCGAGGGAGCACCATGAAGTGTGCCATCTTGCTAAATTGATCCACTGTCACCCAGATGGTATTCATTCCTCCAGAAGTGGGTAAATCGAATCAGTAGTGATGTGCGACCAGGGCTGTTCCGGAACTGGCAGTGGTTGCATCTGACCCCATGGTTGTCCAGAAGCAAGTTTGTTCTTGGCACAGTTGGTGCAGGATGCCACGTAAGAATAGGTACACTTTTTTATGGTAGGCCACCAATACAGCTTCTGTATCTTGAGCAGGTTACGGCATTGGCCAGGATGGCCAGCCAGCTTAGAATCGTATGCCCAAAAGTGCACTTTCTTCCTGAGTCTTTTAGGAATGATAGTTTTACCAGTGGGTACAGACTGGGTGGATGCCAAGAGGATCTTCTTCGGGTCAATTATGTGCTGTGGCTCATCAGGCACATCCTCCGAATGAAAAGAGCGTGACAGAGCATCTGCTCTGGTGTTTCTATCTCCAGGGCGGAACTTCAACACAAAATCGAAACGATTAAAAAATAAGGACCATCTGGCCTGTCTGTAATTCAGACGTTGTGCATGGCGGAGATACTGTAGATTTTTATGATCCGTGAATACGGTTATTTGATGTTGAGTGCCTTCGAGCCAAGGCCACCATTCCTTGAATGCAAGCTTTATTGCTAAGAACTCTTTATCGCCGATCCCATAGTTGTTCTCGGCTGAAGAAAATCTTCATGAGAAGAAGGAACAGGGATGTAAGGCTTTCGAATCTCCTGTTTGGCTCAACACAGCCCCTACACCCACATCTGAAGCATCAACTTCGATGATAAAGGGCTTGTTGGGGTCTGGATGCCGCAAGCACGGTTCTGTGGAGAAGGCAGTCTTAAATTTCTCGAACGTGGAAATGGGCTCCGCTGACCATTTTGAAGCATTGACACCCTTGCAAGTTATCGCAGACAAGGGTACGGTTAAAGAAGAATAGTTCTTTATAAAGCTTCGATAATAGTTGGTGAACCCCAGGAATCTCCTTAAAGCCTTCAGCCTGGTAGGCTGGGACCAATTCTTGATACTTTCAAGTTTGTGAGGGTCCATTTGGAAGCCTTCTTTTGACACTATGTAGCCTAGAAAAGGCTTTGTGAAAAGTCTTTGTGAAATTCACACTTAGAGAGATTGACGTACAGCCGGTGTTCGCGAAGACGGTGGAGTACTTGCTTGACATCTGCAATGTGAGTGTCCAAATCCTGGGAGAAGATTAATATGTCATCCAGATAGACCACAACATTCTTGTACAGCAGATCCCGCAAGATGTCATTCATCATATTTTGGAAAATGGCGGGTGCATTGGACAACCCGAATGGCATTACTAGATAGTCAAAGTGGCCGTCTAGCATGTTGAAGGCCGTTTTCCATTCATCGCCTCTCTGAATGCGAATGAGGTTGTAGGCCCCCTTCAGGTCGAGCTTAGAAAATATCTTGGCTCCTTGCAGCTGGTTAAACAGCTCCAAGATTAACAGCAAGGGGTAACGGTCTTTGATCATGATTTCGTTTAGACCTCGGTAATCGATACATGGACGTAGGGTACCTTCCTTCTTCCCCACATAGAAAAAGCCTGCACCAGCTAGTGACTTTGATGGTCTGATAAAACCCTTCTGGAGATTTTCTTCAATGTATTCCGACATTGCTTTATTCTCAATGGCTGAGAGAGGGTACACCTGTCCTTTAGGTGGCTCAGCATTGGGCTTCAGTCTTATGGCACAGTCATAGGGCCTATGTGGAGGAAGAATATCAGCCGCTTCTTTGGAAAATACATCCCCTAAGGATGCATATTGGGGCGGCAGTCCTGGCATCACTGGAGTCGTAGGTATGCAAATGATAGGCGAGGTTTCCTTAGGGCACCTCCTGTGACATTCTGGGCTCCAGTGGGAGAGATCCAAGGATGCCCAGTCAAATTGGGGTTGGTGCACTTGAAACCAGGGTAACCCCAGGACGATAGAGTGCATCGCCCTTTCCAGTACAAGAAGGAGAGCGATTCCGTATGGAGAGCTCCGGTGCGGAGAGTAACTGGTATGGTTTGGCAAGTCACGTCGCCCGGTAAGGGCTCTCCATGAATGAAGGATAACAGTAGTGGATCTTTCAACTTGATGAGGGGAATCCTCAAGTATTCCACTAGACGTCTGAGAATGAAGTTGCCTTCTGCCTCTGCATCCACCAGGACAGGAGTCTGAACCGTGACTGGTCCATAGGTCAAGGAGACTGGGAGAGAGAGTGGAGGAGAGGGTTTAATGAGGCCTAAGAACAGTCCTCCTGCAGGACTTAAGCCCATCTGTTTTCCGGGCGAATGGAGCACGTAAAGACATTGTGGCCGGGCTGACCACAGTACAGTACATGCAAAGGTCGCGCCTCTTCCGAAGTCTTCTCTCTTTGGAAGTCAATCATCCATGACCAAGTTGCATCGGTTCATCTTTATCAGCAGCAGGGATTACTGGAACCATCTGAGGTGCAGGTATAGCACTAGCCTGTTTCAACCCAGGTAACACCTTAGGCCGGAGTTCCTTCACCTTGTCCCAAAGCCGGTGATCAATCCGAGTGGCCAAGGCTACTAATTCGTCCAGCGAGTCAGGTGTTTCAGGAGCAGCCAGCTCGTCCTTTAAACGATTATCCAGGCCTCTGAAAAAGCGAGTCTTAAGACATTTGGGTTTCCAGCAGAGTTCCGCCGCAAGAGTTTTAAACTCTATGGCAAATTCAGCCAATGATCTGTTCCCTTGCTTTAATTCAACCAAAGCAGAACTGGCGACAGAGGTTTGAGCAGGGTAATCGAAAACAGATTTAAATAAGTCCATAAATCCTTCTATGTCCTGCAAAATGGGGTCCTTGCATTCCCATAAGTTAGATGCCCAAGACAAAAGCCCTACCATCCAGGTATGAAAGGATGTAGGCAGTCTTGGAGAGAGCTGAAGGAAATAAAGATGGTTGTAAAGCAAAATGCATGTAGCACTGGTTTAAAAAACCCCGGGTCTTTTGGATTTCTCCAGAAAAACGAATTGGAGCTGCCAGTGATACAGCAGTCTTCAAAGTTACCTCCTATAACTGACCTTCATGGCTGGAAGCTGTGCCTTGAACCTTCTGTGTGTGTAGCTGATGGAACGCTGAAGTAAGTTTCTCCAAGGCGTCTTGCTGCTCCGAAATGAGATGTGCCGGATCCATGGAGTTAGCAATCTGTTATTATTTGTGATAATTGTGGGTGGATCCTTGGGCCGGTGGCAGATGACCACGCCCTCGGGGGAAGATCCCAAGAGGGGCCACCGGTCAGGCTCAGAGGGGAGACAGTCACACACTAGATCTTTTATTGAACTGTATAGTGAACCACCAGAGGTGGCAGTAGTGAGCTGGAAGAGCCCAGCTGGGCTGTAGTCCCTCAGGCACTGGAACAGCGATCCCAGGATGGCTGAGCTGTAGAGAAACTGAATAGAGTGAGTAGGCAGGGTATGCAGAATTCAGGAACAGAACCTGGAAGGTAACACACACACACAATAGTCTCTTGAGGCAGCCCAGAGGCTGGAATGAAGTAGGCCCTCGAGGAGCGAGTACCTGGTTCCAGGGAAAACTCTGAGAGAGAGATGGTAACTCACTGGTGTTGTAGGCAGCGGTGACTTCCTGGCAGAAGTAGTATTTGGTAGCAGGTCCGAGAACGTGGGACCTCGAGGAGCGAGTACCGGTTCCAGACTGTGACCTGAAAAGTAAGAGAGAGAGCGAGGCCCCCGAGGAGTGAGTACCCCTGGTAAAGTCCGAGGAGGCAGCGTAGCAAGGCATGCGGAGAGCGAATCCCATCCACAACAATACCCGGAGAAAGCCCTTGGTAACTCGAATAGCTAGCAAAAACGAAGACCTTAAGTATCCGGTGAGGATGATGTCATCTCAGGGGGACGCCCCTGAGGTTCGCGTCACAGCTGGAACTTGAGTCGGGGCCGCGCCGCGCGCGCACCCTTAGGCCTCAGGAGAACATGGCGGAAGGCAGCGTCTAGCTGGTCGGGGGACGCCGGAGGAGGTCGGCAAGATGACACCGCGGCAGCCAAACTTCCATCAACCAAAGAGGGAGTCACAAAAGGGGTAAGGTGGGCGGAGTGGACACGTCGGGCAGCGATGGTCACAACACTCTCAGATCATTTGTTTGTCCTATGGAGTGGTCCCAGGAAGGGTCACAAGGTGTCTAATATGACAATTGCTCGATGGTTGAAAGAAGCCATATCGTCTGCATATATTTGTAAAGGGAGACCTGTTCCTGAGGGCCCATTCTATTCGTTCTCAAGCAGCTTCGTGGGCCGAATGCCAGTTGGTATCACCTCAGGAGATTTGCAGAGCTGCTACTTGGAAGACGCTCCAAACATTTGCTAGCCACTACCGCTTGAACGTTCAGGCGCCCGGAGATTTTGGCAGTGGTGTGCTGCGTGAGGGACTCACGAGGTCCCATCTGGTTTAGGAAAGCTTTGGTACATCCCATGGTCTGGAATGATCTGGGTACGTACAGGGAAAAGAAAATTGGTTCTTACATGATAATTTTCGTTCCTGTAGTACCACGGATCAGTCCAGACACCCACCCAAAGACAAGGAGTGGGTAACAGGAGGATCTGTAAAGTCCGCTCGCGTATATTCAGGTTATGTTATTGCAGCATACTAAGAAAGAAAGTTACAGTTACGTGTTTATATGTTCGTTCTTAAAGTTCTTGCTTGATTCATTGCTAGTCTAATTCTGCTTTGATACTCTGTATACTGAAGGGATGCAGGAGGCACACTAGGTTAAGTGAGGGTGCCTTTCAGGTTTTTCTGTCTCCACCTGCTGTAAGGGAGGCATAACCCATGGTCTGGACTGATCCATGGTACTACAAGAATGAAAATTATCAGGTAAGAACCAATTTTCTTTTAGTGCACAAGGTAACGGCACTGAACCCCAGGACTCCCCTAAAGCTGCATAATGCTGGGGGGAGGAGGTTGAATTGGGGTTCATGGAAGCAGAATTGCCACTTTCTGCCAATGTTGTGGTAAAATTCAGGTGAAGATTATTTCAGAGGCCAGCGATGGGGAGAGGGTTGAGACATCAGTAAAGTCAATGTGGGTGAGGGGAAGGAGGGGAGATGGAGAGGAGGTGTTTGTGAGTGGAAGTTTTATTCTCATCTATTGAAAGAAGCAGAGCAGCAGAGAGGAAGAACTCACTGAGCAGACTGGGGGAGCAATTGGTTTTTTTCTGCAGTCATTTACTATTTCAGCAGAGGAGTATTCGTACAAACTCCTAATATTAGTAAGAACAGGAAGTTGGTTTTACCAGCAGTTAGTGATAACCTTTGCTAATCTTCAG
Source organism: Rhinatrema bivittatum (assembly GCF_901001135.1). Taxonomy (NCBI): domain Eukaryota; kingdom Metazoa; phylum Chordata; class Amphibia; order Gymnophiona; family Rhinatrematidae; genus Rhinatrema; species Rhinatrema bivittatum. The sequence continues at coordinate 825,530,376 of NC_042615.1, forward strand.
GAAAGAACAGAAAAAGAGGTTGGTAGAAGATGAGGTAGACCTGATTGACAAACTTAAGAGTAGTAAATAATCTGGACCAGATGGTATACATCATATTACACCCACTCTCCGAAACCTTCACTGGTTACCAGTCTACCACAGAGTCCTTCACAAATCTCTCACCCTGATACACAAGTCCATCCATAACTATTTTCATCTTGACCTTGAATTTCCCCTCAAACTCCATACATCCAACAGACCGATTAGAGAAATCCACAAAGGAGAGTTACAATCCCCTCCAACCAAAACCATTCGCCTAGTTTCGACCAGGGTCCGAGCCTTTTCTCTAGCAGGTCCAAACATTTGGAATAGCCTTCCCGCAGAACTCAGGTTGGAACCATGCCTACCAACTTTTAAAAAAAAACTTAAGACTTGGCTGTTCCGACTAGCCTTCTCGGATCCTTCAGACACACAATAATCTACCATCCTACTCACGAGCCATGGAACCATGCCTCTCCGTGAGATGCCTCTTATCCAATACCTCCGCAATTAAACTATCTTGCTCGAACTGAGCTCATTATGACTTTTGTGTTTTAAGTTACGGCCCTGCTCGGGCCTTTTTTACTCTATTTACTTCCAAGCTGTAAAGCCTCCAAGTTTATAGTCCTTGTTCAATGTAACTTTCTTGCTCTCTTTCTGATTATAACTTATTGTTCTGTTTTTTTTTTTGGTTACAAGTTTCTATCCCTCGTTCGATGTAAACCGATCTGATATGGTATTCAACCATGAAGCTCGGTATAGAAAAATGTGAAATAAATAAAATAAATAAATAAATACAGCCCAGAGTTCTGAAGGAACTAAAAAATGAAATTTCAGACCAATTAGTAAACATTTGTAACCTATCATTAAAATCATCCATTGTACCTGAAGACTGGAGGATAGCAAATGTAACCCCAATATTTAAAAAGGGCTCCAGGGACGATCCGGGAAACTACAGACCGGTTAGCCTGACTTCAGTGCCAGGAAAAATAGTGGAAAGTGTTCTAAACATCAAAATCACAGAACATATAGAAAGACATGGTTTAATGGAACAAAGTCAGCATGGCTTTACCCAGGGCAAGTCTTGCCTCACAAATCTGCTTCACTTTTTTGAAGGAGTTAATAAACATGTGGATAAAGGTGAACCAGTAGATGTAATGTACTTGGATTTTCAGAAGGCATTTGACAAAGTTCTTCATGAGAGGCTTCTAGGAAAAATAAAAAGTCATGGGATAGGTGGCGATGTCCTTTCGTGGATTACAAACTGGCTAAAAGACAGGAAACAGAGAGTAGGATTAAATGGACAATTTTCTCAGTGGAAGGGAGTGGGCAGTGGAGTGCCTCAGGGATCTGTATTGGGACCCTTACTTTTCAATATATTTATAAATGATCTGGAAAGAAATAAGACAAGCGAGGTAATCAAATCTGCAGATGATACAAAATTGTTCAGAGTAGTTAAATCACAAGCAGATTGTGATAAATTGCAGGAAGACCTTGTGACTGGAAAATTGGGCATCCAAATGGCAGATGAAATTTAATGTGGATAAGTGCAAGGTGATGCATATCGGGAAAAATAATCCATGTTATAGTTACACAATGTTACGTTCCATATTAGGTGCTACAACCCAAGAAAGAGATCTAGGTGTCATAGTGGATAACACATTGAAATCATCGGTTCAGTGTGCTGCGGCAGTCAAAAAAGCAAACAGAATGTTGGGAATTATTAGAAAGGGATTGGTGAATAAAACAGAAAATGTCATAATGCCTCTGTATTGCTCCATGGTGAGACCGCACCTTGAATACTGTGTACAATTCTGGTCGCCGCATCTCAAAAAAGATATAATTGCGATGGAGAAGATACAGAGAAGGGCTACCAAAATGATAAGGGAAATGGAACAGCACCCCTATGAGGAAAGACTAAAGAGGTTAGGACTTTTCAGCTTGGAGAAGAGACGGCTGAGGGGGGATATGATAGAGGTGTTTAAAATCATGAGAGGTCTAGAACGGGAAGATGTGAATCGGTTATTTACTCTTTCGGATAGTAGAAAGACTAGTGGGCACTCCATGAAGTTAGCATGGGGCACATTTAAAACTAATCGGAGAAAGTTCTTTTTTACTCAACGCACAATTAAACTCTGGAATTTGTTGCCAGAGGATGTGGTTAGTGCAGTTAGTATAGCTGTGTTTAAAAAAGTATTGGATAAGTTATTGGAGGAGAAGTCCATTATCTGCTATTAATTAAGTTGACTTAGATAATAACCACCAGTATTACTAGCAATGGTAACATGGAATAGACTTAGTTTTTGGGTACTTGCGAGGTTCTTATGGCCTGGATTGGCCACTGTTGGAAACAGGATGCTGGGCTTGATGGACCCTTGGTCTGACCCAGTATGGCATGTTCTTATGCTCTTATTTTAACACAAATTTATACCTAGCAATAGTTAATTTAAACAATTATCAGGAGGATAAGTTTAGGTTTACCTTAGCAGGCACAGAGGGAGCAGCAGTATCCTAAAGGAAAGAATGAGAGTAGTGAGATTAGGGAGGAGGATCTCCTGGGAAGGTCACTTTATAGGGGAGACAGCAGAGTTAGAACTGAAGTCCATGTCACAGTGATCAGATGCTAAAACCACCAGGACCAGCAGCAGAGGCTCCCTCCTACTCCTGGTTCTCCTGTCCTCATCCCATTGGGTTCTAAGCCCCATGTGGTTTTAGCATTATATCTCAGGATGTGAAAGATTAGGAGATGAAATCTCCAGCACATTTACCAGTGGAAACCTGTATGAGCATAGCATGGTGTTCATGCTTGGCAGAGCTTTCTGGATGAAAGGGTGCTGGGTAGGGATGTGAATCAGGCTTCGGACGATTGAAAATATCGGACAATATTTTCAAAATCATTGTTGCTGGTGTTCTCTTATCATTTTGGGGGAGGGCGAGAAAAACGGCACGCCAAAACAATCCCTAAACCCACCTGACCCTTTAAAACTGTTCCCTTAGCTTCCCCCACCCTCCCGAACCCCCCCAAAACTTTTTACAAGTATCTGGTGGTCCAGTGGGGGTCCCAGGAGCCATCTCCCGCTCTCGGGCCGTCGGCTGCCACTAATCAAAATGGTGCGAATGGCCCTTTGCCCTTACCATGTGACAGGGTATCCGTGCCATTGGCCGGCCCCTGTCACATGGTAGGAGCACTGGATGGCCTGCGCCATTTTTAAAGATGGCACTGGCCATCCATTACTCCTACCATGTGACAGGGCCTGGCCAATGTGACAGGGCCTGGCCAATGCCACATATATATATATATATATATATATATATATATATGTGACATTTGCCATGAACTTCGGTATAAAAAAAAAAATTAAAAGGATAGAAAGGGGTGACATATAGGATCCAGGTTTATTTTTATTTATTTATTTTAAGTCTTATTATCTGCAGCTTCCAGTTTGTTCAGTGTGGAGTACAGTATTAACCCTTAGAATCAGTTAATTATAGCAAAACAACATAAAACAAAATATAAAATCATAAAACCATTACTTCCAGATGCCTCAATAAAATATAAAGCCTTCATCTGTTTCCTAAAAACTTTGATATCCTTCTCCCATGCAGTGCCAAAGGCAACGCATTCCAAAGAACTGCTGCAAAGTATGAAACAGCACTACAGCGTGTTATCTGCAATTTATAATCCCATGATTTTCTTTTTTTTTGACTATGTTACTTAAAACCGGCACAATAAAACAACCCTAAAACCCACCCCGACCCTTTAAAATAAATCCCCCACCTCCCGAACCCCCCCAAAATGCCTTAAATTACCTGGGGTCCAGAGGAAGGGTCCCGGTGTGATCTTTTACTCTCGGACCTCCGTGCATTGTAGAAATGGCGCCGGCGCTAACTTTGCCCTGTCATATGACAGGTCAAAGGTAGCGCCGGCGCCATTTTGTTTTTTTGTCCCCCGACGTCAGGAGCGTAGGAGATCGCTCCTGGACCCCCGATGGACTTTTGGCAAGTCTTGTTGGGGTCAGGAGGCCCCCCCAAGCTGGCCAAATGTCCCTGGGGGTCCAGCGGGGGTCCGGGAGCGATCTCCTACGCTCCTGACGTCGGGGTCAAAGGTAGCACCGGCGCCATTTCTACAATGCACGGAGGTCCGAGAGTAAAAGATCACACCGGGACCCTTCCTCTGGACCCCAGGTAATTTAAGGCATTTGGGGGGGGTTCGGGAGGGTGGGGGATTTATTTTAAAGGGTCGGGGTGGGTTTTAGGGATGTTTTAGTGTGCCTGTTTTCGATTTACACGATTTACACGATATTTAAAAAACCCAAACTGCGACGATCCGATTCCCTCCCCCTCCCAGCCGAAATCGATCGTTAAGACGATCGATCACACGATTCACATCTCTAGTAAATGTCTGTACTAAAATAGCCTGGGGCTCAGTTTGTGTAAACATGAATGCCAGTTTATCCAACCTACAGCTCAATACAGTAAAGTGCGGCCGCGGTTACCCCGCTCCTAACCTGCTTTCTACTCACTTTCCGGCCGCGTTAGCCCTTCCTGCGATACACAATCCCCTTTAACCTACTCTTACCGCCTCTTTAAATCCCCGGGTAACCCCTTCCGCACGCGGCATGTATATTAGATGTAAACGAGCGAATTAGCTATTCCCTCCCATACAGTAACGCGCGCCCCGACTATCGCTATTTTACCCTGCCATTTTGCCCCGCATTTAACCTGCTAATTTACCGCCTACCCCTACCCCTGCGTTAGAGGCAAGGGTTAACGGTAGATGGCAAACCTTTCCACAAAAGAAAACCTAAAAACCTAAAATGGGTATAAATACCTTGGATGTCACTTTCCGAATCCCCCATCTCCACGCGGGCGGGCGGGTGTGCGGTCATCGAGGCGGGAGCCGGCGGGCGCACGTTCATCCAGGCGGCGGTGGCGGGAGCCGGCGGGCGCGCGTTCATCCAGGCGGTGGCGGGAGCCGGCGGGCGTGCGTTCATCCAGGCGGAAGGAGCCGGCGGCGAAAGCGGTCTCCAGCAGCCCCCGTCAGCAGTGAATGAATGCACGCCTGTGTACGCCCGTGCAATTTCGGCGCTCAAGGCAGGGCATTAGAGAACGCCGACGTCACATGCCATGACGTCAAACGTCGTGACGTCACGCCTTGAGCGCCGAAATTGCACGGGCGTACACAGGCGTGCATTCATTCACTGCTGACGGGGGCTGCTGGAGGCCACTTTCGCCACCGGCTCCCTCCGCCTGGATGAACGCACGCCCGCCCGCCCGCTGGCTCCCGCCGCTGCCTGGATGAACGCGTGCCCACTGGCTTCCGCCGCCGCCGCCTGGATGAACGCCTGGATGAACGTGCGCCCGCCGGCTCCCGCCGCCGCCTGGATGAACGCGCGCCCGCCGGTTCCCGCCGCCGCCTGGATGAACGCGCACCCGCCGGCTCCTGCCGCCGCCGCCTGGATGAACGCGCGCTCCCGCCGGCTCCCGCTGCTGCCTGGATGAACGCGCACCCACCCGCCCGCTGGCTCCCGCCTCGATGACAGCACGCGTGCCCGCCGGCTCCCGCCTCGATGAACTCGCTCCCGTCTCGAACGCGCGCCCGCCAACTCCCGCCAGTAAGTTTACTTTTTTTACACTTTATTCCCTTTTGTTTTAATTTTCGCCCTGCGCCTTGCTTCGGGAGGGGGGGAACCATCCACTTCCTGGGGCCTGTCATTTCAAATGTCATTTGAAATGACAGGCACCAGCGCACCCAGGATACTGTATAGGCGCTCTATCCAGTAAAATGGGTTGCGCGGGCCTAACGCTTCTCCTAACGCTTCGCAGACGTGGCTTGCATTTGCAAGCAATTTAAATAGAGTATCGAGCGGCATGTGAGCAGGACTGTGCGTGCGGCGAACGAGGGTGCGCCCGGCACTGCCGCACTCTTTCTAAGGCGGCCTTACTGTATCGACCTGCTAGAGAGAAGTTTTCCACGGGGCGGAGTTGGGATTTATATCTAATGGTGTCTGTATAATTCGGAGTCACTGATCCAAACACATTTATTATATGCAATGTACAAAATTAGTTTTAAAATATACAACATTTTGTGAAATTATTTGTCATTTAGTAAATTGTTCTTACCTTAGCGTTATTAAAAGATTCCTTATATCTTTCCTGAAAGAAATAGAAACAGAAGTGATTAAAACCTAGAGCTTGTGCCAGCAGAGATGAGTCTTCTGCTCTCCATTTTGTTTGGGTTTAGGGAAGCTCCAGAGGAAGCATTAACAGACCCTGGGGGGGAGAAGTCCTGGTGATCAAGTGACCCCTGCTGCACTGATTTGGGGTCCATCATTGCAGGGTCCGAGAAGGAGCCCCAGTGCATGGCCATGGCCTAGGACTGCCCCTGCAGTGACTATGCTAGATATGTTGAGGAGTGCAGCATGGGTGAGGAATTATGAAATAGGGGAAAATACTGGGGTAATTGTGAAAGAAGGCTCATGAGTAGTTATAGGTTACACATCTCGGCAATACTTTATGGTGCCAGGTGGACACACCCACTTCTGGTTTAAGCCTCAACCCTTTTCACACCCCTCAGCCAAATATTTTCACTTCCAGTTTAAGCCCTGTCCACTGGTCCCCTCTCATCAAATCAGCTTTCAAATCATGGTTAAGCTCCACCCCAATCCCCACCTTAGTCCCTCCTCTTTGCTGTCATTTAGCCTAGCTCTGCCCAAGCCATGCTGCTTTTGGCTTATGGGGCAGCCATCTTGTGTGCCCTGGGATAGCCATCTTGTATGACTTCACAGCTGAAAGGAGGGGATCTTTCTTGGATAATATCACCAGAAATTACATCACAGGTAAAAGGGGAGGTGCCATGTTTGGTTAATGACAACTCAATAGAACAGAATTTGTAGCTTCCCCTTACTACTCACCGGCGGCCATCTTTAAAGATGGCGCCGGCCAGCCAGTGCTCCTACCATGTGACAGGGAACGGCCAATGGCACGGATACCCTGTCATATGGTAAGGGCAAAGGGCCATCGGCGCCATCTTTATGAGTGGCAGCCGACAGCCTGAGAACGGGAGATCGCTCCCGGGACCACCACTAGACCACCAGGTATGTTTTTGGGGGATCAGGAGGGTGGGGGAAGCTAAGGGGTCGTTTTTAAAGGGTCGGGTGGGTTTTTTTTTTATCGGGCCATCGGCGCCATTTTTGAGTGGCAGCCAAAGTGGCGCCGATGGACCGAGTGCGGGAGATCGGTCCCCGCGCCCCCACTGGACCACCAGGTACTCGTAAAAAGTTTTGGGGGGGTTCGGGAGGGTAGTGGAAGGGATTCGTTTTATAGGGTCGGGGTGGGTTTAGGGTTTTTTTTGGTGTGCCGGTTTTCCCCGCCCTCCCCCGATTTACAATTTTTCATGATAAATCGGGGGAATTTCTATTGTATCGCGACTCTTAACGATTTTTGACGATTTAAAATATATCTGATGATTGTTTTAAATCGTCAAAATACGATTCACATCCCTAATCACCATGTAGTAGCCTTGACTCCAGAAATCCACCCCCATGGCTCTTCTCTTCATTCCCATCCTCTAGCCATGCCCCTTTGAAATCCTTCACAGTTTTAGTCTTTAGTTTACTTAGGGAATAGCCACTGCTATTAATTGCATCAGTAGTATGGGATCTTCTTGGTGTTTGGGTAATTGCCAGATTTTTGTGGCCTGGTTTGGCCTCTGTTGGAAACAGGATGCTGGGCTTGATGGACCCTTGGTCTGACCCAACGTGGCAATTTCTTATGTTCTAATGTTCATGTTTCCTCCTTGCCTTCGGCCCTCCATAATTCTAAAGATATCAATATAGGTCTGCTTTTTTATCTTCTTTTAAAGAGACTTGGGGACACTCTCCAATAGATGAGATAGAGACGTCAGTGCTGGGGGGCAGTCATGATGGTTCCGCTGTTTTGTCGGTCTCTCCTTGGAACTCGTACAATAATGATTTGGACGACGAGTGCTTTGATGATGAACTGAGAGCCTTCGGCTTGGATTTCCTCTTTCTCTTGCCCCCCTTCCTAGCTCTCTTGCTCTTATCTGTGCCTGGATTTTTTTGCATGCAATCCCAGCTGCTTCACCTGCAATTGCACCCTTGGACTCACCAGGCCGACTGCAAGGTCGTAAGATGGTGTGGACGTTGTGATCGTGCATTCTGCTTTATGCATATTGTGCGATGTACCATTGGAACTTGCAAGATTCACTGCTGTTATAGGCTGCATTTCCTGAGTAAGGGGAGCCAGAACCATTGCATAATCATACGACCTACGTGTACTGACAAGAGGCATGCCAGAACTCTGGGCTATAGACTCCTGAGTGCATTGACCTGACTAGCAGGCTTGTAAAGCCAGGTTCCCCATGGATGTGGTGCCTCAACGTAGGACGTGCTGCCGGAATATGGGTTTGGGCACCATGTGTTTGGATGGCTAAATGCCATCTGCACACCCGAATAATTTGGAATCATCAGAGGGTAATGCTGGTTAGAGGCCCAGGATGGCATGGTGGGCCAGTAGGAACCTTGTGGGGAAAGCTAATCACTGGTCCTGGCCATGTAGCATTCCATCTTATAGGTAATGGTTGTGCCGTAAAGCCCACGGAACTGGATCCATCGCAGGGTGGACCTGGTGTGCTAGGACGTGGTCTCTCATGTGGCTGTGCAGTCATCTCGGCTGGCGGTGCTGTGGCGGCTTCTTCATCTGGAGGGTTCTGTGGGGACATGAGACAGGAGTGTCGTGCAAACCAGGGTGCTCGGTAAGTCATGGGGTATGGGAACAGTCTCGGAGGGGGAGCAGGGGCGGAATCAAGCCCTCTGCTTCTCTAATGAAAGGGTCCGCAGCACATGCTAACTGCGCTGGCTAGGGCACCCTTGTGTATTACAGTCTGGATGTTCAGAAGTCTGCCGCCACAGATTGTGTAATCCCCCCACAACGGGGTACGAAATCCCTCCCTTTGTGTTTTTTTGGGGGTTTTTTTGCGGTGTCAAAATTACATAAGAACATAAGAAGATAAGAACATGCCATACTGGGTCAGACCAAAGGTCCATCAAGCCCAGCATCCTGTTTCCAACAGAGGCCAAAACCAGGCCACAAGAACCTGGTAATTACCCAAACACTAAGAAGATCCCATGCTACTGATGCAATTAATAGCAGTGGATATTCCCTAAGTCAACTTAATTAATAGCAGGTAATGGACTTCTCCTCCAAGAACTTATCCAATCCTTGTTTAAACACAGCTATACTAACTGCACTAACCATATCCTCGCAACAAATTCCAGAGTTTAATTGTGCATTGAGTAAAAAATAACTATCTCTGATTAGTTTTAAATGTGCCACATGCTAACTTCATGCAGTGCCCCCTAGTCTTTCTATTATCTGAAAGAGTAAATAACCAATTCACATCTACCCGTTCTAGACCTCTCATGATTTTAAACACCTCTATCATATCCCCCCTCAGCCATCTCTTCTCCAAGCTGAAAAGTCCTAACCTCTTTACTCTTTCCTCATAGGGGAGCTGTTCCATTTCCCTTATCATTTTGGTAGCCCTTCTCTGTACCTTCTCCATCGCAATTATATCTTTTTTGAGATGCGGCGACCAGAATTGTACACAGTATTCAAGATGCAGTCTCACCATGGAGCATTATAACATTTTCCATTTTATTCACCATTCCCTTTCTAATAATTCCCAATATTCTGTTTGCTTTTTTGACTGCCGCAGCACAATGAACCGACAATTTCAATGTGTTATCCACTATGACGCCTAGATCTCTTTCTTGGGTTGTAGCACCTATTATGGACCCTACATTGTGTAATTATAGCATGGGTTATTTTTCCCTATATGCATCACCTTGCACTTATCCACATTAAATTTCATCTGCCATTTGGATGCCCAATTTTCCAGTCTCACAAGGTCTTCCTGCAGTTTTTCACAATCTGCTTGTGATTTAACTACTCTTTGATGGAAATCTGTAATGAAATGGCCTCGACGGCCAGATGTAAAATCAGGCGCATGCCAGCCATTGGAATGAAGATATTGTAATAAACAGAAACCAGCCTCATGGGGTGAGGTGCTCGCTGGCATGAATGGTTTGCGCCAGCTGCTAGGATTGATTTGGTGCTGCCTTCAATTGCAGCAGCTGGGAAGGGAAAAGGGGCCGTTGTGTGCAGGCCGGCCAATTTTATTTAGCCGGTGACATCATCACCGGGCGCCGTTATCCTGGCCAATGACGGGCCTGATGTGCGTGCGTTGCCCTCCCCCTTCGCTCACGCGGCCGGAAGACCGGAGGAGCAGGGATGGGGAGCTGGGCGGGCCCGCCACGCACGTCGGCGCAAGGCCTTATCGGCAAAGTAATGTATTGAAAGCCATTCGCCATTTTAAAACCTGGGGACATTTGAAAAACTTACACTGAAACCGTCCAAAAATCATATGCAAACGAAATAATAATAAAAACGTTGTAAATAGTGAATTGGGAGTTTAGAAATGCAGAGAACACGTTTTAAATATTTAGATTAGGACCATCATACCACCCCACGGACGCTGAATCATTTGCATTCAGTATTTTCACCACTGAAATTCAGTTCTGCGGTGAAAATACTGAATGCAAATGATTCAGCGTCCGTGGGGTGGTATGATGGTCCTAATCTAAATATTTAAAACGTGTTCTCTGCATTTCTAAACTAATAATTCGCTACGTGCAATGTTTTATTGCATTTTATTTGAAAACTTATATAAAATTCTCATTTTTTAAGAAATGAAAAAAAAAAAAGACAGGCATAAATCAGATTGATGTTTTCTTACCTTAGTACGAGTGAATCGCTTCACACAGCTTGCAGAGTTACATGGGGGAGCTTTCATCGCAGGACACACTTACTGTTGTTTGAAATCCCTTAGTACCTGCTATAAATGTTTCAGGCACACGATCTCTTCATCCTTTCCACGTTTTTTTTTTGTGCCCACCAAAATAAACGATGCCACAGAGCAGGCTTTGGGCACAAACACAAAGGCAGAGACAGGTTAGTTTTATCTGCAAACCTTTCCCCCCCCCCCCCCCCGGGACAAACTGGGCTGATGACGTGAGAAATGCTGGGGAATGTAGTCTCTCCACTCCATCTCCTCTCTTCTCTCCCAGAAAGAGATCCCCCCCCCCAGCCAAGCCAGGAACGAGGCTGCAGCCTTCCTTTATCCCAAACATACATAAAATGAAAAGATTGAAAAAACCTAAAATTGAGTTAAAACCTGCTTAGACATGTCAGTGCTGTTTCATACAGTAAGTAAGACTGCGATGCCCTTGCATATTTTGTTTCCATTCTAATTATGGTGGGTGATATTGCCATGTTGTAACCTTAACTTTTTTTTCTCTCTCTCTCTCTGGATTGTCAGGCTGTATTGAGAGAGAGAGAGAGAGAGAGAGACCGGTGAACTGGACCGCTTCCTCCTCTCAGCTTTGTATACCGGGATCTTATCCTAGTCACTCCCGTGCTTCATTTGTTAGGGCAGAAAATATGCACGGGCCAGGGAACAATAACGGATCCACACCAAAACCCGAGACCTACGACTGGAAAGAAAAGTCTTTCCATGGGGTTTAAAGGTCTTGCCTCTAACTGAGACCGAGGCAGATCAGACGGCGAGAGCATTCGTTTTTCCACTCTAAAGACTCTGGTTCCAGCCTGGGCTGTGCTAGTGATTCTTCTTTTATACAACAACTGTGTGTTTCTACAAATAACCTGTTCTCTGGGCTATTTGGAGCTTGCATAGAGAGTAAATGTTGACAATGCAAGACTTCAGTGTGATCATCCAGGGAGGCGAGGCCAAGCGGGAAGCAGAGGCCAACTGGGGCTTCGCCCTCATTCCCCGCAGGTTGAGCCTTTGTGGTACTGGGGGGCCAGCGGGACTGAGGTGGGCCTCCACATGGTTGATCCCGGAGGGAGTGCCCAGAGACGGGGGGCCAGGAAGCAGCATAGACGGAGGGTCCCAGAAGGGAGAGGCAAGATCCGAAGTCTGGGTTCAGAAGAGAGGAGGCAGACGGCTGGAGACAAGGCCAGGTCTGAGCACGAGGTCGAAGCCAAGGAGGTCCGTCCGAAGGTAAGGAGGGACAGGAGCTGGAACTGGAGCAGGTACTTGGAACAGGAACAGAACGCATGACTGGAAGGTGTGACTGGAGACCTGTTGCCAAGGCAAGCTCTGAACGTCTGAAATGCAGCTTAACAGTGTGGCAGCTAAAATGATAACTGAGCAACCTCTTAAGACAGCCTGACAAGCTGGTACTCTCTATCACCCTGATGACACAATCCAGAGAGACAAAAGAAAAAAAAGTTGAAAGGTTATAACACAGTAATGCCAGCGGCCAAAATTAGAAAGGAAAAGAAATGCGAGTGCATTGCAATCTTACTTACATTATGAAACAACACCGGTTTGTCTAACGCTGTTTTAACTCAATTTTAGGGGTTTTTTTTTATTTTTTATTTTATCATTTCTTAAAAGGAAGAAATATTTTATGTACGTTTGGAACAAAGAAAGGCTGCAGCCTCATTCCTGGCTTCGCTTCGCAGAGGTGAGGAGATCTATTTCCAGGGAAGATTGGAGAGGGTTTGCAGAGAAATCCAATCTGTCTCTGGGTTTGCGTTCAAAGCCCGCTCTGTGCCCGTCCTTTATTTTGATGTGCTTGTAAAAAAAAAAAACATCTAAAAGCTGCCAGGAGGAAGATGAAGAGATTGTGTGTGTGAAACATTTACAACCTGTTCCAAGGGATTTCAAACAGGGAAAAAGCAAGCATCCCTGGCTTCCGGCCCCTCCAGAGAGCTGCGATCAAGGCTCCCCCTGGAGCTCTGCAAGCTCGGTGACCCAATCCTAGGAAGTGATACCGTAGCACCAAGACCAAAACAAAATGAATCATATTTATGCCTGTCTTCCGGCCCCTCCAGAGAGCTGCGATCAAGGTTCCTCCTGGAGCTCTGCAAGCTCGGTGACCCGATCCTAGGAAGTGATACCGGAGCACCAAGACCAAAACAAAAATGAAACATATTTATGCCTGGCTTCCGGCCCCTCCAGAGAGCTGCGATCAAGGCTCCCCCTGGAGCTCTGCAAGCTCGGTGACCCAATCCTAGGAAGTGATACCGTAGCACCAAGACCAAAACAAAATGAATCATATTTATGTCTGTCTTCCGGCCCCTCCAGAGAGCTGCGATCAAGGTTCCTCCTGGAGCTCTGCAAGCTCGGAGACCCGATCCTAGGAAGTGATACCGGAGCACCAAGACCAAAACAAAAATGAAACATATTTATGCCTGGCTTCCGGCCCCTCCAGAGAGCTGCGATCAAGGCTCCCCCTGGAGCTCTGCAAGCTCGGTGACCCGATCCTAGGAAGTGATACCGGAGCACCAAGATCAAAACAAAAATGAAACATATTTATGCCTCTCTTCCGGCCCCTCCAGAGAGCTGCGATCAAGGCTCCCCCTGGAGCTCTGCAAGCTCGGTGACCCGATCCTAGGAAGTGATACCGGAGCACCAAGACCAAAACAAAAATGAAACATATTTATGCCTGTCTTCCGGCCCCTCCAGAGAGCTGCGATCAAGGCTCCCCCTGGAGCTCTGCAAGCTCGGTGACCCGATCCTAGGAAGTGAGACCGTAGCACCAAGACCAAAACAAAAATAAATCATATTTATGCCTGTCTTCCGGCCCCTCCAGAGAGCTGCGATCAAGGCTCCCCCTGGTACTCTGCAAGCTTGGTGACCCGATCCTAGGAAGTGATACCGTAGCACCAAGACCAAAACAAAATGAATCATATTTATGCCTGTCTTCCAGCCCCTCCAGAGAGCTGCGATCAAGGCTGCCCCTGGAGCTCTGCAAGCTCGGTGACCCGATCCTAGGAAGTGAGACCGTAGCACCAAGACCAAAACAAAAAAATGAATCATATTTATGCCTGTCTTCCGGCCCCTCCAGAGAGCTGCAATCAAGGCTCCCCCTGGAACTCTGCAAGCTCGGTGACCGGATCCTAGGAAGTGATACCGTAGCACCAAGACCAAAACAAAAATGAATCATATTTATGCCTGTCTTCCGGCCCCTCCAGAGAGCTGCGATCAAGGCTCCCCCTGGTACTCTGCAAGCTCGGTGACCCGAACCTAGGAAGTGATACCGGAGCACCAAGACCAAAACAAAATGAATCATATTTATGCCTGTCTTCCGGCCCCTCCAGAGAGCTGCGATCAAGGCTCCCCCTGGAACTCTGCAAGCTCGGTGACCCGATCCTGGAAAGTGATACCGGAGCACCAAGACCAAAACAAAAATGAATCATATTTATGTCTGTCTTCCGGCCCCTCCAGAGAGCTGCGATCAAGGCTCCCCCTGGAGCTCTGCAAGCTCGGTGACCCGAACCTAGGAAGTGATACCGGAGCACCAAGACCAAAACAAAATGAATCATATTTATGTCTGTCTTCCGGCCCCTCCAGAGAGCTGCGATCAAGGCTCCCCCTGGAGCCCTGCAAGCTCGGTGACCCGATCCTAGGAAGTGATACCGGAGCACCAAGACCAAAACAAAATGAATCATATTTATGTCTGTCTTCCGGCCCCTCCAGAGAGCTGCGATCAAGGCTCCCCCTGGAGCTCTGCAAGCTCGGTGACCCGAACCTAGGAAGTGATACCGGAGCACCAAGACCAAAACAAAATGAATCATATTTATGTCTGTCTTCCGGCCCCTCCAGAGAGCTGCGATCAAGGCTCCTCCTGAAGCTCTGCAAGCTCGGTGACCCGATCCTAGGAAGTGATACCGTAGCACCAAGACCAAAACAAAATGAATCATATTTATGTCTGTCTTCCGGCCCCTCCAGAGAGCTGCGATCAAGGCTGCCCCTGGAACTCTGCAAGCTCGGTGACCCGATCCTGGAAAGTGATACCGGAGCACCAAGACCAAAACAAAAATTAATCATATTTATGCCTGTCTTCCGGCCCCTCCAGAGAGCTGCGATCAAGGCTGCCCCTGGAACTCTGCAAGCTCGGTGACCCGATCCTAGGAAGTGATACCGTAGCACCAAGACCAAAACAAAACAATGAATCATATTTATGCCTGTCTTCCAGCCCCTCCAGAGAGCTGCGATCAAGGCTGCCCCTGGTACTCTGCAAGCTCGGTGACCCGATCCTAGGAAGTGATACCCTAGCACCAAGACCAAAACAAAATGAATCATATTTATGCCTGTCTTCCAGCCCCTCCAGAGAGCTGCGATCAAGGCTCCCCCTGGAGCTCTGCAAGCTCGGTGACCCGATCCTAGGAAGTGAGACCGTAGCACCAAGACCAAAACAAAAAAATGAATCATATTTATGCCTGTCTTCCAGCCCCTCCAGAGAGCTGCGATCAAGGCTGCCCCTGGAACTCTGCAAGCTCAGTGACCCGATCCTTGAAAGTGATACCGGAGCACCAAGACCAAAACAAAAATGAATCATATTTATGCCTGTCTTTCGGCCCCTCCAGAGAGCTGCGATCAAGGCTCCCCCTGGTACTCTGCAAGCTCGGTGACCCGAACCTAGGAAGTGATACCGGAGCACCAAGACCAAAACAAAAATGAATCATATTTATGCCTGTCTTCCGGCCCCTCCAGAGAGCTGCGATCAAGGCTCCCCCTGGTACTCTGCAAGCTCGGTGACCCGAACCTAGGAAGTGATACCGGAGCACCAAGACCAAAACAAAATGAATCATATTTATGCCTGTCTTCCGGCCCCTCCAGAGAGCTGCGATCAAGGCTCCCCCTGGAACTCTGCAAGCTCGGTGACCCGATCCTGGAAAGTGATACCGGAGCACCAAGACCAAAACAAAAATGAATCATATTTATGTCTGTCTTCCGGCCCCTCCAGAGAGCTGCGATCAAGGCTGCCCCTGGAGCTCTGCAAGCTCGGTGACCCGATCCTAGGAAGTGATACCGTAGCACCAAGACCAAAACAAAATGAATCATATTTATGTCTGTCTTCCGGCCCCTCCAGAGAGCTGCGATCAAGGCTCCCCCTGGAGCTCTGCAAGCTCGGTGACCCGATCCTAGGAAGTGATACCGTAGCACCAAGACCAAAACAAAATGAATCATATTTATGTCTGTCTTCCGGCCCCTCCAGAGAGCTGCGATCAAGGCTCCCCCTGGAACTCTGCAAGCTCGGTGACCCGATCCTAGGAAGTGATACCGTAGCACCAAGACCAAAACAAAATGAATCATATTTATGTCTGTCTTCCGGCCCCTCCAGAGAGCTGCGATCAAGGCTGCCCCTGGAACTCTGCAAGCTCGGTGACCCGATCCTAGGAAGTGATACCGTAGCACCAAGACCAAAACAAAATGAATCATATTTATGCCTGTCTTCCAGCCCCTCCAGAGAGCTGCGATCAAGGCTGCCCCTGGTACTCTGCAAGCTCGGTGACCCGATCCTAGGAAGTGATACCCTAGCACCAAGACCAAAACAAAATGAATCATATTTATGCCTGTCTTCCAGCCCCTCCAGAGAGCTGCGATCAAGGCTCCCCCTGGAGCTCTGCAAGCTCGGTGACCCGATCCTAGGAAGTGAGACCGTAGCACCAAGACCAAAACAAAAAAATGAATCATATTTATGCCTGTCTTCCAGCCCCTCCAGAGAGCTGCGATCAAGGCTGCCCCTGGAACTCTGCAAGCTCAGTGACCCGATCCTTGAAAGTGATACCGGAGCACCAAGACCAAAACAAAAATGAATCATATTTATGCCTGTCTTTCGGCCCCTCCAGAGAGCTGCGATCAAGGCTCCCCCTGGTACTCTGCAAGCTCGGTGACCCGAACCTAGGAAGTGATACCGGAGCACCAAGACCAAAACAAAATGAATCATATTTATGTCTGTCTTCCGGCCCCTCCAGAGAGCTGAGATCAAGGCTCCCCCTGAAGCTCTGCAAGCTCGGTGACCCGAACCTAGGAAGTGATACCGGAGCACCAAGACCAAAACAAATGAATCATATTTATGCCTGTCTTCCGGCCCCTCCAGAGAGCTGCGATCAAGGCTCCCCCTGGAACTCTGCAAGCTTGGTGACCCGATCCTGGAAAGTGATACCGGAGCACCAAGACCAAAACAAAAATGAATCATATTTATGTCTGTCTTCCGGCCCCTCCAGAGAGCTGCGATCAAGGCTCCTCCTGGAACTCTGCAAGCTCGGTGACCCGATCCTAGGAAGTGATATCCTGGCACCAAGACCAAAACAAAAAAATGAATCATATTTATGCCTCTCTTCCAGCCCCTGCAGAGAGCTGAGATCAAGGCTGCCCCTGGAGCTCTGCAAGCTCGGTGACCGGATCCTAGGAAGTGATACCGTAGCACGAAGACCAAAACAAAATTGAATCATATTTATGCCTGTCTTCCAGCCCCTCCAGAGAGCTGAGATCAAGGCTCCCCCGGGAACTCTGCAAGCTTGATGACCCGATCCTAGGAAGTGATACCGTAGCACCAAGACCAAAACAAAATTGAATCTTATTTATGCCTGTCATCCGGCCCCTCCAGAGAGCTGAGATCAAGGCTGCCCCTGGAGCTCTGCAAGCTCGGTGACCGGATCCTAGGAAGTGATACCGTAGCACCAAGACCAAAACAAAAATGAATCATATTTATGCCTGTCTTCCAGCCCCTCCAGAGAGCTGAGATCAAGGGTGCCCCTGGAGCTCTGCAAGCCTGGTGACCGGATCCTAGGAAGTGATACCCTAGCACCAAGACTATGGATGTGAATCGTTTTTTGACGATTTAAAATATCGTCCGATATATTTTAAATCGTCAAAAATCGTTAGGGCCACGATACAATACCAATTCCCCCGATTTATCGTCAAAAAATCGTGAATCGGGGGAAGGGGGAGGGCAGGAAAACCGGCACACTAAAACCCCCTAAAACCCACCCCCGACCATTTTAAATTAAATCCCCCACCCTCCCGAACCCCCCCCCCATGCCTTAAATTACCGGGGGGTCCAGCGGCACACTAAAACCCCCTAAAACCCATCCTCAGCACACTAAAACCCCCTAAAACCCACCCCGACCCTTTAAATTAAATCCCCCACCCCAAATGCCTTAAATTACCTGAGGGTCCGTAGCGGCGGTCCGTAGCTTAAATTACCCCCAGGTCCGTAGCTAAATCGGGGGAAGGGGGAGAGCAGGAAATCCGGCACACTAAAACGTGGTGTCTTCAGCCGGCGCCATTTTGCAAAATGGCCGCAGCAAAATGGCGGCGGCCATAGACCAATACGATTCGACGCAGGAGGTCATTCCGGACCCCCGCTGGACTTTTGGCAAGTCTTGTGGGGGTCAGGAAGGCCCCCCCCAAGCTGGCCAAAAGTTTCTGGGGGTCCAGCGGGGGCCCTGGAGCGATCTCCTGCCGCGAATCGTTTCCGTACGGAAAATGGCGCCGGCAGGAGATCGACTGCAGGAGGTCGTTCAGCGAGGGGTCCGGAACCCTCGCTGAACGACCTCCTGCAGTCGATCTCCTGCCGGCGCCATTTTCCGTACGGAAACGATTCGCGGCAGGAGATCGCTCCAGGGCCCCCGCTGGACCCCCAGGAACTTTTGGCCAGCTTGGGGGGGGCCTCTTGACCCCCTCAAGACTTGCCAAAAGTCCAGCGGGGGTCCGGAACGACCTCCTGCGTCGAATCGTATTGGTCTATGGCCGCCGCCATTTTGCGGCGGCCATTTTGCAAAATGGCGCCGGCTGAAGACACCACGTTTTAGTGTGCTGGATTTCCTGCCCTCCCCCTTCCCCTGATTTAGCTACGGACCGCCGCTGGACCCCCAGGTAATTTAAGGCATTTGGGGAGGGTGGGGGATTTAATTTAAAGGGTCGGTGGTGGGTTTTAGGGGGTTTTAGTGTGCCGGTTCACGATTTTAACGATTTTAACGATACTCTAAACACCCAAACGGCAACAATACGATTCCCTCCCCCTCCCAGCCGAAATCGATCGTTAAGACGATTGAGGACACGATTCACATCTCTAACCAAGACCAAAACAAAAAAATTGAATCATATTTATGCCTGTCTTCCGGCCCCTCCAGAGAGCTGAGATCAAGGCTCCCCCTGGAGCTCTGCAAGCTCGGTGACCCAATCCTAGGAAGTGATACCGTAGCACCAAGACCAAAACAAAAATGAATCTTATTTATGCCTGTCTTATTTTACATGGGATTCTTTTTTTCTTTTCTAAAAAAAATGATAATTTTTTTCAGAAATGCTCAGCTTTTAACATGGCTATTTGCTTTCAATACATTACTTTACTTTTCCAAACTACATATTGGGTCATTTCAGGTCTACAATATTGCTTTACCCTTTGGAGGTTTATGTTAAGACTTATGACAGGAGAGAAGGGGAGGTGGGGGCTGTCAGAGGGTCTTCTCCCCTTCCCCCCAAGCTGGATGAAACGCAGATCCCTGAATGCAGATCAGTTAGGAAAAAGTGAAATGAATGAAACCCTACACATGGTCTGCCAAGGAAACAACATCAGATGCTACAAAACGAAGCAGCCATGATCCTTACTAACACGCACAGGATGGACCACATCACACCGATACTAAAAATACTTCATTGGCTACCCATACACTCCAGAATACTCTTCAAGACTCTGACCATCATTCACAAAGCCATATATCATGAATCCTCTCTACAACTAACCATACCCCTCAAATTACACTCTTCTTCAAGACCTTCCAGATCTGCTTACAGAAGCTCCCTAGAAGTTCCTCCCAGCAGCTCCACTAAACGTAACTCCATCGAAAAACGAGAGCTTTCCACCGCGGGACCACATCACTGGAACTCTCTCCCACCAGACCTACGCCAGGAACATTGTCATCTCACATTCAGAAAAAAACTGAAAACTTGGCTCTTCGCCCAAGCTTATCGCTGAAGAAACCCATGGTATCTGCAAGGACCTCCACCCCCCCGGTAGATGTCCTCTCACAGCTGCATTAAGCAGCCGCTATTCTAGAACCGCTCTTGTATATTAACATTGCAATAGAATCTCCAGTATGTAAATATGTATTTAAGTTTAACAGCGAAGCATCCGCTCCTTGCGGATAGACTGTTCTATACGTTTAGAATAGTAATTGTTAATCTATCCTTTTTCTTCTAACAGCGATGTTCGATCTCCCTGTTTTAATGTAACTTTTTTTTGCTTCCTATGTTAACTGGTTTTCCCCCTTGTTTATTGTAAACCGGTACGGTAAGACCTAGTCTTGAGCATTGGGATATTAAAAGAACTGAAATAAATAAATAAATAAGTAAATAAATACATAAATAAATAAATAAATAAATCTTAGACTGGTTATTTACACTAAGATTGCCCATAGGAATGTCTTCTAAAAAAAACCCCTGTGATATTGATTTCTGCTCCCGACTGCGATTAATGGCGTGAACGTGACAGAATGATGCATAAACAGTAAAACATTTTTAGTCAGCAAAACAGAAAAGCATGCAGGGAAGGCTCTAGGATTCAAAGTAAAGGGCTTCCACATATTCTGAAGTACACAGGGATGCAAGTATGTATCTCTCTGCTACCGAGATGACACAAGAATTTGAAAGCTCTTTTTTGCTTGGTGGATGCTCTTAACTTTGCTCTTCTGCATTGTCATTAACCAAACATGACGACTCCACTTTTACACTCATGATGTCATTTCCTGTGATGTCATTCATGGTGGCTGCCTCCATTTTAGCTGTGATATCATCGTAGGTAGCTGCCCCAGGACTGAAAAGATGTCTGTCCCCTAAAATATGGCCACAGTAAGGGTTGCCACAATGGAGGCCTCATGGGCAGAAGTGTGGGTGTGGCTAGGGCGGAGCAAGCTGAATGTCAGCAAAGGCGCAGGGCGAAGGCAGGGAATGGGTAGGGCTTAATCCCGATGTGAATGTTGATTGGCAGAGAGGGAGCTAGTGGTGAGGATTAAACCAGAAGTGAACACTGATTGGCTGAAGGGTGGGGAAAGGGGCAGGGCTTAATACAAAAGTGGGCATGGCTAGCTGTCAAAACAAAGTTTTGACAAGATGTGTACTTAACTACTCTCATGGCATCAGGGGTCCCTGCCTGCTTCCAACTGAGCGGGAGACCCAATGGAGCAGGAGGAAACTGCAGGGTAAGAGAAAAATGTACATCTCAGAGTTCCCCCCAAATTACCAAACCAGGATATAGCAGGATAAATATAAAACTAACACCCAAACACACACAGACTTTATCATCTCTGAATCATTCCAGGCCTGAATTCTGAGGGCAATTTCAAATGATTTTACTGAATCTTTAGCTGGGTAAAAGTGGGGGCTGACATTTGCCCTCCCCCTCTGTGGGTAAGAGAAGCTGCATCCTGCGATGGCAAACAGAGCAGACAATTTTGTGTTTTCCATTTAAAACCTTTAGCTCAGGGGTGGCCAAGCTTTCACACACTAAGAGCCAAGGGATCAGATTGCCCAGCACCAAAGAGCCTCAGGTTTTCAAGGGATGAGGGGTGTGGTGGGAGAGGAGAGTCCCCCTTCCCCATCAATCTCTCTCAATCCCTCCATCCTGTCCACCTCAAGTCTCTTCAAATCCTCCCATCTTCTCCTCAGCAGTCTTTCTCTTGATTCCTCTTGCTATGCTCGTCAGTCTCTCTCAATCCTCCCATGCTGTCCCCTCCTGTCTCTACCACATCTCCCTCTCCCTCTCCATCTCCCTTCTGCCCAACACCTGTCTTTCTCTCTCTCTGAATCCCACATCCTGTCCCTACCCTTCTCTGTCTCAGCATTGCCTTCATAATGTTCCTCAACCCCAAAAGAATGACAGGGGCTTAGGGGCCGATGCAATACAGGGCTCTCAGTTCAGCGCACTTTATAACCTGCAGTTGAACGTGGGTTGTAGAGGCGCTGACTAATCCCCTTATGCAATTTAAATATTGCATCGCACCCCCAGGAGAGATGCCTGGGGGCGTGTTATGAAAGCAGGCGCTGAAAACACAGCGCCCGCTTTCAGCACGAGTTTTTTGCATTGGCGCCTTAGTGTGTAAATGTACGCATTTAACCTCATTTTTTGTGTGTAAATTTCTGTAGTAAAAAAGGTCAGGGTACAATTTGTGTAAATGTATGCATGCAACCTGGTTTTATATCTATAAATGTCTGTAAAAATATAGCCCAGGAATCAGTTTGTGTAAACATATTCACATAACCTGGTTTTATATGTGTAAATGTCTGTACTAAAGTACATAAGTCCATCAAGCCCAGTATCCTGTTTCCAACATTAGCCAATCTAAGTCACCGGTACTTGGCAAGAACCCAAATATTAAATAAATCACAAGCTACTTGTTGCGATCCCCCCTGCTGCTGCGCTACAGGAGGTCTCTTACCTTCCTCCAGAGGCCGCCTTGAAGCCAGGGCCTCGCCTGTGTTCCATCCGGGACTTGTTCCAGGGCCTGAGAGGCCTAGCTGCTCCTGAGGCATGCCGGTGGCTTGCAGCCTCAGTGTTTGGACTTCCTGTTGGGCGACGCCCTTCCCTAGGGGCTGGCCCGCAGCTCTCTACCCTAGTTATAGGACCAGCGGTGGGCGGTCCTGGCAAGCTCCTCCCAGGGAGTTGCCTTCTACCTCCAGTACTTAAGGACTGTCTGTTCACTTGCACCGGGCCTTCGGATTGGGTTACACAGTTGTCTGTGGCCTCTCCCGATCCAGGTCCTCCGTGACTCCGGCTCATGCTTGTCGTCAGCCTGCCTTGACTCCGGTCCGTGACTCCGACTCCTGCTTGTCTTCAGCCTGCCTTGACTCCGGTCTGTGACTCCGACTCCTGCTTGTCTTCGGCCTTCGGATTGGGTTACACAGTTGTCTGTGGCCTCTCCCGATCCAGGTCCTCCGTGGCTCCGACTCCTGCTTGTCGTCAGCCTGCCTTGACTCCGGTCCGTGACTCCGACTCCTGCTTGTCTTCAGCCTGCCTTGACTCCGGTCCGTGACTCTGACTCCTGCTTGTCTTCGGCCTTCGGATTGTGCATTACAGTTGTCTGTAACCTTGCCGGTCCAGGTCCTCCATGTTTCCTGATGTCTGCCTAGACGTGTTTCCTGATGTCTGCCTTGACGTGTGCCTGTTGTCTGCTCCTGTTCCTGCCAGCCGAAAGGGCTTCGGATGTGAGTATCCCAGCATCGGAGTTCCTGTTCGCCTGGGTCTTCCCCGTGCCCTCCTTCTCAGCGTGGTCCGCGACCAGCCTTCCTAGGCTGTGTAGGGCGCGTCTGGGACAGGGTGGTCCGCGACTCAGTCCCACGGGCGGGCTGAGTAGGGTGCCCTGATGGACAGTGCAATGTTCCCGTCCAGCCTTGTCTTCAGTGTCTGCTTCAGCCCTTGTCCGGATGTCTACCTGTCTCTGCCTTGACCTGGTTCCTGAGTCTTCTGTCCTGTTGGGCCCTGGAGTGGCCAACAGGAGGGATTTGTCCCACGGGCTCTTGAGCTTCTGCCAGCCGAGGGGGCTTCGGATGTGAGTAGCCCAGCATCGGAGTTCCCGCTCGCCTGGACCTTTCCTGTGTTTCGCTTCAGCCCTTGTCCTGATGTCTCCGTCTCGCCTCAGCCTGCTTCTGCCCCATCTGATGTCTTCTGCTAAGGACTCTGTCTGCCCTCGCCTCTGTCCGGCCTGCTGCCCATTGCCGTTCCCTGCGGCAGGTCCGAAAGGGCCGGGAACAGTCGGAGGACCGTTCATTAGTCAACTTCCCCCGTGTTGGCTACCATGGGCATGCAGGTCCGGCTGAGGGCCGGACTCCCTGCTTCTGTTCCTGCCTGCCTGGCTCACCATGCCTGCTCAGCTCACCTCCCACGGTGTGGCCTTGGGCTCCTCCTGGGGTCCTGCCGTGGCCCAAGGGCTCACCACCTGCCCGAGACGACCACGCCCGCGCGCGCTCGTAACACTACTGTTGCTTATTAATTAACAGCAGTTTATGGATGTTTCATCTAGGAACTTATTCATACCTTTTTTAAACCCAGTTACACTCACTGCTGTAACCACATCCTCTGGCAATGAATTCCAGAGCTTAACTATGCACTGAGTTAAACAGAATTGTCTTCAATTTGTTTTAAATGAGCAATGGAGTGCCCCCTGGTCTATTATCTGAGAGAGTAAATAACCGACTTGTTCAAGTCATTTATGATTTTGTTGACCTCTATCATATCCCCCCTCAGTCGTCTCTTCTCCAAGCTGAACAGCCCTAACCTCTTCAGCCTTTCCTCATAGGGGAGCTGTTCCATCCCCTTTATCATTTTGGTTGGCCTTCTCTGTACCTTCTCCATCGCAACTATATCTTTTTTGAGATGCGGCGACCAGAATTGTACACAGTATTCAAAGTGCAGTCTCACCATGGAGCGATACAGAGGCATTATGACATTTTCCGTTCTATTAACCATTCCCTTCCTAATAATTCCTAACATTCTGTTTGCTTTTTTACTGCTGCAGCACACTGAGCCGACGATTTTAAAGTATTATCCACTATGATGCCTAGATCTTTTTCCTGGGTGATAGCTCCTAATATGAAACCTAACGTTGTGTAATTATAGCAAGGGTTATTTTTCCCTATATGCATCACCTTGCACTTATCCACATTAAATTTAATCTGCCATTTCGATGCCCAATCTTCCAGTCTTGCAAGGTCCTCCTGTAATGTATCACAGTCTGCCTGTGATTTAACTGCTCTGAATAATTTTGTATCATCAGGAAATTTGATTACCTCACTCGTCGTATTCATTTATATATATATTAGGGATGTGAATCATTTTTTCACGATTTAAAAAATCGTCCGATATATTTTAAATCGTCAAAAATCGTTAGAGGCGCGATACAATAGGAATTCCCCCGATTTATCGTCAAAAATTGGGGGAGGGGGGAAGGGAAGGAGGAGGGCGGGAAAACCGGCACACTAAAACATCCCTAAAACCCACCCCGACCCTTTAAAATAAATCCCCCACCCTCCCGAACCCCCCCAAAATGTTTTAAATTACCTGGGGTCCAGTGGGGGGGTCCCGGTGTGATCTTCCACTCTCGGGCCACGGCTGCGTTAATAGAAATGGCGCCGGCGCTACCTTTGCCCTGCACTCGGGCAGTATTGCAAAATGGCGCCGGCCGTATGGCCGTATGGCCGGCGCCATTTTGCAATACGGCAATACGGCCCGAGTGCAGGAGGTCGATCCCGGACCCCCGCTGGACTTTGGCAAGTCTTGTGGGGGTCAGGAGGCCCCCCTAAGCTGGCCAAAAGTCCTGGGGGTCCAGCTGGGGTCCGGGAGCGATCTCCTGCGCTCGTGACGTCGGGGGACAGGAACCAAAATGGCGCCGGTGCTACCTTTGCCCTGTCACATGGTAAGGGCAAAGGGCCACCGGCGCCATTTCTATTAATGCAGCTGTGGCCCGAGAGCGGGAGATTGCGCCGGGACCCCCCCTCCCACTGGACCCCAGGTAATTTAAAACATTTTGGGGGGTTCGGGAGGGTGGGGGATTTGTTTTAAAGGGTAGGGGTGGATTTTAGGGTTGTTTTAGTGTGCCGGTTTTCCCGCCCTCCCCCGATTTACGATTTAAATGATTTAAAAAAAAAAAAACAAAACCGCGACGATCAGATTCCCTCCCCCCCCAGCCAAAATCGATCGATCACACGATTCACATCTCTAATATATATTGAAAAGCACCCTTGCTGTAGTTACACAATGTTAGCTCCTAATATGGAACCTACCTATTTGGGCCTCATTTTCAAAGGGGTTTACCGCGCGCGATAAATTCGCCAGGGGGCGGAGAATATGCAAAACTGTCGTGTGCGGCGAAACAGCCGCAGTGGTAGCGCGGCTGCTAGCTACAACCCTGTACTTCGCGTTACGGAGCCGCTAAAGGGTTATGAGAGAGAGAGAGAGAGAGAACCTTACAATAGTAACTATGCCCTAGACAGGTATTTGAATCCCTGTGGGAGGGCCACCTACTAACTCAGGGTAGGGATTAGGCATGAGCGTCGGGGGTTGGGGGCCACTTTCGCATTCCACATGACATGTACGGACAGGACAGTGGTCTCTAGTGCAGATTTGTTGGCCGGAGT
This sequence comes from Rhinatrema bivittatum, assembly GCF_901001135.1. Lineage (NCBI taxonomy): Eukaryota > Metazoa > Chordata > Amphibia > Gymnophiona > Rhinatrematidae > Rhinatrema > Rhinatrema bivittatum. The sequence continues at coordinate 825,556,423 of NC_042615.1, forward strand.
GAGGACGCTCACTCCAAGAAGAGATTTGGGCAACGTTCTCTCCACCTAGCTTGTTGTTGCCCATGTAGAGTGTCCATCAAGCTAGGTGGAGAGAACTTTGCCCAAACCACTTCTTGGAGTGAGCGTCCTCACTCCGGCCAACAAATCTGCACTAGAGACCACTGTCCTGTCCGTACATGTCATGTGGAATGCGAAAGTGGCCCCCAACCCCCGACGCTCATGCCTAATCCCTACCCCGAGTTAGTAGGTGGCCCTCCCACAGGGATTCAAATACCTGTCTGGGCATAGTTACTATTGTAAGGGAGTCTCTCTCTCTCTCTCCCTCTAGACAGGTCGCTCTATCTCTCGCAGAAGAGATATATATGCGCTCTCTATCGCCCTATATCTATCTCTCTCTCTCTCTCTCGTCTATGTCCTATCTCGCTCTCTCTCTCTCTCTCTCTCTCTCTACCTCTCTCTCTCTCTCTCTCTCTCTCTCCCTGTGCACTGCGATAAAACACTGACAGAATCATCGCACACTGGGAACATATCGCGTGCGGTGGTAATGTTTTCCTGAGCGGCGGAAACATCGCCGCACGCGATGTTTCCCCACTGCACGAAAGAAGCCTCATTTGCATTGGTAACGCCCCCTAATGCGTTACCAATGCGATAATGGAAAATGAGGCCTTATGTTCTTACCACCCAGGAAAAAGATCTAGGGATCATAGTGGATAATACTTTAAAATCATCGGCTCAGTGTGCTATGGCAGTCAAAAAAGCAAACAGAATGTTAGGAATTATTAGGAAGGGAATGGTGAATAAAACGGAAAATATCATAATGCCTCTGTATCGCTCCATGGTGAGACCGCACCTTGAATACTGTGTACAATTCTGGTCACCGCATCTCAAAAAAGATATAGTTGTGATGGAGAAGGTACAGAGAAGGGCAACCAAAATGATAAGGGGAATGGAACAGCTCCCCTATGAGGAAAGGCTGAAGAGGTTAGGACTTTTCAGCTTGGAGAAGAGACGGCTGAGGGGGGATATGATAGAGGTCTTTAAGATCATGAGAGGTCTTGAATGAGTGGATGTGAATCTGTTATTCACACTTTCGAATACAGAAGGACTAGGGGGCACTCCATGAAGTTAGCAAGTAGCACATTTAAGACTAATTGGAGAAAATTCTTTTTCACCCAATGCACAATAAAGCTCTGGAATTTGTTGCCAGAGGATGTGGTTAGTGCAGTTAGTGTAGCTGGGTTCAAAAAAGGTTTGGATAAGTTCTTGGAGGAGAAGTCCATTAACTGCTATTAATCAAGTTTACTTAGGGAATAGCCACTGCTATTAATTGCATCAGTAGCATGGGATCTTCTTAGTGTTTAGGTAATTGCCAGTTTCTTGTGGCCTGGTTTGACCTCTGTTGGAAACAGGATGCTGGGCTTGATGGACCCTTGGTCTGACCCAGCATGGCAATTTCTTATGTTCTTATGTTCTTAAGTACAGATCCCTGAGGCACTCCACTGTCCGCTGTTTTCTCTTTTCCTCTGAGAAAATTGACCATTTAATCCTACTCTCTGATTCCTGTCTTTTAACCAGTTTGTAATCCACAAAAGGACATCGCCTCCTATCCCATGACTTTTTTTAGTTTTCTTAGAAGCCTCTCATGAGGAACTTTGTCAAACGCCTTCTCAAAATCCAAATACACCACATCTACCGGTTCACCTTTATCTACATGTTTATTAACCCCTTCAAAAAATGAAGCAGATTTGTGAGGCAAAACTTCCCTTGGGTAAAGCCATGCTGACTTTGTTCCATTAAACCACAAACGAAAGAGCCCTCTCCCTAGCAGGTCCTTTCCTCTGGAATAAGCTACCCAGCTCCCTCCGCCAAGAAGCCTGCCCAAAAATATTCAGGCAAAACCTTAAGACCTGGTTCTTCAAACACACCTACACCCACTCACAAGCACTTCCTCTCCATTCCTTACCTCTCTCCTCCTCTACCCCGCCCCTCTTCCTTTCCACCTCCTTTCCACTCCCCTCCCATTTTACTTAACACCTTCCCTTCTCCCCTTTGCATTCCTCTAAGTGAATACTAGGACAATATAATTGTATATAAGGACATCATAATATCAAACACGTATATATATACCTTCTACAAATGCTGATATCCCTCCCAATTATCAGAATTTCTCTGCCCCCTTGTTTAGCTAACCTCCTTAGTTAACCCCTTTAGTTAATTATTACTTGTAAAAACTAATTTGTTATTTGTATGGTTTAACTGTTCCTCATATAATCATGCGATAATTGTAAAGCCTGTTGCTAAATTTCTGTTCTCTGTAAACCGACGAGATGTTCCCAACGTTCGTCGGTATATAAAAGCCATTAAATAAATAAATAAATGTATTTATTTATAACTTTTCTATACCGACATTCAAGGAGCTATCAACTTGGTTTACATAGAACTGGGGAAAGCATTAACTCAAGAAATGCGAAGTTACATATAACGTAAGGGAGCTTAACTAGGAGAGAAGGCTAGAGTAGCAGAGTCAGGTACCAGGAAGATATGGTACAACTGTATAAGAAATATGGCAATATATGACAGTAATTTACAGTACGTACAATATGTATCGTAGAGCAGTAACTTGTGTTTGGAAGCACCCATAGAAGGAGCGGCGGGTGAGGAGCTGAGCACTAGGGGCTGTGGCATTAGGTGAAGGCTTGTGAGAAAAGCCAAGTTTTAAGGTTTGTTTTTTTAAAGGCTTGGGTACTATGTTCTTGACGCAGGTGAGGGGGCATTGAGTTCCAGATGGTTTCTATATGTTCTCTGATTTTATTCTCTATAACAGTTTCCATGATTTATCCCGGCACTGAAGTCAGTAGCCTGGGCCTCAGTTTGTGTAAATATATGCATAATTTCCTAGTTTGCCCAACCTGTAGAGAAGTGTCCCAGCTGGCCGAGTTGGGATTTATAAACAATCTATTTGATAAAAATAAAATGTACATATAAATTCACCTTGGGCCAGGTGTAACTTTGTGCAATGTAACGTGAGCATGTGCTCTGTTAATTACCCATCTTATGTGAGTAAATTTTGCTTTGAAAATACTTGGTAATGTCCGTGGGTGCAATCCACCCTCAGAATTTACTGCTATTGCTGCTCTTATAAAATTACTCCCTTATTGTATCTGTAGATTTAGGAGGAACTGAACTAGAGATGAGTTAATATGTACACATACACACACACACATGCACACAGATTGATATTACATGAAAGATTGTGAAATTGTCATTGAATTAATTGCTCTTACCATCGCTGCCTCAGCTCTAAATAAAACATTTTTGATCTGAAAGAAAATGAAAGAGAAATGATTAAAATGCTTATTTTGATCCAACAGAGTCAGGTCTTCTGCTCTCCAGGTTTTATGTGGAAAGAGATAGTGCAGACGAAGCATTATTGACTCCTGGGGGGGAGGGAGAAGTCCTGGTTATCAAGTGGCCAGATTTAATGTCCATCATTGCAGGGTCCCAGAAGGAGCCCGGGTGCAAGGTCTCGGGCCAGGACTTCCTCTGCAATGATAACACTGGATGTGATGAGGAGCACAGCAGGGGTTGGGGATTATAAAACAGAGGGAGATCCTGGGGTAATTGTGAATGAGGGCTCATGGCATCAGGAGTCCCTCCCTGCTTCCAACTGAGCGGGAGACCCAATGGAGCAGGAGGAAACTGCAGGGTAAGAGAAAAATGTACATCTCAGAGTTCCCCCCAAATTACCAACCAGGATATAGCAGGATAAATATAAAACTAACACCCAAACACACCCACACTTTGGGGTAGATTTTCAAAGGGGTACGCACGTAGGATACGCGCGTACCCCCTGAAAACCTACCCCAAACCCCCCCTGCGCACGCCGAGCCTATTTTACATAGGCTCAGCGGCGCGCGTAAGTCCCGGGGCTTGCATGGAGAGGCGTGCCGGGGGGCGTGTCGGGGGCATGGCGGTCGTGATGCGGCTTTTCGAGGGCGTGGCGCGGGTGTGGTTTCGGCCCGGAGGCATTCTGAGGGTGTGGCTGCTCCCTCCGGAACAGCCCCCGGGTCGGGTGATGGCGCGCCAGCAGCCCACTGGCGTGCGCAGATTTACGTCTGCCTCCGGCAGGCGTAAATCCGGCGATAAAGGTAGGGGGGTTAGATAGGGCCGGGGGGGGGGGGGGGGGGGGGGTTAGGTAGGGGAAGGTGAGGGGAGGGCGAAAGAAAGTTCCCTCTGAGGCCGGCTGCGCGCCGATCCCGGATTTTAATGGATACACGCGGCTACGCGCGTATCTATTGAAATCCCGCGTACTCTTGTTCGCGCCTGGTGCGCAAACAAAAGTACACGCTCGCACAAAATTATAAAATCTACCCCTTTATCATCTCTAAATCATTCCAGGCCTGAATCCTGAGGACAATTTCAAATGATTTTACTGAACCTTTAGCTGGGTAAAAGTAGGGGCTGACATTTGCCCTCCCCCTCTGTGGGTAAGAGAAGCTGCATCCTGCGATGGCAAACAGAGCAGACAATTTTGTGTTTTCTCCCTCCATAAAATATAAAATAATAGGAAATCACTGACCCTCGCAGAATTACAGTCTCACTTATTTTTATATTTCCACAAATTAAAATAGAAAAAATTCATCACCCTCTCACAGTGTTTCATTCAGTTACAATTAGTAATGTAGAAACATGACGGCAGAAAATAACTGTAAGGCCCATCCAGTCTGCCCATCCGTCCAGTTTATTTAGCATTATAATTCTCATCACTTCCTTAGAGATCCTCTGTACTTATCCCATGCTTTCTTGAATTCAGATAGTCTTGGTTTCTTCCACCTCCACTGGGAGGCTGTTCCATTCATCCACCACCCTCTCTATAAATAAATATTTTCTAAGATTATTCCTGAGTCTGCTCCCTTTTACCTTCATCTCTTGACCCCATGTTCTAGAGCCTCCTTTCCATTGAAAAAGGTTCACGTCCTGTGCACGGAAACCTTTGAGATATTTGAATGTCTCTATCATATCTCCCCTATGTAGCCTTTCCTCTAGGGAATACATGTTTAAATCCTTAAGTCTATCCCCCTATGCTTTAGAACAGGGGTCAGGAACCTATGGCTCGGGAGCCAGATATGGCTCTTTTGATGGCTGCATCTGGCTCGCAGACAAATCTTTAATAAAAAAGTAAAAAGCTAACAAAATCCCCCACCCTCCTGACGCCCCTCAAGACCTCCAAAATTAATTTTCTACAACCCCCACCCTCCTGACCCCCCCAAGACCTGCCAAAAGTCCCTGGTGGTCCAGCGGGGGTCCAGGAGCGGTCCGGGAGTGATCTCCTGGACTTGGGCTTTCGGCTGCCAGTAGTCAAAATGGCGCCGACGGCCCTTTGCCCTCACTATGTCACTGGGGTCGACCAATGGCAGCGGTAGCCCCTGTGACATAGTAAGGGCAAAGGGCCGTCGGCTGCCAGTAATCAAAATGGCGTCGACGGCCCTTTGCCCTTACTATGTCACAGGGGTTACCGCCGCTATTGGTCGACCCCAGTGACATAGTGAGGGCAAAGGGCCATCGGCGTCATTTTGACTACTGACAGCCGACAGCCCAAGTCCAGGAGATCACTCCCGGACCCCCGCTGGACCACCAGGGACTTTTGGCAGGTCTTGGGGGGATCAGGAGGGTGGGGGGTTTTGTTAGATTTTTACTTTTTTATTAAAGATTTGTCTGTGAGCCCTGGACCCCCGCTGGATCACCAGGGATTTTTGGCAGGTCTTGGGGGGGGGGGGGGGGGAGGGGTATGGGGGGCTGTAGTAAATTAATTTGGTAGGTCTTGGGGGAGTCAGGAGGGTGGGGGGTTGTAGTTAGTATGGCTCTCACGGAATTACATTTTAAAATATGTGGCATTCATGGCTCTCTCAGCCAGAAAGGTTCCCGACCCCTGCTTTAGAATGAAGAACACTGACCATTTTAGCAGCCTCCCTCTGGACCGACTCCATCCTGATTATATCCTTTTGAAGGTGCGGTCTTCAGATATTGTACTCAGTATTTCAAGTGAGGTCTCACCAGGGACTTATCCAGGGGCAATATCACCTCCCTTTTTCTGCTGACCATTCCTCTCAGAGCCATAGGGGTGGTGTTCTGGAATGGAGGCTGCTATCTGGTAATTACTACCCTTACTCAAAAAGCCTTCACACGGTTAATGCAACTCCAACATTTCTCTCTGCATCAATGACAGGGGATGGCAGGAAATTTGAATCAAACAATTACTAACAAGGGCCCTGAACTTGGCGGTCTGTGAAACAGATAAGGATTGGGAAAATAAGTGTGGGAGCTTGCTGGGCAGACTGGATGGGCCGATTGGTCTTTTTCTGCCGTCATTTCTATATATGTTTCTATGCAGCCAAGCATCTTTCTGGCTTTTACCATCACTTTATCCATCTGTTTGGCCACCTTTAGATCATGAGATACATTTATCCCTAGATCTGCTCTTCCTATGTGCTTAGAAGAATTTCATCTGCAGTATTGTACCTTTCCCTCGGGGTTTTGCATTTAAATGCATTACTTTTTTAATATTAAATCTTAGCTGCCAAACCTTAGACCATTCCTTGATCTTTGCTAGATCCCCATACCTGGGAACTCTCAGGATTTCACCCGGAGAGTCAGGGAATATGCATCAGGGAAAACACTAGAAATCTGAGGGCCTCTCTGTTAGGGATGTGCATCCGTTTTCCACAAATTTGTGATCCGCAAGTTATTTTTTCCTATCTGTTAAATACGTGGGCAGGCGAAACGCATCGCGACTCCCCACGTATTTAACAGATTTCTGTTTTATTCGGCGCGCAGCGAGGCGCGCGCTTTTCTTCGCCGCCATTAGCTGTGAGCTAGTACCCAGGATTACCACAAAATGGCTGCGCCCCTGCGGTAACCATGCCGACCTGTCTGACCCTTTCCTGTGAGTCACAGTGACTCACAGGAAAGGGTCAGACAGGTCGGCATGGATACCGGAACGCAGCGTATCCGCGCTGACATTTTCTGAGCAGCACTGAATGCAGCCAATAGCGCTGTCATTCAGTGCTCTCTGTGGATTTTACTGACGAGCCAGCAGTATATAAACATCAGCACGAGGAGCCACGCAGTTATTTCCAGCGATGCTGTGGGGAGTTCGGCTGATGGGTGGAAGAGGGAGCAGGCAGGCAGAACTTATAGAGAACAGATAGGCTAGCTAAGGAAAGAAAAATATTCCTTGTCTTGCTGTAGTGCCAGGGGGTCAGCTAGAGTCACTAGTATTCCTGTTTCTTTCAAGCAGTTTCTTTTGGTCAGACTCATCTCTGACTGAGAAGAGAAGCTGACTGTGCTAGGTCAGCTAGCACTGACCACCATTTACCATTCAGGGTGTTGGGCTGGCTTGGAGAGAGATATTATTTTCAATGTCATCCATTTTTCTGGAGTGACAAAAATTCCTGCTTTTTTTAATTCCAATTACTTAGTCTCTCAGTGCACTGGGCTTCACTGGGAAGTTTAATAGGCTGAGTCTGTGCAGTCAAGTGCCCAGGGAGTCTACCTCTTTTCTGCTTACAAACAAGCAGCTTCTGTGTGCACGGCTGCACGCCACACACATTAGTGCACAGCCAGGCAGCGTGACAGTGGGCAGTGGGCATTTTAAACAGACTGAACATTATTATTGTGGGACAGTGGGCATTATTACCACTCTGTGACATAAAATCCATAATGTCAGGGAAAGAGAGATGCAATCGACTTATTGGGACTGGCAGAGGAGGCACCCCAAAAGACACTAGTGCAACACCACCAGTACAGCTAACAAGGCAACTGTTGCAATCTAAACTAATTGTAGGGGATGGCAGTTCCATGGCAAAAAAACCGAAATCTGACCATGATACATCGCCATCGCCACCACTTGTTTCTGGCCCTGTAATTTTGGAGGAGAGGGAAGGGGAGGCAGAATCATGCCAGACAAAATGTAGACACACAAAAGCAGCAGGGGGGACAGAAGTCTCGACTAACACTTAGCGGTCACAAGGTAGCACAGTCAGTGTTAGCTTCTGATTCAGATGAAGAATCTTCTTGGGTGGGATTCTCATCAGAAACGGAAGAAGTAATAGCTGACGAATCTTCGGTAGAATCAGTTAGTCCTGTCTTAGCCTCCACCTCCAGAAATGTGCAGCAGGGGAGAGATGACAGTGATATCGAGGAGGAGGAGGAAGAGCAGTCAGTATAGGGACAGAGGGTGACTGGTGCCCCCTCTGGCATTGCTTCTCAGGGTGCACCCACTACCTCAACTCCAGTGCTAGCATCCACCCCCAAGGTGTTAGAGAAGGGAGGATCACGAAAGACATCTCCGATCTGGAAACACTTTAAAGTGACGGAAGACCCGCGTTATGCTCGGTGTAATTACTGTGCCAGGGATATTAGCAGAGGCAAGCAAATGGGACATCTATCAAATTTTGGCATGAACCATCACATGAAGAGGCAACACCCAACAAGATTACTGCCATCTGGGGATGGTGGCAGTTTCAGTCGGGGGACCCCTTCCAACCAGTGTGCAGTGGTAGGAAAGCAGCAGAGTCAGCCCACGCCCTCATACCCTTCTAGCAGTCAGGCGGCAGGCCAGCAACCCCCTGACATGTAGCAGAAGCGACAATGCACCATGGAGGAAATGGGGTGGAGTGCGGTAATGCTATCCCGGGGTAGGAGGCAGGCAGCCGCAAAAGTTGTAACCAGGAGCATTGGGGAAATGATTGCCCTTGATGACCAGCCCTTGCAGCTAGTGCACAATGTGGGTTTCAAGCGTTTTTTGAAGGTCGTACTTCCAAATTACAAAATCCCGTGCAGAACCACATTTAGTAGAAAGGTCATCCCCAGCCTGTACAAGCAGTGTCACAGTCGCTTGCAAGCACTGCTAGGTAAGGCAGACGGAAGAGTGCATTTCACCTGCGATATCTGGACCGCCATGAATGCTGCACACTCTTACCTCTCTCTGACAGCACACTGGTGGGACATGGCAGAGGCAGGGACAGCCAGCAGCTCTATTACTGAAGAAGTGTCAGGGTGGAGGTGGGCTTTACTGCACACCCACCTGACGGACCAGGCCCATACTGAAGCCAATATTCTAGCATGCATCAGAAAGATGCTGGAGGGCTGGCAACTACACCAGCGAGACAGGAATACTCAGGCAGGGTTCTTTGTCACAGACAATGGTGCAAACATGGTTAAGGCAATAAGCGATGGGCGCTTTAAGAACATACGATGTTTTGCACACACTCTGCACCTGGTAGTGAAGTCAGCTCTGGGCTTGGAGTCCAATGACAAGGAGAATGAATACCTGCATAGATTAATACAGAAGTGCAGGAACATAGCAGCACACTTCCACAGAAGTGTCAAGGCGGGGCAGGTTCTCCGACAAAAGCAGACTGATTTGAATATGCCTCAGAAGCAGCTCATTCAAGACATTGCCACCCAGTGGAATTCCACCTTTATGATGCTGGAAAGGTAACTGGAGCTGCAGACACCCCTTCATGAACTTTCTGGTACAATAGACATAGGTGTGCAGAATCCCCTAAGGCATCATGATTGGTTAGTCATGAGTCAGCTGGTAAAACGCCTGCAGCCCTTCAAAGGATGTCCCGGAGGAGCTGAGTTCCAGAAGTGCCGCCTTGGCTGACATCATCCCTATAGTTAAATTCCTGGATGAACATTTGGAGGCCTTTAAACGGCAAAAGGGAATGACTGCTGAGGTGCTGCAGTGTCTGGACGTTTTGCAGCAGCAGGTGAAAGACAGATTAAGGCCTTTAACAGACGACCGCACATACATGCTCGCCTCTGTCTGTGATCCCCGTGTGAAAGGTAAACTCGCCCTGCAGACCAATTGTCTGTCATTTGTGAAGGAGCTGCTGTTAGCAAAGGTCTGTGAACAGGAGCGCCATAGGCGGAGACAGATTAGGCTTGAAGCAGAGGTGGAAACAGCAGGCACGTGAGAGAGTTGTGCTGCTAGCCCAGGCAGGAGCAGCCCTGTGTCAGTGACAAATAGTACCTCCTCCTCCACGTCAGAACGCCCAAGGCATGTTGGCCATAAACATTCATCAGTTGTGCAGTGGGCGAGAGAGAAAGTAGATGGATTGAGTGACTGAGCCCTCCCAAGCACAGGAGGAGACAGCAGCACAGCTGTCAGTGACACGGTATCTCTCAGAGCCGATAGAGAAAATGCAGACAGATCCGCTGGCATACTGGACACACAAGTCCACTGTCTGGTCACACCTAGCCAAAGTGGCTCAGCGATATCTGTCATGTCCACCAACCAGTGTGCCCAGTGAACGTGTCTTTTCAATGACAGGGGATATCATGAGCCCTCACCGCTCAAGGCTGGCACCAGAGTTGATGGAAATGCTAGTGTTTTTGAAAGTAAACCTGCCTTTGCTTGGGTTTCCAAATTTTCCTTGTGAATGGCAAGATGAATAAAAGCTATTCAAAGCCTTGCAGCAGCCCCAATTGCCTCCTATGCTCCAGACAATGTAAGCACTGCAGCACATGTACCTGACATGAATCGCTGTGCCTGACCGTCTACTGTCCAGGCCTTGTGTTCCTACCAGTGTTTGACCTCGATAGCTGTGCCTGCTCATCCAGGCCTTGTGTTCCTACCAGTGTTTGACCTCGATTGCTGTGCCTGTTCATCCAGGCCTTGTGTTCCTAAAAGTCTTTGACCTCGATAGCTGTGCCTGCTCATCCAGGCCTTGTGTTCCTACCAGTGTTTGACCTCGATTGCTGTGCCTGTTCATCCAGGCCTTGTGTTCCTACCAGTGTTTGACCTCAATTGCTGTACCTGTCAGTCCAGGCCTTGTGTTCCTACCGGTGTTTGACCTCTATGGTACAAAGTCAACATAGGTTGATATTGCAGATTTGGACTTGAGTAGCAGTATTCTTATTTCTTAGAGCTCTTCAAGTTCCTTTGTCATCATCTGAAGTGCATAAGTACAGTCGGAATTCACTAGACGCCAACGGAATTCACTAGACGCCAACGATATTCACTAGACGCCAACGTAAACACCGGGTACACCACACTCTAGGGGTGAACCCATTCCAGGGAGTCCTTCCCTGCACAAAGGAAAGGGAACTCTCTCCTGGGCCAGCCTGTCTTTCCCCTATGAAAACCACAGGGACCAGACCAGACTACCTCCACTCTGCCAGCCTGTCTTGCCCCTATCAGCTTTCTGCCACTCTGCTTTGCTGCCATACACCAGATGACTCACTTAACTCCTTGTGGTGTTCTTGCCACTATCATGGTTCCTCAGTGTGTTGGTGCTAGTCTATCTGCTTGCTATGTTCCCCCTTCATTGTGCTGTAGGATGTTGATGCCACTTGTCTTGCCGCTTCGCCTGTCGTGCTGCCTTCGATGGTTCATGCATCTGCTATCGGTGCTCTGTTTTGAAGCTGTGGTGTGTTTTTGACATTCTCACTGCTGCTTTGTGCCTCTTTTAAAGCACTCTTGCCACTTCTGGTACCCCTTTGCACCTTTCCAGTGCCTTAGGCTATTCATCCCACTTTGGTGCCACTTTGCCGCAGTCTAAGTACCTTGGAGCTGTTTTGTTGTTGTGATGGTTGCTCCCCAGAAGTTTCATGAAAATTGATAAGAAAACCCCAATTCTACAGCCAAAAATAGGCTGGAAATCCTTCCCCCATTGACTTTAATGGGAACCGGGAAACGTATGGACAGAACGGCAACGTATGGAATTCTCCATACGTCCGTATGGAAGGGAATTGACCGTCCACGAATACAAATCACGAATGCAACGAAAACTTTTTGGCTGCACATCCCTACTCTCTGTACACAGCTCAGCCACTCCCCTTCCTTAGTAAGCCTGCATGGAACAGGAGCAGTGGGGAGAGCCTGGAACAGACACTGGAAGCAGCAGGTGGGGAGAAAGTGGAGAGGGGCTCGAATACACACCAACCTCAGTCTGCAGCTGTGATTCCAGGACCTGGGAATCACTCAGCTAAAGGTAGGGTGAGGAATCATAGGTCAATGAGCTGAGACTTATAGGTGGAGGGAACAAAGAGAGTGCAGGGGTCCGGGAGAGATAAAAGGGAAGCATGTTGGGTCATCTCGGGGGGGGGGGGGGCAGGTGATGGTGATGGGTGGGAGAAAGAGAGAGAAATTGTGGATTAGTTGAGTGGGGGCATGATGGAAAAGAGAAAACCGATGCATATTATTCCATTCCTTCCCCCTCCGCTCCCACCCTCTGCTAATCAACAGCAATCTCAGGGTGATCACAACTCCAAAGTTCCCAGGTATGTAGATCCCTCTTCATGTTTTCCACTCCTTCCTGGCTGTCCACGCTGTTACAGATTTTGGTATCAACAACAAAAAGACAAACCTTTCCCGACAATCCTTCCATTATTTTAGCTGAGGTTCACTGCTAGTAACAACCCCCTCCTCAGAGAAATCTCCATTCACCACCACCTTTTGTCACCTCCCACTCAGACAATTTCTAACCCAGTCAGTCGCTCTAGGATCCATGCCAAGGGCACACAATTTATTTATAAGTCTTCTGTGCAGAACTGTTTCAAAGGCTTTGCTAAAATATAAGTACACTGGGGTAGATTTTCAAAGGGCTACGTGCGTACGATATGCGCGTACGCCCCGAAAACCTACCCCAAACCCCCCCTGCGCGCGCTGAGCTATTTTGCATAGGCTCAGCGGCGCGTGCAAGCCCCGGGACGTGCGTAAGTCCTGGGGCTTGCATGGAGGGGCGTGTCGGGGAGCGTGCCACGAGTGACACAGCGTTTCGGGGGCGTGCTGCGAGTGACGTGGCATTTTGGGGGCGAGCCTGGGGGCGTGGTCGAGGCCTCCGGACCAGCCCCTGGATCGGGTGATGGCGCGCCAGCACCCCGCTGGTGCGCGCAGATTTACACCTGCTTTCCGCAGGCGTAAATCTGCCAACAAAGGTAGGGGGGGGTTTAGATAGGGCCGGGGGGTGGGTTAGGTGGGGGAAGGGAGGGGAAGGTGAGGAGACGCGGAGGGAACAGGCAGCGCGCGCTGGGCTCGGCGCGTGCAGGTTGCACAAATGTGCACCCCCTTGCGCGCGCCGACCCCGGATTTTATAAGATACGTGCGGCTATGCGCGTATCTTATAAAATCCAGCGTACTTTTGTTCACGCCTGGTGCACGAACAAAAGTTCGCCCATGCATACATTTATAAAATCTACCCCACTATGTCTAGTGCTGTCTCTTGATCCAAATCTTTGGTCACCCAATCAAAGCATTTGATCAAATTCTCTGTTAAAGCCAAGCTGCCTTGGATCTTGCAAATTATTGGATTCCAAAAACTGCCCTCTCCTCTGTTTTAGCAGCGATTCCATTAGTTTGCTCACCATAGGGGTCAGACTAACCGGCCTGTAGTTCTTAGCCTCCTCCCTACTTCCACTTTTATGAATAGGGACCACATCTATACGTTTACAGTGCTCTGTGAGTCCTCCAGATTCTAATGAAGCATAGAAAAGGCCAGCCAGCAGAGTTGCTAGGATATATATAACTTCTCTTAGTGCCCTCGGATGTGTCCCATCCGGCCCCATCATCGCTTATCTACTTTAATTAGCCCCTGATGAGCACACTGTTCTTAAAATTGATTGAGGTTTACCTCACTTCCAATGTTTTTGCATTTGTTTTATGTGGTCCTGCTCCAGGCCCTTCTTCAGTGAACACCAAACAGAATTATTTGTTAAGCAATTTTGCTTTTTCCTCTTCATCCCCTACATATTCCTCCCCTTCACCATTGAGTCTCCCAATGCCACTTTTACAATTCCTTCTCTCTGTAACGTATGTAAAAGCAAAGTCTTGACCTTCTGTTTTACCATATTTCCTATTTCCTCTTCTCTTTCAATTTTCGCATTCCTGACTACTTTCCCAGCTTCTCTTAATTTTTCCAGATATTTCCGCCTGTCTTCCTCCTTCTGCGATCTCGTGCAGTTTATGAATGTGAACCTTTCCTCCCTCACTTTATCAGCTTCTTCTTTAGAAAACCAGAATGGTCTCTTTTTCCTCTTCCCTTTATTTACTTTCCTAACAATGAGATTTGTTTCCCTTGTGCGATCCCTCCAGCTGACGACTCCGTGAGGTTCTCCCCCATTCTAACAAAGTTACATTTCCTGATGTCTGGGACCCTCACCTTAGAGACAGAAGAAGAGAAGGAATATTAAGGCTGCACTGAACCATCTTTCCCACATCCCTCATTACTTCCTGATATTTCTCTTTAATATAAGGAGGATAATTTCACAAGGGACACTCAGTATTATGCACAGAAATGGCCATTTACAAAGGGAATATATTTATCCAGCCCTGAGAGACTGCAGAACTTGCCACTTAACCGGAAATCACCAAAGATTCCTGGTAAAGTAGCGCTGTCAATAAAAAGAAATGTGAAGCGGACCTGTGGCCCAGTTCCTCTCCTCTCCCTGCCAAATTTCCTACCTGATCTTACCAGGCCATGCACTCTCCAACTCCCAAGTCCCTTCAGCATGTAAAACCAATGAGGAGGGATCTGCAGGTCAGGCCACAACATCACCTTCTCTGATTCCTTTTTAGAATAAAAATGTTCCTACGTGAGTCTCCCCTTTCCTCCCAGACTCCTCTGGACCCTAAAATCTCCAGGCAGGAGTGAGTTACACATTGTCAGAAGCTCCCACAGTTTATTCTCCCAGCAATGCTAGAGGGCCGACAGCATTCCTGGCAACTCTCCGGATTTGGCCCGGAGACTCCAGAATTCTAAAAGAATTACCAGGTCTCTGAGCCAATACCGGAAATCTCCGGGTGCTGCAGCAAAACCAATCTGCTTGGACCCGGAAAAAAGAAAGGAACGTCACTGGTCTTGCGAAGCTAAAAAAGGAGGAACTCAACAGTGATTTCTACCATCTCCGGACCTTTTTACCTCTTAACCGCTTCCTCGTGACACCACCTGCTCCTGCACAGCCTGTTTCCTGTATCCAGTAGGGGTGTGCATTCGTTCTCGCCGTATTGGCGATCCGCAACATATATTGCACTATTCGTAGTATTCGTGGGGAAGCGAAACGTATCGCGATTCCCCACAAATACACGAATCTTCGCCGAATTATACGGCCACCTAAATAAAAATTTAAACAAACCCTCCCACCCTCCTGAACCCCCCCAAGACTTACCAAAACTCCCTGGTGGTCCAGCGGGGGGTTCAGGAGCCATCCCCTGCACTCACACCCTCGGTGCTGGTTTCATCATGGCGCCGATAGCCTTTGTCACAGGGGCTACTGGTGCCATTGGTCAGCCCCTGTCACATGGCCATCGGCGCCATCTTGTGTTCCTACCATGTGACAGGGGCTGACCAATGGCACTGGTAGCCCCTGTGAAATTGTATGGGCAAAGGCTATCGGCGCCATTTTGAGTACTGGCATCGGACGGCCAGAGTGCAGGATGTCGCTCCGGGACCCCCGTTGGACCCTCAGGGACTTTTGGCCAGCTTGGGGGGGGGCCTCCTGACCCCCACAAGACTTGCCAAAAGTCTAGCGGGGGTCTGGGAGTGACCTCCTGCACGCCAGCCGTCCGATGCCAGTACTCAAAATGGCGCCGATAGCCTTTGCCCATACAATGTCACAGGGGCTACCGGTGCCATTGGTCAGCCCCTGTCACATGGTAGGAGCACAAGATGGCGCCGATGGCCATGTGACAGGGGCTGACCAATGGCACCGGTAGCCCCTGTGACAAAGGCTATCGGCGCCAAGATGAAACCGGCACCGAGGGTGGGAGAGTGCAAGGGATGGTTCCCGGACTCCCCCCTGGAACACCAGGGAGTTTTGGTAAGTCTTGGGGGGGTCAGGAGGGTGGGGGGTTGTAGTTAATTTTAATTTTAGCTGGGGCACGAATAGAAATTGCCGTATTAACGCATAGGGGCGCCATACGGCCGAATGCAACATATCTGCTGCCCGACGAATCCGAATCATGAATGCAACGTATGGCGTCCCTCTGCACATCCCTAGTATCCAGCCACTTGCCTGCCCCATCCTGTTTGCCTTGGCCAATCAGCATTGCGATTTTCTACCCGTGCATCAAACGAGGAGTAAGAAACAGGCAGCATCCACTTCCGCTGCACAGGAGGAGAAGGAAGAGGCTGCTGCTGCTCCAGGAGCCCACGTTAGAGTCTGCTGTTGCTAGTGTGTTTTGAAAGAGGGGGAGAGAGAATGAATGAGCATGTCTGTGAGAGTGAGTGAATGTGTATTTGTGTAGGAAGAAGAGATCTGAGAGTGTATGTAGGTGAGTAGGAGAGAGCTAAGGGCAAGTGAGCTTGGGTGTGAAAGTGAGTAGGTGTGGGTTGTGACCGTCACTACCCGATGTCTCCACTCCGCCCACCTTACCCCTTTTGCTACTCCCTCTGGTTGACGGAAGTTTGGCTGCCATGGCGTCATCTTGCCGTTCTCCTCCGGTGTCCCCGGACTGGCTAGATTCTGCCTTCCGCCATGTTCTCCTGAAGCCTAAGGGTGTGCGTGCGGCATGGCCCCGACTCAAGTACCAGCTGTGGCGCGAACCTCAGGGGTGTCCCCCTGAGATGACATCATCTTCACCGTATACTTAAGGTCTCTCGTTTTACCAGCTAATCGAGTTAGCAAAGGTTAAGGTTACTATAGGGTTACCTAGCTCCTCCAGGTATCGCTGTGGATGGGATTCGCTCTCCGCATGCCTTGCTACTCTGCCTCCTTGGACTTTACCAGGGGTACCCGCTCCTCGGGGGCCTCGCTCTCTCTCTTGTTTTTCAGGTCGCAGTCTGGAACCGGTACTCGCTCCTCGAGGGCCCACATTCCTGGACCTGCTACCAAATGCTACTTCTGCCAGGAAGTCACCGCTGCCTACAACACCAGTGAGTTACCATCTCTCTCTCAGAGCTTTCCCTGGAACCAGGTACTCGCTCCTCGAGGGTCTACTTCATTCCAGCCTCTGGGCTGCTTCAAGAGACTATTGTATGAGTGTTACCATCAAGGTTCTGTTCCTGAACTCTGCATACCCTGCCTACTCACTATATTTAGTTTCTCTACAGCTCAGCCATCCCGGGATCACTGTTCCAGTTCCTGAGGGACTACAGCCCAGCCGGGCTCTTCCAGCTCACTACTGCCTCCTCTGGTGGTTCACTATACAGTTTAATAAAAGATCTAGTGTGTGTGTGTGTCTGTCTCCCAACTCTGAGCCTAACCGGTGGCCCCTCTTGGGACCTTTACCCATGGGCATGGTCATCTGCCACCGGCCCAAGGATTCACCCGCAATTATCACAAATAATAACAGTGTGTATGGAAGAGGGAGAGGCGTGAGTGAATGAGTGAGTGTGTGTTGGTGGGAGAATGGCAGAAGTAAAGGTGTAAATGCACATGTGAGAATATGAGAGAATGAGCAGTGAAAGTAATTGTGAACATGTAAGAGTGTTTATGAGAACAAATTTGTGGGCACCCGGTCCCACTGTGCCAGTTGCCCTCCCTCCCTCCCCCCCCCCCTGCTAATCCATGGTAATCTCAGGGTGACTGGAAGTCAAAAGTTCCCAGGTATGGCCGGCAGTATATGATAGCCTAGTTCTGGGGCCGAGGAACACGGGATATGTGAGGGCCCTGATAGAGAAGTGGGGGTAAACAGTGGGGCATTTTCATCATAGCATAAAGGATGGGCAGCTTCCCTGTGAGAAGCAGGAAGAATTTCAGATGCCTCATAATTGTCTCATTCAAGATGTTGGCACTTCCTGGAATTCCTCCTCTCTGATGCTTCAGAGGTTACTGGAGCTGCAGACACCTCTTCATGACCTGTGCCTGGAAATGGAGATAGATATGGTTTCCCTCGGGACCTCAGTGATAAAGGAGCTGATGTAACTCCTGAAGGCCTTCAAGGATGCCATGGAGGGTCTGAACTCCAGAAGCACCACCCTAGGTGGGGTCGTCCCCAGAGAAAAGATTCTGGAGAAGTTAGAAGGCTTCTGTGACAAAGCAGAGATTTTACAGTTTGAGGACTCCTTGCAGTGGCAACAACAAGAGAGAGGGAGACCTCTGACAGCATACAGTACTCACTCGCTGGCCATGATTTGTGACCCGCGGGTGAAAGGAAATAGGATTCCTTAGACTAAGTTTGATCTTCTTGATGCCGGCCATAGCTGTGAATGGCTGTAAATAATTATCCCAAGCCTCAGTTTCTGTAAACGCATTCATGGATCTCATTTATGTAACAGTGATCCAGGGGGCAAAGTTACAGGCTGATACAGTAAGGACACGTAAGAAAAAGTGCAGCAGTGCCGGGCGTACGCTCGTTTGCCGCGCGCACAATTTGGTTCGCACACCGCTCGATTCAGTATTCAAATGAGACACAAATGCAAGCCGCGTCCAAAGTGCATCTGTGAAGCGCTAGGCATGCGCAATCCATTCTACTGTATAGAGGGGTATACGCCGCCTGTACAATATCCTGGGTGCGCTGGTACCTGTCGTTTCAAATGTCATTCCACCAGGTAAGTTCTTTTCTACAGACCCCGCTGCCTTGAGCACCAGGCTGGACGAGCAAGCCGCGACCTCGGACATCGGCAGGAAGGCCCATACAGGAAACCCTATTATTTACTATCTGTATTTAAAGTATTTATGCAACTCACCCTCTAGTTCTTTGGAGGGCCACAGGGAGTCCTAGTTGTTGCTGCTCAAGGCTTAAGGCAGCGGGAGGTCGCGGCATCTGTTCATGGACCTTCCCGCTGCCTTGGGCGCCCAGCCAGGCTCTCAAGGCAGCGGGAGGTTGCGGCTCATCTCGCTGGTTCAAGGAGACACTCTAGCTTCGTCTCGTCTCTTCCTCTCCCAGGAATCTGTCCATGAATGGTCTCCGCGACCTCCCGCTGCCTTGAGCGCCCAAGCGGCTTGGGCTCCCAGCCAGGTGAACAAGGCAGTGGGAAGGTCCATGAACAGATGCCGCGACCTCCCGCTGCCTTAAGCCTTGAGCAGCAACAACTGGGACTCCCTGTGGCCCTCCAAAGAACCAGAGGGTGAGTAGCATAAATACTTTAAATACAGATAGTAAATAATAGGGTTTCCTGTATGGACCTGGCCAGGCCCTTAGGACAGGATTTAAGTATTTTCACATGAACGGACGACGCGACCTCCCTGCTAAACTGCTCCGCCACGCTCGAGGAGGAGAAGGGAAGGCTTTCGGGGTCTCCAGCTCCCCTCTCCTCGCGGGGGGTGGGGGGGTTTGTCACCTGCAGAGAAGGTTGAAGGAGGGATCCAGAGGGGGCGAAGATACAGCTCAAGGCAGCGGGAAGCTGACTGAACACCACACTAACGCCAGGGTCAGGGTAGGCGGTAAATTTGCAGGTTAAAGACGCGGCAAAATAGCTGGTTAAAAAGGCGATAATCTGGGTGCACGTTACTGTATGGGAGGGAATAGCTAATCCGATCATTAACATATCATATACATGCCGCGGGCGGAAAGGGATACGCGTCGATTTCAAGAAGCAGTAAGGACGCGTTAAACCGGATACTGAATCGCGGGTTCGCCTTACGCGTCCAAATTGTGCATCCAAAGCGGGTTAGAAGCGGGGTAACTGCGGCCGCGCTTTACTGTATCGGCCTGTTAGTTAGTTAGTTAATTTACATACCGTCAATCTGAAAATACATTCTTGGCGGTTTCCAATAAAATCAAACATTTACAGATACATAAAATCTATTTGTACGTAAATGCTAAAAGAATCAGAAAATCATAAGAAGACAGTTATTTCAGGTTTCCAGTGTTACGATCCTGCCCGCGAGGAGCGCGGGCAGGCCCTCACCTCCATGCGGCCAGTTGGGCCGCTGACGCTGCTGCCTCTGCAGCAGCTCTGCTGCAGTGTCCGGGCTCCTCCCCGGCTGCCTCCAGCCCTGCGCTGCAGGGTCTGCCCTCCGGGAGCCTTCCCATGTGGCTGAGTCAGCTGTGTCAGCCTCTGTGTCTCCCCGACGCGTCTCTGCCGATCCTGGGGCTTTCAGCCAGCAGGGAGGCCGTCCCTGCTGGTGCCTGCAGTTTCCCACAGCTCCCTGCAGCCAGCCTTACCTCTCTGCCTGCAGCCTGCTACAGCTCCCTGCTCGTCCTGCAGCCAGCACTTCTCTCTCTCTGCTTCAGTCCTGGCGGCTGGGAGCTGTTCCAGCGACCTGCCTTCACCCAGCTCTAGCCCAGGGCTGCTCCGCTGCTTCCCTGGGTTTTCCACGTGGCTGAGGACGCCACCAGCTTCCAGCACTCATCTTTCCAGCTTCCTAGGGCGCGAGCGCGCGCCTCTCGTCTGTTCTTCAAGGGCCAGCCAGGTGTGGCCCCTGCTGGCTCCTCCCTGGGCGTTGTCCACCTCAGCTCTACAAAGGGATTCAACGTTCAGTCTGTCTTTGCCTTCGCAAGGAGTTGGTCACTCCTGAGATCCTCGTTCCAGGAGCTGCCTTGAGTTCCAGCCTTCTGCAAGGTCTAAGTGTTCCATGTTTCCAGTTGTTCCAGTCCTGATGTTTCCAGTTGTTCTAGTCCTGATGTTTCCAGTTGTTCCAGTCCTGATGTTCGCTTGTTCCTGTTCCTGCCTTGAGGTCTGATTCCTTCTCCGGTATCCATGGTCCAGCCCAGATATTACAAGCCTTGCACCTTGATCCTGAAACTCGCCTGAAAGCTAAGTACCTTGCCCTTGAACCTCTTGAAAGCTAGCACCTTGATCCTGTGTCCTCCAATGTCCTGGTATCTCGCGGCAAGCCACACCGTGGTCTGTGACCAGCCCTCGGGGCGGGCTGATTAGGGCCATCTGTGATGCAAGCCATGTACCTCGTTTCTAAGTCTCTGAGAAGTCCTTGTTCCTGATCCTGTTTCCTGCTTTGGCTGCCGGTGTGCAGCAATCCTGCTTCTTCCCTGTTACCTTGATGTTGGTGCCAGATCCAGTTCCTGATCCAGTCCCATATGTTCTGCCTTTCGTCTTGTCTGGCTCCTGAGCCTTCTGGCCTGTTGGGCCCTGGAGTGGCCAACAGGCGGGATTCGTCCCTGTGCTTTGGAGCTTCCCTTCCTGCCAGCCGACGGGGCTTCGGATGTCAGTATCCCAGCATCGGAGTTCGCTTCGCCTGGATCTCTCCTGCATTTTCCCGTTCTCGGCGTGGTCCGTGGCCTGCCCTCCAGGGCAGTGTTGGGGATGCGTGGGACAGGGTGGCCCGTGTCTCAGTCCCAGGAGTGGTCTGAGCGGGGTGCCCTGAGGGACTGTGCTCATGTCTTTCTTCAGTCCTTGTTCCTGAGTCTACATCTGCACCTTCATTACCTCGCTTCTGAACCTACCTCAGCATCTTCAGTACCTCGCCTTTGAATCTACCTCTACACCTTCAGTACCTTGCTCCTGAGTCTACGTCAGCACGCCCAGTATCTTGTCTCTGAGTCTACGTCTGCACTTCCAGTACCTTGCTTCTGAGTCTACGTCAGCACGTCCAGTACCTTGCTTCTGAGTCTACATCTGCACTCCCAGTACCTTGCTTCTGAGTCTACGTCTGCACTCCCAGTACACTGCTTCTGAGTCTACGTCTGCACTTCCAGTACCCTGTTCCTGAGTCTCGTCTGAATCTATGTTCCAGTCTTCGCTGTCCTGGCCTCTGTCCGGCCTGCCGCTTCGTGCCGTACCCTGCAGCAGGTCCGAAAGGGCTGGGAACGGTCGGAGGACTGTTCACAAGACCAACATTGCGTTGTTGGGTCTTCCGAAGCTTGCAGGTCCGGAGGAGGGCCTGTTGCCTGGTCATCACTCCAGTCTTGCTTCCGTCCTACCCATGCTCGGGCATGCCACGCCTCCCGCGGCTCTCTTCGGAATCCTCTGGGGTCGAGCCGCGGCCCAAGGACACACCACTCTCAGGAAGTGGGATCGCTCTCCGAGCGCTCTGCAACATCCAGATTCCTTCCATCTGTTTAGATCTGTTATTAGTCTGTGATTGACCGAAAATGCAGTGCCACTGCCAAATAACCACATTTTTAAGCCTTTTTTTTGGAAAGCTTAGTATTTGGTTCCATCCCCAGTTCAGCTGGCAGGGTATTCCAGAGCGTTGCAAATGACCCTGACTTCACGCCGATGTGCACCCTGGACGGAAGGAATCTGCGGGAGACCTCTATTTGCTGATCTCAACGTCCTGCTAGGTGTGCACAAGTGTAGGGATGTATTTTCTACCTTATTGTGTATGATTGTCAGGCTCTGTATTTAATAGGTAGTCGCGCAGAGTCACACGCAGCGTAAGGTTCGTCTGTACTCAGTCAATAACCCCAGGAGCAGCGAGGAGAAACTGAGCCAGAGATCAATCAAGTATTTTCAACGTGAACGTATGCCTGTCACCCCCTTAATGTATCTGCTGAATTAAAAGAAACTAAACCAGAGATCATCAGTGAATACACACACACACACACACACACACACACACATTATTATACAGAATGTAAAACATTAAATTACACAACAGTTAGTGAAAGTATTTGTCATACTGTAAATTGCTCTTACCACAAATGATATGAAATGTGGATAAAATGTTCCCTGAAAGAAATAGAAATAGAAATGATTAAAATCACATCCTGAACCAGCCCTACGTCAGATCTTTTGCTCCCCTGGTTATCTGGGGTAGGGATGCTGTGGGGACAACCTTCACAGACAGGGGCGGTCTGGTCACGTGGTCTGCGACAGAGCCGAAAATCCCCGGGCCAATTTTTTCCTGGAATCCTCCCCTGTTCACAGCCCTTGGAGGAGGGGGAGAGGTTCATTGAATGACCCCTGGTTTCATAATCAAGTTTGATCCCTTGTGATCCAGATTTAATGTCCATCATTGCAGGGTCCCAGAAGGAGCCCGGGTGCAGGGTCTCGGGCCAGGACTTCCTCTGCAATGATAACACTGGATATGATGAGGAGCACAGCAGGGGTTGGGGATTATAAAACAGAGGAAGATCCTGGGGTAATTGTGAATGAGGGCTCATGGCATCAGGAGTCCCTCCCTGCTTCCAACTGAGCGGGAGACCCAATGGAGCAGGAGGAAACTGCAGGGTAAGAGAAAAATGTACATCTCAGAGTTCCCCCCAAATTACCAAACCAGGATATAGCAGGATAAATATAAAACTAACACCCAAACACACCCAGACTTTATCATCTCTAAATCATTCCAGGCCTGAATTCTGAGGGCAATTTCAAATGATTTTACTGAACCTTTAGCTGGGTAAAAGTGGGGGCTGACATTTGCCTCCCCCTCTGTGGGTAAGAGAAGCTGCATCCTGCGATGGCAAACAGAGCAGGTAATTTTGTGTTTTCCATTTAAAACCTTTAGCTCAGGGGTGGCCAAGCTTTCACACACTAAGAGCCAAGGGATCAGATTGCCCAGCACCAAAGAGCCTCAGGTTTTCAAGGGATGAGGGGTGAGGTGGGGGAGGGGAGGGGAGTTCCCCCTTCCCCATCAATCTCTCTCTCTCTCAATCCCTGCATCCTGTCCACCTCAAGTCTCTTTCAATTTTCCCACCCTGCCCTCAACAGTTTCCCTCTTGATTCCCCTCCTTTTCCCCTTGTTTCTCTCAATCCTCCCATGCTGTCCCCACTTTTCTCTGACCAGCATCTCCCTCTCCCTCTCCCCCTCTCTTCTGTCCAACATCTTTCCTTCTCTCTCTCTGAATCCCACACCCCGTCCCTGCCAGTCTCTCTCTCAGCAGTGCCTGCATAGCATTTCCCAACCCCACAAGCACGACAGGGGCTCCCGGCTCAGCGGCACAACATTAACACCTCCCCACCTCACCCAGTATGATACTACTTTCACCCCATCTTCACCCTAGCAGCAGTTTCTACTCTGTCCCCACTCCTTCTGACCCCTCCTTTTCAATGCTCTCTCAGGTCTCTCTCACACACTCTCTGCCATCCCCCCTTTCTGGCTCTCATAAATCTCCCCCCTCTCAGCGAACATTCATCACTTTTCAAGTTACTTCCCCCAGAAAGTATTCACTCATCCCCCCCTCCCCGTGTCTCTCTCAGACTCTTCCCACTCCAATCACCGTCTCTGTCTCTCTCATCCGTCCACCCTCATCTCACCTCTGGCCTCATTCTCCTGCCTTCCCATCATCCCTTCTGCCTCTGTTTCCTCCTCTTCTTTCACCAACTCTGGCTCTCTTACCCTCCCTTCCACCTTCATTACCTATAGCTCTCTCTCACCCACCCTCACTCTCCCTCCATCCTCAACCCCCTTACACAGCCTAACCTCACCAGCTCTCCCCCACTATGACACCATTTCTGTTTTTACACCTCCACCTCCTAAGTCTACACTACTGGGAATCTTGCACACATCCCCCCTCCCTCTGGCTTTCTCTCTACTGCCATTGTACCCCAATCTCTCTCTATGATGTCGCCTTTGCTCTCCCCTTAAAATAAAAAGAGGAAATCCCTAACCCTCCCAGAGTTACAAACTAACTTATTTTTGCATTCCCAATAACTTGGACTAGAAGATAAATCTCCCTGTGACAGTGTTGCATTCAGTTACGTTTTCTCTTCCCAAACACTAGAAGAGAAATAATTTTAAGATTGAACTGAACCATCCTTCCCCACATCCCCCATTACCTCCTGATGTTTCTCTTTAATATAAAGAGGATAATTTTCCTAAGGGACACACAGTGCTATACCCAGGATTATGGATTATAAGACACTTCCTGCCCCTTCTATGGGAATCCATCCCATCCAAATGAAGGACACTGTCAACAGTTTGGGTTCCTTCTAGACTGGACCCTTTCTTTCACTCCTAAAGTTTCTAGTCTTATTGAACACACATTTTACTTTTGTGATTTATTCTCTGCCTTAGAACACTTTTAGATTAACAGGAGTTAAAGACCCTTAGTTTACTCTTTGATTGTAAATTGTTTAGATTATTGTAACTCTCTATACCATGGCCTCAGACCTAACCTGCATCTCAGACTTCAACTCGTTCATAAGAGTGCAGTTAAACTAATTGTTGGTAAGAAAAATATGATCAAGTCTCATCCTTGCTAAAGGATCTACCCTGGCTTCCCATCACCGGAAGCATTCGATGTAAAGTCGGCTGTGTTGTCAGAAAATGTGAAAATGTGTTAGAAAGAGTGTTTCTTTGCGCCATGCACATGTGTGGTGTAGCCAGTTATATCAAGTTAGTATTGAAGCATAAGAAGTGGGTTTTATTTTGTACTCTTTGTACATTTACTTAGATAAGGGCTTAAACTGGGATGCCTTCCAACTTCAGACACCTGTGTCCTTGGGGGGCAAAAAAGCACAAGAAACTTTCTTGTGATTAGAAGACAGACTAGCCCCCACCTGACATGGATGTTCCTTTTAGGTACTTACCAAGTCTGGCAAGGCACCTCTCTGGAAGCTCAACCTGAGGGTCTTGAGTCCAGGCTTGTTGCCCTCTTCCAACAACTGGAGCAATCCTCCCTACAGCTTACTTCAATCGCATCAGAATCTCCTCTTGATGGATTCCGTGCTGAGTTCTGCTCATCTAAGTACCAAAACTTGTTCCTGGGTTTCCGGGAAAGAAGGTGCCAATCTTACTAAGATCCTTAGATCACCTTCATGGAAACTACAGCACTGTTCTCTACCATATTTTGGTGCTCCAGAACAGTTCCAGAAAAGATTTGCTCTGCGACCCTGCTTCCATAATGACTCCTGTGCCTGCCAAAACCTCCTATCAGAAGTACTTCTGGAGACTCCTCACCTAGTCCTATGCATCGAATTTCAGGTTTGCTTAGAGGTCTCGTTTTCTTCTGGATGGACATCTTTCCTGAGGTAACATTCTCTTTGTTGCGCCCGTTGGTCGCAGGCGGCTGCGACCTCTGCTGCTCACCTCTTTTCTCTCCTCTGCTTCCAGTCTGGGAAAGAAAGCCATCTCCGCTTCTCCACACCGACCCTCATGGCATTCCCGGGACGGCGTGGGCGCTCCTGGCAGCCATCTTGTTTCTGGGGTAACCTAGGGTATGCGCGTGCCTGGGCCCTTCTTGAGCGCGTCATTGCGGGAAACTCAGGGGCGTCCGCACCTCATGATATCACCTGCATTTACTACTTAAGCTCAGCTGACCTTCAGTACAACGAGTTAGTAAGGATTCCAGTCCTGCTTATTCCGCCTTCCTGCAACTCTGGTTGCTGTTCCTGTGAGTGTTCTTGGTACCCACTCCTCGGGGGCCTCGCTCACACTTAGGGCTATCTGCTCCTCAGAGGGTCTCTCTCACTGCCTCTGCTCTCTTTCAGTGAGTCCTCCATTTTTCCTTGGACAACCTGGCTCTGTTCCGTTCCAGGTCTTCTTGGTGCCTACGCTTCAATCTACTTCTTCAGTGCCAAGTGAGTACAGTGCCTGCTCTCCACCTGCCTCTACCTTCATTGTGTGGATTCTCGGGTTACCCCTCTCTGTGGACCACTACCGGATCCATACCATCTTGTGCAACTTGCCACCAGCGACCAGCCTACCCCACTTCCGGATATCGCCTGCACAGACACCAGCAAGAGAAGGTATTCTTCAGGGCATCCTGCGCTGCGGGTTACCACTGGCTCTCCATAATCTTGTGTGCATCCATCTACTATAGGAAAATTAGTTCTTACCTGATAATTTTCGTTCCTGTAGTACCACGGATCAGTCCAGACCATGGGTTAAGCCCCCGTTCCAGCAGTTGGAGATAGACCAGAGTTCTGAGGCATGCCCATATAAGGATGGAACCCACCCAGGAACCCTCAGTAAAACTATTGTCAAAGCAGAAAAGGTATAATATCAAGCAAGTACCAGGATAAATAGTAAATTTTAATTTAAAAGAACCAAATAACATAACAATTGAATGAACTGTGTGACTAAACGCTCTTGTATAACTACCCCTGATCATCGCAAGATGCTTCCGGTGCCTAACAGCAAATCCCAGAAAGATGATGCAGAAGACAAAAATAGAGAAAACAAAAACCTGTAAGAAGGAAAAAAACAAAAAAACAAGATTAACAAGAACAAATTCGAGCGGACAGAATAAGAACGGGCGGGTGTCTGGACTGATCCGTGGTACTACAGGAACGAAAATTATCAGGTAAGAACTAATTTTCCTTTCCCTGTACGTACCCGGATCAGTCCAGACCCTGGGATGTCCCAAAGCTTCCCTATAGAGGGTGGGACCCAGAAAGTCCCGCTCGAAGCACCTGCCGACCAAAGGAACCAAAGGCTGGAGCCTGAACATCGAGTCGGTAGTGACGAGCAAAAGTATGAAGAGATTTCCATGTAGCTGCCCTACATATTTCTTGTGGCGACACCGATTGAGACTCCGCCCAAGAAGTCGCTTGAGAATGTAAAGAATGAGCTTTAAGGCCTTCAGGAACTGGTCGGCCCTTGCAAATGTAGGCGGAATAAATCATCTCCTTCAACCAGCGAGCAATCGTAGCCTTAGAAGCTTGCTTCCCCCTGTTGGGACCACTCCACAGAATGAAAAGATGATCGGAAACCCGAAAATCATTAGTGACCTCAAGATAATGCAATAAGACTCGTTTGACGTCAAGACGACGGAGATCACTATTACCAGAAGCCGCGAGATCCTCTAGTGAAAAGGCGGGGAATTCAACGGACTGGTTAATATGAAAAGACGAAACAACCTTAGGTAAGAAAGACGGTACGGTCTTTAGAGAAACGCCCAAGTTGGAAAAACGCAAGAAAGGGTCTCTACAAAATAGAGCTTGAAGCTCAGACACTCTCCTGGCTGAACAGATAGCAACCAGGAAAACTGTCTTGAGAGTCAAGTCCTTGAGAGTGGCACGACGAAGAGGCTCAAAAGGAGCCGTACAAAGAGCCCGAAGCACCAAATTCAAATTCCACGAAGGACAAATAGACCGGACAGGCGGCCTTAAATGCTTAGCGCCTCTGAGAAAACGAACAATATCCGGATGAGAGGCGACTGGCCGACCCTCAATGGTGCCCAGGAGAGAACCAAGAGCTGAAACCTGAACACGCAGAGAGCAGACTGAAAGACCCTTGGCGAGACCACGCTGAAGAAGAGAAAGTAAAACTGCAACAGAAGGCGAGCGAGCCGAAACACCCAACTCTTCACAAACATTTTCAAAAACCTTCCAGACCCTCACATAAGTAAGGGAAGTTGATTGTTTGCGGGCCCTGAGAAGGGTGGCAATAACTTCATCTTTATAACCTCTGCGTCTTAAATGTCTCCGTTCAAAAGCCATGCCGCTAGACAGAAGTGATCCGCCTGGTCGGAAAATACGGGACCCTGCCGCAGAAGATGGGGCAGATGACCGAGACGAAGAGGTCCGTCCACCGAGAGATTCACCAGATCCGCGAACCACGGCCGTCGGGGCCACTCGGGAGCCACGAGAATGACCGGACCGCGATGAAGTTCTATTCTCCGAAGAACCTTCCCCACTAATGGCCACGGTGGGAACACGTAGAGAAGAACGTCGGAGGGCCAGGGGAGAACCAACGTGTCCACCCCTTCTGAACAATGCTCCCTCCACCGGCTGAAGAACCGAGGAGACTTGGAGTTGGCTAGCGTCGCCATGAGGTCTAGGTGAGGAGGGCCCCACCTGTGCACAATTAGGTCCATCGCTATGTCTGATAACTCCCACTCGCCGGGATCGAGATGTTGACGACTGAGGAAGTCGGCTTGAACATTCTCTTTTCCCGCTATGTGGAAAGCTGCCAGGCGATCCAAGTGCCTTTCCGCCCAGAGAAAAAGTTTGCTGGCTTCTAACGCCATTTGATGACTTCGAGTTCCCCCCTGCCGATTTATGTAAGTTACTGTGGTGAAATTGTCTGATAGAACCCAGACAGCTCTGTGACGAATCAGAGGAAGAAAAAACTTGAGAGCCAGACGAACCGCTCGGGCTTCTAGGCGATTGATGTGCCAGCGAGACTGGGACAGGGACCAGAACCCTTGAGTCGTTTGAGATTGGCAGACAGACCCCCAACCGGAGAGACTGGCATCTGTTGTTACTATGACCCAAGAGGAAGTCAAAAGAGGCATTCCCTTGAGAAGGTGGGCCGGGGAGAACCAGCATTGTAAGCTGGCGATGGTAGAGTCAGAGAGGGGGAGGATCTCCTGATACTGCTTGGATATCGGTTTCCAACGGGACAACAATGTTTTCTGCAAAGGATGTATATGAGCAAACGCCCAGGGGACGAGATCGATCATAGAAGCCATGGTCCCTAGGACCTGGAGGTAATCCCAGGCTGTGGGAAGAGGGAGAGAAACAAAATTGTTCAACTGATCTATCAGATTGATTGTCCGCGAGTCTGAAAGAAAAACTTTCCCAATCTGGGTGTTGAAAAGTGCGCCCAAAAATTCCAGTTCTTGCGAGGGGAGAAGAGTGCTTTTGAGAGAAGTGAGAATGGCTAAGACCCTGTCTACCGCGAGCATGCAGAGAGATGGACTTGGCCCTTATCAATCAATCGTCCAGGTAAGGATGGACTAAAATCACTTCTTGGCGGAGGGCTGCTGCAACGACTACCATGAGGTTGGTAAAGGTGTGGGGAATAGTGGCTAGACCGAATGGGAGAGCCCGAAACTGGAAGTGCTGACCTAGGATCTGAAAACAAAGGAACTTCTGATGTTCCTGACGAATGGGGATGTGAAAATAAGCCTCCTTCAGATCTAGGGAAGCGAGAAATTCTCCGGGACGAACCGCTGCAATTACTGCCCGCAGGGTTTCCATTTTGAAACGGGGAACCTTGAGGGCCTGATTGACCCTTTTGAGATCCAGAATGGGACAGAAAGAATCGTCCTTTTTGGGAACAACGAAGTAAATTGAATATTGGCCAGCGCCCCTTTCGTGTACTGGAACCGGAAGGATTGCCCCTAATTCCTGAAGATTCAACAAGGTGTGGCAAACCGCAGGCCGCTTGGAAGGGCCGCAAGGGGAAACGATGTAGAGATCCGGCAGGTGTCTGGCAAATTTTAAAGCGTAGCCGTGCTCTATCACATCGAGGACCCAGAGGTCGGAAGTGATTTTGGCCCACTCCCCAAGAAACAGAGAAAGATGCCCACCTAAGTTTCTTGTGGAGGAATGGACCGGCCGAATCTCATTGGGGAGCTGACTTAGAAGTGGTGGACTGCTGACAGCCATCTCGGAAACCTCGACGGCCACGAAAGGAATGGGGCCAAGACTGTGACCTGGATACCCCTCCCCTGGGGAGAGATCCACAGGCTCTGTTAACATAACGGCAATTCCCCCTGAAGCGAGAACGAGACGGGAAAAAAGACTTTGACTGTTTGGGATGGTCCTTTGGCAGCTTATGTACCTTGTTTTCCCCCAAGGACTGAATAAGCTGTTCCAGGTCCTCACCAAAAAGCAACTTGCCCTTAAAAGGAAGATTGCCCAACCGAGCCTTAGAAGAAGCATCAGCAGACCAATTGCGCAACCATAGAAGACATCTGGCAGATACCGCTGAAACCATAGCTTTAGCTTGGACCCGAAGCAAATCATAAAGTGCATCCGCACCATAGGCTATAGCATCCTCCAAACGTTCAGCTTGCTCAGCCTCTGCAGACGGGAGGTCCTGGGTGCTGAGTAACTGCTGCATCCACCTAAGGCTTGCCCGCTGTATGAGACTGCTGCAAATTGTCGCCCGGACACCAAGAGCTAAGACTTCAAAAATGTGTTTTAAATAAAATTCAAGTTTACGGTCCTGTACATCCCGTAAGGCTGTAGAGCCCACTACCGGGATGGTAGTGCGCTTTGTCACAGCGGTGACAGAAGGATCTACCTTGGGAATTTTTAACATGTCCAGGTAGTCCTCAGGGATCGGGTACAATTTATCCATAGCCCTTCCAACGCGAAGACCAGTCTCTGGGGACTCCCATTCCCTGAGGAGGAGCAGGCGGTGCATAAGATGAAAAGGAAAACTGCGCGGTAAAGCCCTGAGTCCCGCCAGGACTGGGTCCGCGTTTGGTGTCATCGCCGCCGCCACAGAGTCATCTGGGGGGGCATCAATTCCCAATTCCTGCAAAACAAAGAGAATAAGAGGTTCCAGCTCCTCCCGCCAAAATAAATGCAGGACCCAGGGATCATCGCCCTCTAAGGGGGGGGGTGCAGTAGAATCATCATCATCCCCTGCATTAAAAGGGTCCAAAGGAGGTTGGGGAGGAGGGTCCACCGGGGGAGGGGGGTCCACCGGGAGAGGGGGAGCTCCTGGGACTAAACGAACCCTAATAGGGCCCTGAGGGTCCTGGACGACGTCAGGGGAAGGCACCGGTAAATTAGGAGGGTTAGGAAGGGAGGAAAAAATGGGGGGTGGGGGTCTATCCCCATCTGTAACCTGGCCAGGTAAGAATCATGCATTAATAACACAAATTCTGAGGAAAAATGAGGCCGGACGGAATTACTCACCGAGGGGGGGGGGGGGGGTCCGAGCCACCCCCCCGAGAGCGAATCGGGCTCAAATCGGGGAGAATAATCGGATCCCCAGCCCCTGGAGAAGCAGGAAGAGTTTCTTCTGAAAATCCCAAAATGGCCGCCGGAGACGCACGTTCCCGGGTCGGGAACGGCTTTGAAATTCATCGGGGAACCCTTCCCCGAGGTCGAAAAGGTGGCGGTTCGATGGAGGAGCCCTCACCCCCTGAAATACACCAAGAGCAAACCCCTTCTTGGGAGAGCCGGGAGGCCGACTCTCCGCAGGCTAAACAGCAAGATGGCTGCAGCATCGAGCAGGAAAGCAGCCGCTTAGGTAATTAAGAATAGCTGATCAGGGAGTCCCTGAGGAGCTGGGCAGGAGATTGAACCCCGCTCCTTCCTCACAAAATAAACTGCTGCCTTTTATATTGGTTAAATAAAATTATGTATTCTGTGAAAGTGAGTTGTCTTTTTTTTTTTTAATAAAGAAGTCTCAACCGAGGTATGTGCATCTCGGGGCATGGCAGCAGTAAAAGTGGGGACTGGCACCACCAGTATCACCCACACTAGGTCACTGGGAAGGGAACCTAGACTGACAGAAAATCAAGGGGCACAGCCCCCCTAGGAACCCCAAGAGCAAGGGAGACAAAACTGTCTGCCCTGACACAGTTAGTCAGAGAAAACTGACAAAAAGAAATTCTCTTTATTTTATTTTATTTTATTTATTTATTTATTTATTTATTTATTTTAAATTAATAAGAGGAAAACTGAAATTGTACTTGCGTGAACTTGCCCCAAAGAAAGAAGAAGAAAAGAACAACCGAGGGCAAGTGAAAACAGGGAACCAAAGGGTGAGCTGTTCCAACTGCTGGAGACAGACGAATACTGAGGGTTCCTGAGTGGGTTCCGTCCTTATATGGGCAGCCTCAGAACTCTGGTCTGTCTCCAACTGCTGGAGACAGACGAATACTGAGGGTTCCTGAGTGGGTTCCGTCCTTATATGGGCAGCCTCAGAACTCTGGTCTGTCTCCAACTGCTGGAACGGGGGCTTAACCCATGGTCTGGACTGATCCGGGTACATACAGGGAACTCCAGCCTATTCTGCACTATGGGCCTCTACCAAAGATATTGCACACAAGCACCACTGAGAGGAAGTATTTCCAGGACCATCCCGCATTGTAGGCTATCATCGGAAAAGACCTGCTTGCAGGTCCTACATCTTGGACTAAGTTCATTACCCGTTCCTCGGGTACCATTGCAGTACAGTAAAGTTATTTCTCTGTTGTCCATCATCACTGAGACTCCGCCTGTCATGGTGAGTCTCCACAGGGCTCCACCCTGTGGGTGGAGTCTACCCTTTCCACGACCCAGGGCCCCACTGTCTAACTTTAGACACACAGAACATAACACTCTTATGGCAATTATTCCACATGGGGGTGGGGGGATGAGGATACAGGATTCTCCCTCCCAACGATTAAAGACTCTCTGTATTATGTTTGTAGGCAACCGTATGAAATTCTGCTTTTAAATAGTACACATTATCATGTATTTTGTGATGAATTGCCTGTTAATTTCACTCATTGGGAAGAAATCCCTTATTGTAATATTACTTTGTGGAATAATGCTTGTGGGAACAATAGGGTCTTCTGTTCTCAGTCCTTGTCCACCCAGACACAATGCCCATTTGCCCTAATTGGCGTTATCAAGTTAACCTTTGCAATAAAAGATTTCATAATAGAATATGAGGAGCTTTATTTACACAGGAAGCACATTTCTTTTCAAACAGACTAGTGCAAGGTAGATCATTAACACTGCCTGCATTCGAGGCTTAGCAGAAGGGAAAAATGAAATGGATATTACAGCTGTTTTAGATCTTATCATACAGACTAAGTGGCTAAATGAGTCATTTTCCCAACCCAACTGGTTAATAAGAACAGCAAGAAGAAAAAGAAGAAATGTTCTGAAACATGAAACTCAGAGCACTTTTCTTAATCTTAATAATAGAATTAAAGCTGCTACCAAGGGCATTCAGTCTAATGAATATTTATTTATTTATTTACTTATTTAAAGAGTCTTCTATACCGATGTTAGTCGAAACATCACCTCGGTTTACATGGAACAAAAGCAATGGAAATTACAAGTAACAGGGGAAGGGTCAGCTAAAAGCAGGAGTTTTTCAGTTAAGGGATTATTTGGCTCAAACCCTACAGTTAGGAATTGAAGCCATAACCACGACTGTTGAGAAAATACACGTCTTAGCGAGAATAGAACAGTTAACCCATTTTATAGACATCTTACTTCCCCAAAAACGAAATGGGGGGGACCTTCAACTGGGAAAAATGTTAGAGGAAATAAACCTCACAGCAGAACAAATTTAGAATGTCCATGTGGAGGCCTCACAAGTTATTTTGCAGGTCACCAAACACGAAATGAGAAAAGAACCATGGGCAACCTTGGGATCAACGTTAGAATAAGGGGTTAGATGCATTTTTCTCTCTATCACCACATATATGTGGAAGAGATGTTGGGGAAATTCAAAATTGGGGACAATATAT
Source organism: Rhinatrema bivittatum (assembly GCF_901001135.1). Lineage (NCBI taxonomy): Eukaryota > Metazoa > Chordata > Amphibia > Gymnophiona > Rhinatrematidae > Rhinatrema > Rhinatrema bivittatum. The sequence continues at coordinate 825,590,318 of NC_042615.1, forward strand.
TGAAAGTGCTAATGGTAGCAATGAATGGATAAAGACAATTAACATTTTTGAACCAACGCATTTGCGCATTAATAATGCTGGTTTTCACTGGAATATAGCACAGGGTTGCCAGAAGGTTCCTGTAACCGTGTGCAATTCCCTGGTGCAAGTTTATAATACCTGCCTCACACTGGAAGGAGAGGCCGACTGACCTCTGGAACCGAATCCCGGTCCACTAGTAGAGGTTTTCTTGAAACTTCCCAATGGATCCTACATCCTCCGATCAGATAAAGCACAGTGCGGGTTTCAACCGGGAATATTGTACCTAGTCACTGCCTGATCTGTTATTTATTAGGTGTGGACAATGGGAATTTTATCCCATGCTTAGTTTCCGGCTCAAAGAAACTGTAATATATGGAATTTAAGCCAGTACAATTCACTGAGTTGAAAATATTATTGAGTCATGTTTTAAATGTGAATGTATTAGTGCAAAATTTGGCTTCACTCTGGTTAATGTCTGAGGATGAGTTCTTGCAGCATCTGAGGATGATAGAATTAACAGCTAGTGAATGAGAACTGATCCTGAAAGAGCTGCTGAAACCGGAGGTATTTTCTAATGCCCTGGGTCGAGCCTTCTCTGGATTAGTGGGTGGTATAGTAAAAACAGCTGTAGGAGTAGTTAAAACTATACCTGAAGGGGGCGGGTGGACTTCTTCATGATTTAGGGTTCAACTTATTCCCATTAATCCTGGGAATCATAGTAATAATGTTAGGTTTGTGGACCCTTGAGCCGGCTTGAGAGCAGTTGGAACTACCAAGGGGAGGCCCTCGGAAGATGCTTGTAGCCGGTAGATGGTGCAGGACCAGGAGACCAGACTGAACCTCTACCTTTACCAGCCCTTGTTCCCCGTAGGTTGAGGCCTTGGGTACCGGGGCTGGCAGGTTTATGCCGCTGGGTGCACCCAAAACTGGGCACCCATTAGAACAGGCCCAGGCTATTTTATAACATGCGTGCATATGTGCGCAGGAGTTAGGAAACGGAACTGTGTCCCTGGGGGCGCGCTGACAGACACCTATATATGCAAGCCTGCACGCCCATTTCAAAGTGACTTGTCTTTAGCTATATTTGCATTATTGTCTGCTTTCTGGGGGAGTTTCTTTTAATTAAGAAAAAGGGCAAAACACAGTATTTTGACTGAAGAAGAGTAAAGTAGATAAAAAAAAACCCCTGGGCTCCTGTTACAAAGTTGCTTTGCCTATGTATCTGTAGATTTAAGAGGATCTAAACCAGAGATCATCAGTGAGTGTACACACACATACACACATTATTAAGTAAAATGAAAAAATTAGATTTTAATTACATGACAGTTAGTGAAACTGTTTGTCATATAGTAAATTACTCTTACCAGCATTGACATCATCTCTGGAGAAATTGATCCCTGAAAGAAATAGAAATAGAAATGATTAATATACACATCATGAACAAGCCCTGAGTCGGATCCTTTGCTCCCCTGGTTATCTGGGGTAGGGATGCTGTGGGTGTAAACTTCACAGCTCCTGGGGGATAAGAGGAGAGGTTCATCGAATGAGCCCTGGTGTTATACTCATGCTTCACCCCTTGTGATCCAGATTTAATGTCCATCATTGCAGGGTCCCAGAAGGAGCCCGGGTGCAAGGTCTCGGGCCAGGACTTCCTCTGCAATGATAACACTGGATGTGATGAGGAGCACAGCAGGGGTTGGGGATTATAAAACAGAGGAAAATCCTGGGGTAATTGTGAATGAGGGCTCATGGCATCAGGAGTCCCTCCCTGCTTCCAACTGAGCGGGAGACCCAATGGAGCAGGAGGAAACTGCAGGGTAAGAGAACAATGTACATCTCAGAGTTCCCCCATCTTCACCCTAGCAGCAGTTTCTATTCTGTCCCCACTCCTTCTGACTCCTCCTTTTTAATGCCCTCAGTTCTCTCTCACACACCGTCTGGTTCTCATTATTTATTTATTTATTTATTTAAAGGCTTTTATATACCGGAGTTCATGCACTAGTGCATACCACTTCGGTTTACACGGAACAAGGAACAGAAAATTACATCAAACAGATTGAACAATTAAACAAATATACAATTACATCCAACAATTGGGTATAAATAACATGGCTAACTTAGTAGTAACTTAGAGTTAGAGGTGAAGGAGAGAAATAGTACCAAGTGGTAATAGAACAATGTTAATAGCTAAATAATAAATATAAATAGTAAATACAAGTTCTTATAATAAATACAGGTGTTTACAGATTACAGTCTTCATGAAAAGTTTACGTCTACAGAATAGGGTTAAGTAAATAAGAACTGGCGGTTATTTCTATAGGAGTGAAGACTTCAAAAACTAAGGTTACATCTGGATTAAGAGGTATTGGTGTAGCATGTTCAAATATTTAATGATTTGGAATTGTGAGACCAAGGATAAAATTAGGAGTTGTTTGATATGATTATAAAAGCGAGAATGATTCAAGTTCTGGGATGTGGTTCTGAGCTAGACCTTTAAGTGTAGGCTTTTGTAAAGAGCCAGGTCTTGAGTTTCTTTTTGAATGTTCGAGTACACGTTTCGAGGCAAATGTCCGTGGGGAGGGCATTCCAATGAAGGGGGCTGGCAGTCGAGAATGCACGTTTCTTGAGTGAGGACTTGGCTGAAGGTACGTGTAAGGTGCCTAAGTATCTGTTTCTGATTGGTCGTGAAGACTCGTGTAGGCGAAGTGGAAGGCTTAGATCTAGCGACGTTTGTGAATGGATGTTCTTGTGTGTTATAGTTAGCACTTTGAAAATGATTCTGGATCTGATGGGGAGCCAGTGTAAGTGTTTTAGTATGGGTGTTATGTGTTCACTTCTGCTGGTGTTAGTAAGAATCCTTGCGGCGGAGTTCTGCAACATTTGTAGAGGTTTTGTGGTTATGGTTGGAAGGTCTATAAGCAGAGAGTTGCAGTAATCGATTTTGGAAAATAGTATTGTTTGGAGGACTGTTCTGAAGTCCTGAAAATGCAGGAGAGGTTTCAGCTTTTTCAGAATATGTAGTTTATAATAGCATTCTTTCGTTGTGTTCTTGACAAATTCTTTGAGGTTCAGCCTTTTGTCTAAGGTGACCCCAAGGTCTCTTACTTGAGTGGAATTGATCATTGGTGGTGAGGTTAGGTTGTTGGTAGGCTGAAGGTTCTCATCTGGAGTGATAAGCAAAAGTTCTGTTTTTGACGTATTAAGTACTAGGTTAAGGCTAGATAGGAGTGAGTTTATGGACTGTAGACAATTGTTCCAGAAGTTGATGGTGCTGGAGATGGAGTCAGTGATTGGCAGCAGAATCTGAACATCGTCTGCGTATATGAAGTGTGTGACCTTAAGACTTGAGAGCAGATGACATAGGGGGAGAAGATAGATGTGAAGATAGCGGCGGTCCGGAACCCCCGCTGAACGACCTCCTGCAGTCAATCTCCTGCCGGCGCCATTTTCCGTACGGAAAACGATTCGCGGCAGGAGATCGCTCCCGGACCCCCGCTGGACCCCCAGGGACTTTTGGCCAGCTTGGGGGGGCCTCCTGACCCCCACAAGACTTGCCAAAAGTCCAGCGGGGGTCCGGAACGACCTCCTGCAGTCGAATCGTGTTGGTCTATGGCCGCCGCCATTTTGCGGCCGCCATTTTGCAAAATGGCGCCGGCTGAAGACAACACAATTCAATTGCAGGAGCCCGTTCCGGACCGCCGCTGGACCCCCAGGTAATTTAAGGCATTTGGGGGGGGGGGGTTCGGGAGGGTGGGGGATTTAATTTAAAGGGTCGGGGTGGGTTTTAGGGGGTTTTAGTATGCCGGTTTTCCTGCCATTGGTTTAGGGCAAGTAAGTACTTCCCTCCCAAAGTTGATGAAGTATTAAGGCATTTGGGGTGGGGGATTTAATTTAAAGGGTCGGGGGTGGGTTTTAGGGGGTTTTAGTGTGCCGGCTCACGATTTTAATGATTTTCACGATATTTTAAACACCCAAACGGCAACAATATGATTCCCTCCCCCTCCCAGCCGAAATCGATCGTTAAGACGATCGAGGACACGATTCACATCTCTAGTTCTCATAAATCTCCCCCTTCTCCACCAACATTCACTGCTTTTCAAATCACTTTCCCCAGAGGTATTCACCCTCGCTCCCCTCCTGTGTCTCTCACAAACTCTTCCCACTCCAATTACCCGCATCACTACCTCTGCCCACCATAACACCATTTCTGTTTATAGCCCCCCTTACCCACAAAATCTGCATTGCTGACATTTTTACCCATGTAAACAGTGCCCCATGTGCAGCGAAGACTTGTCATGGTCAAAGTGTAAGACGTAATGTTTAGTAATGTAGTTGGCAGCAAGTTTTCTGATGCTCAAGGTATAAATTAATTTTCCTTAGAATAAGAGGCTCAGGATAAATAATAAACCAAACTCCTTAGTCACCATCTAGAGTTAGCATGGATTTCAATAAAATATGCACTCTCACTTTCCTTCATAAAAATTATTACTACTGCTACTACTAATTAACATTTCTGTAATGCTACACGACTTTCACAGTCTTGTACAAACATACAAAAAAGACAGTCCCTGCTCATTGGAGCTTACAATCTAATAAGACAAACACACAGGACAGGAAGTTTGGGGTTTTTCATGAAGCAAAACAATGGTTAAAAAGAAAAGATAGTTAGTTAACAAGACTATAAATAGACAACCAGGCACAAGATTTAAAAGCTGTTTCAAAAATGTGTCTTTAGATGGGATGTAAACATAGTAAGAGAGGTAGCATGACGCACCAATTCTGAAAAATATTATAACATGGTGCAGCCAGTGGAAAGCAACGAGTCTGGAATTTGCAGTAGAGGAAAAGGGCACAGATAGGATTGACTTTTCTGACAAGCGGCATGCACGAAGAGGGGTGTAGAGATAAGAGAGGAGAGGTAGTGAGGTGCTATACAGTGAAGGCACTTGTAGGTGAGAGAGGAGTTTGAACTGTATGAGGGAGTGGATAGGGCGCTAGGGATGTGCAGAGGGACGCCATACATTGCATTCGGGATTCGGATTCGTCGGGGGGCAGATACGTTGTATTCGGTCGTATGGCGCCCCGATACGTTAATACGTCGATTTCTATTCGTTTCCCCGCTAAAATTAAATTAACTACAAGCCCCCACCCTTCTGACCCCCCCAAGACTTACCGAAACTCCCTGGTGGTCCAGCGGGGGGTCCGGGAGCCATCCCCTGCACTCACACCCTCTGCTGCTGGTTTCAAAATGGCACCGATAGCCTTTAACCTACTATGTCACAGGGGCTACTGGTGCCATTGGTTAGCCCCTGTCACATGGCCATCGGCGCCATCTTGTGCTCCTACCATGTGATACGGGCTGACCAATGGCACCGGTAATCCCAGTAACATAGTAAGGGCAAAAGCTATCGGCGCCATTTTGAATACTGGCAGTCGATAGCCTTTGCCCTCACTATGTCACAGGGGCCAACGGTCGGCCCTGTGACATAGTGTGGGCAAAGGCTATCAGTGCCATTTTGAATAATGGCAGGCGACGGCCCGTGTGCAGGAGGTCGCTCCCGGACCCCCGCTGGACTTTTGGAAAGTCTTGTGGGAGTCAGCAGGGTCCCCCAACACGTGCCAAAAGTCCCTGGTGGTCCAGTGGGTGTCTGGGAGCAATCTCCTGCACTCAGGCCATCGGCTGCCAGTAATCAAAATGGTGCCTATAGTCTTTGACCTTACTATGTCACAGGGGCTACCGGTGCCATTGGTCAGCCCCTGTCACATGGTAGGAGCACAAGATGGTGCCGGCCATCCATGTGACAGGGGCTGACAAATGGCACGTAGGCCCTGTGACATGGTAGGTCAAAGGCTATCGGCGCCATTTTGAAACTGGCAGCCCAGGGTGTGAGTGCAGGAGATGGCTCCTGGACCCCCCGCTGGACCACCAGGGAGTTTTGGTAAGTCTTGCGGGACCCTGCTGACTTTGGTGAAAGATAAGTCATGCAGCTGAATTTAGGACAGATTGCAGGGAGAGAGATGGATCACTGGGAGACCTGTGAGGAGCAGGATGTAATAGTGTAAGCAGGAGTAGATGAGAGAGTGGAAAGGGTCCTGGTATAGGTGCAGTGACTTTGGTGAAAGATAAGTTATGCAGCTGAATTTAGGACAGATTGCAGAGAGAGAGATGGATCACTGGGAGACCTGTGAGGAGCAAGAAGTAATAGTGTAAGCAGGAGGAGATAAGAGAGTGGAAAGGGTTCTAGTAGAGTGTTCAGAAAGGAAAGGATGGATTTTGGCTGTCTTATAAAGAAAGAAATTACATGTTTTAGGAGTGTTTTGGATATGCGTAGAGAAGGAGAGAGAGGAGTTGAAGAAGACTTCAAGGTTATGGGCTCAAGGGACCAGGATGATGACCATGTTATCCACAGAAACAGAGAAAGAAGGAAGAGGGGAGGTGGGCTTAGGGGGAAGATAAGGAGCTCTGACTTGGCCATGTTGAGTTTGAGATGACAGCGGGACATTCAGGCAGCAATGTCAGACAGGCAGGCCAGGATCTGAGATTCGATTTCTGGTGAAATTTCTTGTATAGAGAGGTAGATCTGGGAGTCATCAGCATAAAAATGGTATTGAAAGCCATGAGAGGAAATCAGAGCACCAAGGGGATTAGTAGATAGTGAGAAGAGAAGAGGGACCAGAACCAAGCCCTGAGGCACCAATTGTTAGTGGGATGGCAGTAGAGGAGTAACCACCAGAGGAAGACAGAGCAGCTTTTAAACTAGAGCAAAAGGGAAAGCAGACAGTCACTCAGCAGCGTATGGTTCGGAGAAAGGTATCTTCAAAGGATACTAATGATGCATTAGAATTAGGGCATCCTGACAGTGAGGTTCCAATAATTAGAAAAATAGTCCGTGCCTGTAACTAAAAACTCACCTGAGCTAAAATATTCTAACTTATCCCTAGCAATTAAAAAGCAGAATGAAAATACAAACAAAAAACAACTTTGAAATGTTTGTATGCTAATACCAGAAGTCTAAGAATAAGATGGGAGAATTAGAATGTATAGCAGTGAATGATGACATAGACTTAATTGGCATCTCAGAGACATGGTAGAAGGAGGACAACCAATGGGAGAGTGCTATACTGGGGTATAAATTATATCGCAATGTCAGAGAGGAGCACCCGGGAGGCGGTGTGGTGCTTTATGTCTGGGATGGCATAAACATCCTGCACGAGACTAAATGCACAATTGAATCTTTATGGGTAGAAATCCCTTGTGTGTCAGGGAAGACTATAGTGATAGGAATATACTATCGTCCACCTGATCAAGATGGTGAGACTGACTGTGAAATGCTAAGAGAAATTAGGGAAGCTAACCAAATTGGTAGTGCGGTAATAATGGGAGATTTCAATTACCACAAAGTCACAAGTGCAAGTAAAGACATCAAGTCCCATTCACGTAAAGTAATAATTTATTAACCACGAATAGAATTTATATCATAATTTAAATCGGCAACTCCATATCAGTAGTAACAAGCATGTAGTTTTCTATGTCCCCCGACACGGTCCCGTGTTTCGCGGAGGCTGCATCGGGAGGGACCCAAGGAAATCATTCATATCTGGAAAGTGATATAATATAGTATAAGAAACGGAACACATACTGCCAAACAGGTAATATCTTTAAAGTACACATACCCATTCCATTCTTCTCAGGAGCGCGCTCACCCTGTAGTCTGACAGCCATTTAAAAGGGCAGAAAAGGCGCGGAAAACGAACTATCGCGAGATATAACAATCAGCAGGCACCTGTCAATAGAGACTACCAAGGTGTTTAATAGAATAGGTGCCATTCAATATCTTTATTGAGGCCAGAAGGGGCTACTGTATTTAGGGTATGGATCCATCGCTGCTCCCTCCGACCCAACGCACCGGAGAAATCTCCTCCCCTTGAAGGCGGCGAGACTACCTCCAATACGGAGTAAGAGAGAGAGTCGATGGAATGTTCTGCTTGGAGCCAGTGAGAAACCAGAGGTTCATCAATCCTGGAGGATCTTATATTCGAACAGTGTTCAATCACCCGTGTCTTTATCATTCGGGATGTTTTCCCCACGTATAGCAATGAACAGGGGCAACTTATCACATAGATCACTCCTTTTGTGCAGCAATTGGATTGAGAATATAGTTTGAACACACGTCCTGTCACCGGGTGTATAAAAGAGCTAGCCCGTTGTGTATGCCTGCACATAGTGCAGTGACCGCACGGAGAATGTTGTCCGTTTGTTTTATCCAAAAATTGTGTCCCTGATGCTGTATGCACTAAACGGTCTCTAAGATTCGTCGCGCGTTTAAAAGTGAATCTCGGCGGACCCTGCATTATAGTGTTCAGTGACAAGGATGACCAATGTCGTCTGACCAATGTCGTCTGACCATCGAAGCAGGACGGACGACAAACCCGCTCACGAGAGGCTCCTCCAACGTCTCAGACCAGTCAACAACAGCGACCGGCCCGCCTCCCTCGGACCCAGACAGAACTGTGGCAATAAAGGACACAGTCTTTAATTTGTCATCATGTATCCTATCCAGCACTGAAGTAAAGGTTTTACATCATGGACTATCATTTGTTCCCACTCAGAAGGGTGATGCTTTTGATATTCTGACTCATTTACACCGCTTTTTTCGATCTCTGAAATTAAAACTTTTCTTTCAGAATTTCCCTCCGGCCCAGGATTTCTCCGTGGTCCATGTGAAATCGAAATGGACTCCACCGGGAGTGGGTGACGTCACGTTGGGGGCGTTTGAGCGTCTTGTATGTGATGATGTATCACGGATTTGTTCACAATATCAGTATATTAGATACAACCTGACAAAGCAGGAGGCTAGTGCTTTGACGGCTCTATCTCATGATCCCTCGATAGTTATAAAACCAGCGGACAAGGGAGGAGGGATAGTTATACTCAATCAAACAGATTATGTGGCAGAAGTGCTTAGACAACTGGGAGACACTTCATTTTATGTTCCACTCACCTCTGATCCCACTCATTCACTACGTAAACATATCCAATCAGTGGTACAATCTGCTATGGAGGCACATACTATCACTATAAAGGAGTCCAAGTTTTTGGTCTCCACACATCCGGTAATGCCTCTATTCTATATCCTCCCAAAAATACATAAGTCCCTCGAAAAACCTCCGGGACGCCCCATCGTATCTGGAATTGGCTCTTTATTAGAGCCACTTTCACAGTTTGTAGATGTGTTTCTGAAACCCATGGTACCCCAGATCAACTCCTATGTGCGGGATTCGTCCCACTTCATGACTATATTATCATCCTTGCAGGTTCCTCAATCCTCAATCTTTTTGATCACACTTGATGTAATATCTCTGTATTCTAACATCCCCCAAAATGAGGCCCTTATAGTAATCGAGAAATATTTGAACACACGCCCTGCTCCACAGAGGATTACCACTACCTTTTTAGTTCAACTCGCTGAATTAGCATTGACAAAAAACTTTTTTCAGTTCCAGGACATTGTTTATCAGCAGATAAAGGGGACTGCAATGGGGTCGACTATGGCCCCCAGTCTGGCGTGCCTATACATGGCTGAATATGAGACTTCAAACATTTATTCCTCAATGTGGTCACAGTTCATCCATGTATGGCTGCGCTACATTGACGACATCTTCATTGTCTGGACAGGTACAGACATTCAGTTCTATCTGTTCCTGGACTGGATCAATACAGTCAATGCCAACATCCAGTTCAACTACTGCATCCATCCCTCGCGAATTTCTTTTTTGGATATTGATGTATCTTGGGTGGTGGACCATTTCGAAACCACTTTGTTTCGAAAACATACTGACCGCAACACCTTATTGGCCTATAACAGTTGTCATCCGCGGGCATTAAGGGATAATATTCCTACAGGCCAATTTTTGAGACTCCGTCGGATATGCTCCACACGCCAGGAATTCCTTTCCCAGTCTAATGGGTTGGTTGACCGCTTTACAGAAAGAGGTTACCCTATGCGAGTCATTAAAAGGGCTTTTAAGCGTGCCCTATATGCACAAAGAGAATGGTTATTCACATCTCCTCCCCCATCAGATGAGGTCACCCACAACTGTATTCTCCCTTTCTCCATTGTTGGCAGGGCCATAGCGAAGATGGTCAGACGACATTGGTCATCCTTGTCACTGAACACTATAATGCAGGGTCCGCCGAGATTCACTTTTAAACGCGCGACGAATCTTAGAGACCGTTTAGTGCATACAGCATCAGGGACACAATTTTTGGATAAAACAAACGGACAACATTCTCCGTGCGGTCACTGCACTATGTGCAGGCATACACAACGGGCTAGCTCTTTTATACACCCGGTGACAGGACGTGTGTTCAAACTATATTCTCAATCCAATTGCTGCACAAAAGGAGTGATCTATGTGATAAGTTGCCCCTGTTCATTGCTATACGTGGGGAAAACATCCCGAATGATAAAGACACGGGTGATTGAACACTGTTCGAATATAAGATCCTCCAGGATTGATGAACCTCTGGTTTCTCACTGGCTCCAAGCAGAACATTCCATCGACTCTCTCTCTTACTCCGTATTGGAGGTAGTCTCGCCGCCTTCAAGGGGAGGAGATTTCTCCGGTGCGTTGGGTCAGAGGGAGCAGCGATGGATCCATACCCTAAATACAGTAGCCCCTTCTGGCCTCAATAAAGATATTGAATGGCACCTATTCTATTAAACACCTTGGTAGTCTCTATTGACAGGTGCCTGCTGATTGTTATATCTCGCGATAGTTCGTTTTCCGCGCCTTTTCTGCCCTTTTAAATGGCTGTCAGACTACAGGGTGAGCGCGCTCCTGAGAAGAATGGAATGGGTATGTGTACTTTAAAGATATTACCTGTTTGGCAGTATGTGTTCCGTTTCTTATACTATATTATATCACTTTCCAGATATGAATGATTTCCTTGGGTCCCTCCCGATGCAGCCTCCGCGAAACACGGGACCGTGTCGGGGGACATAGAAAACTACATGCTTGTTACTACTGATATGGAGTTGCCGATTTAAATTATGATATAAATTCTATTCGTGGTTAATAAATTATTACTTTACGTGAATGGGACTTGATGTCTTTACTTGCACTTGTGACTTTGTGGATTACCTGATGTGCAAGGTGCTTCTGGTATTTTTAGATTTCAATTACCCCAATATTGACTGGGTAAATGTATCATCGGGACACACTAGAGAGATAAAGTTCCTGGATGGAATAAATGATAGCTTTACGGAGCAATTGGTTCAGGAACCGATGAGAGAGGGAGCAATTTTAGATCTAATTATCAGTGGAGAACAGGATTTGGTGAGACAGGTAACGGTGGTGGGACCGCTTGGCAATAGTGATCATAATATGATCAAATTTGATTTAATGACTGGAAGGGGGACAGTAAGCAAATCCACGGCTCTCGTGCTAAACTTTCAAAAGGGAAACTTTGTAAAATGAGAAAAATTGTTAGAAAAAAACTGAAAGGAGCAGCTACAAAAGTAAAAAGTGTGAAAGAGGCGTGGTCATTGTTAAAAAATACCATCCTAGAAGCAGAATCCAGATGTATTCCACACATTAAGAAAGGTGGAAAGAAGGCAAAACGATTACCGGCATGGTTAAAAGGGGAGGTGAAAAAAGCTATTTTAGCCAAAAGATCTTCATTCAAAAATTGGAAGAAGGATCCAACAGAAGAAAATAGGATAATGCATAAACATTGGCAAGCTAAATGTAAGACATTGATAAGACAGGCAAAGAGAGAATTTGAAAAGAAGTTGGCCGTAGTGGCAAAACCTCACAGTAAAAACTTTTTAAAATATATCCGAAGCAGAAAGCCTGTGAGGGAGGCAGTTGGACAGTTAGATGGTCGAGAGGTTAAAGGGGCACTTAGAGAAGATAAGGCCATCGCGGAAAGCAAAATTGCTTACCTTGTAATAGGTGTTATCCCAGGACAGCAGGATGTAGTCCTCACATATGGGTGACGTCAGTAACGGAGCCCTAGTGCAGGAAAACTTCTGTAAAAGTTTCTAGAAACTTTTGACTGGCCCTATGAGGCCACTGAGCATGTCCAGCATGGCATGATATTCTCTGCCACAGGTGTCTCACTTCGTCTTGTAGGTAGCAATAAGATTTAGCAAAAATAAAATAATAAAGAAATGTGACCCAACTCCGCGGGGTGGCGGGTGGGTTTCGTGAGGACTACATCCTGCTGTCCTGGGATAACACCTATTACAAGGTAAGCAATTTTGCTTTATCCCAGGACAAGCAGGATGCTAGTCCTCACATATGGGTGATTAGCAAGCTAAAGGCTGAGTCATTTTGTATTGAGGCAATAGTTATGTATTGTAGTTGAAATGAATCAGCCGAAGATCACAGCAGGTTGGTTGTAGAAGGAGTTGGGTTTAAATTGGAAATAAGTTCTTTAAGACAGACTGTCCATAGGTTGAATCTTGTCGTCCTTCTTTGTCCAAACAGTAATGAGCTGCAAAGGTGTGGAGAGAACTCCATGTTGCTGCTTTACAAATGTCCAGAATTGGTACTAAACGATAGTGTGCAACTGAGGTTGACATTGCTCTTACTGAATGAGCCTTTACTCGCCGTTGAAGAGGAAGGCCTGCTTTTTCATAGCAAAACTGTATGCAATCTGCTAGCCAATTGGATAGAGTATGTTTACCCACTGCTTTACCCGGTTTGTTTGGATCATAAGAAACAAATAGCTGATTGGACTTCCTGTGGACTGCAGTGTGGTTTAGATAGAAGGATAGAGCACGTTTACAGTCTAAGGTATGTAGAGCTGCTTCTCCTGGATGGGAGTGAGGTCTTGGAAAGAATGTGGGTAAAACTATGGATTGGTTCAAGTGGAATTCCGTAACTACCTTAGGAAGGAATTTTGGATGAGTATGGAGAACTGCTTTGTCATGGAGAAGCTTTGTATAAGCGGCACGGAAAAACGAAGACTGAAGTGAGACACCTGTGGCAGAGAATATCATGGCATGCTGGGCATGCTCAGTGGCCTCACAGGGCCAGTCAAAAGTTTCTAGAAACTTTGACAGAAGTTTTCCCGCACTAGGGCTCCGTTACTGACGTCACCTATATGTGAGGACTAGCATCCTGCTTGTCCTGGGATAAAGATTAGATGATTTCTTTTCTTCGGTGTTTACTGAAGAGGATGTTGGGGAGGTACCCATAATGGAGAAGGTTTTCATGGGTAATGATTCAGATGGACTGAATCAAATCACGGTGAACCTAGAAGATGTGGTAGGCCTGATTGACAAACTAAAGAGTAGTAAATCACCTGGACCGGATGGTATACACCCCAGAGTTCTGAAGGAACTAAAAAATGAAATTTCAGACCTATTAGTAAAAATTTGTAACTTGTCATTAAAATCATCCATTGTACCTGAAGACTGGACTGTATTTAAAAAAGGATTGGATAAGTTCTTGGAGAAGAAGTCCATTATCTGCTATTAATTAAGTTGACTTAGATAATAATAAGCACCACTATTACTAGCAACAGTAACATGGAATAGACTTAGTTTTTGGGTACTTGCCAGGTTCTTATGGCCTGGATTGGCCACTGTTGGAAACAGGATGCTGGGCTTGATGGACCCTTGGTCTGTCCCTCTCCCATCGCACTAAAAGTGCGATGGGAGAGGTAAGAAGAGAAAACACAGGACAGAGTCCTGAAATCCAAATGAGGACAGAGTATCAAGGAAAAAGTGGTGATCAACAGTGTCAAAAGCATCACACAAGTCATGGAGGATAAGGACAGAGTAAAGACCTTTGGCTTTAGCCATAAACAGGTCTTTGGAGACTTTGGCAAGGGCTGTTTCAGTTGAATGTAGAGGGTGAAAACCAAACTGGAATGGATCAAGAATGGCTTCAGATGTAAGAAAGTCAAGACAGCGGCAGTGAATAGCATTTTCAATTAGTTTGGAGGGAAAAAAGAGAAGGGATATGGGATGATAGCTGGCAGGACAGGTAGGATCTAGTGAGGGGTTTTTAAGGAGTGGTATGATTACAGCACGTTTGAAGGCAGCAGGATCAATAGCTGTGGAGAGTGATAGATTGAGGATGTGACAGATATAAATGGCTGTAAATAATGATCCCAAGCCTCAGTTTCTGTAAACGTATTCATGGATCTCATTTATACAACAGTGATCCAGGGGGCAGAGGTGGGATTCACACACAGAGCTTTTGATGATAAAAAGTCCACATGTAAATCCATACACACAAGTTACATCTGCTTAGAGCGGGCGCAGCTTTGTGCAATGTAAGGTTTGTGTGCACTCAATCAATAACCCCAGGAGCAGCCAGGAGTAACTGAACCAGGGATCAATCAAGTATTTTCAGTGTTAACCTAATCACGTTACCCCTTTAATGTATCTGTAGAGTTAAAAGGATCTAAACCAGAGATCAGTGAATACACACACACATACACACATTATTATATAGAACGTAAACAATTAAATTTAAATTATTCAAGTTATTTTTCTTTAGATTTATATTTCTTTAGATTTATATTCTGCTTTCACACTTTTTTCAGCGCTTCTGTGTGGATTACATTCAGGTACTGTAGGCATTTCCCTAACCCTAGATAATATGTGCTATATTAGACATATAGTAAATTTCTCTTACCATATATTCTAGCAACTCTGGAGGAAGATTGTTCTGAAAGCAATAGAAACAGAAATGATTAAAATGCACATATTGAACAAGCCTTGAGTTGGATCTTTTGCTCCCCTGGTCATCTGGGGTAGGAATGCTGGGGAGGCAAACTTCATGTCCCCTGGTGAAGGGAGGAGAGGTTCATCGAATGACCCCTGGTGTTATACTCGTGCTTGACCCCTTGTGGCCTGATTTAATGCCCATCATTCCAGGGATGTAGAAGGAGCCCAGGGCTGCCTCTCAGTTGGTCACACATGATATAATGAGGAGCACAGCAGGGGTTGGGGATTATAAAACAGAGGAGAATCCTGGGGTAATTGTGAATGAGGGCTCATGGCATCAGGAGTCCCTCCCTGCTTCCAACTGAGCGGGAGACCCAATGGAGCAGGAGGAAACTGCAGGGTAAGAGAACAATGTACATCTCAGAGTTCCCCCCAAATTACCAAACCAGGATATAGCAGGATAAATATAAAACTAATATCCAAACACACACAGACTTTATCATCTCCAAATCATTCCAGGCCTGAATTCTGAGGGCAATTTCAAATGATTTTACTGAACCTTTAGCTGGGTAAAAGTGGGGGCTGACATTTGCCCTCCCCTCTGATACTACACGCAAGTTATATCGACCTGTTATATCGACCTGTTCTTTTTATTTATTTAATTTTTTATTTAACTTCTTTTACTATACCGACACTCAAGACCAGGTCTTATCGTACCGGTTTACATTAGAACAAGGGGAAAAATCAATTAACGTATAAGTGGAAAAGAGAAGTTACATTAAAACAGGGAGAGTGAAAACATGGATGTCGGAAGATAGGACAGAATTAAGTAATTGAACAATAAGTTAACAAAATTACAAACTATAAATTAACATAAAACAATAAATTAATAATACAGAAAACATGGATTATAATCAGCGGAAATATACATGGAAATATATATATATGGAATATATACAGCTGGAATATACATGTTATGTCAGATGGGAGGAGTGGCGGGGGTGAGGGAAAAGGGTGGGTTGAGGTTGCGAGTGGAAAAGGGAAAAAAGTGAAAAAAGTTTGGGAGTGCGGGGAGGGAGAAGGGTGGGTTGGAGGGTGAGAGAGAGTTGGTTAATATGGAATCCTTCAACGATAGGCTTGTGTGAACAGCCAGGTTTTAAGTTTTTTTCTGAAGGTTAAATGGCATTGTTCCTGGCGTAAGTCTTGAGGAAGCGAATTCCAATGTAGGGGACCTGCTGTTGAAAAAGCTCGCTTGTGGATGGAGTTGTGAACTGATGATTTGTTGGGAGGGGCCTTGAGCTTACTCTTGTAGGCAGTTCTTATTGGTCTTGAAGATGTAAGTAGTTCCAGAGGGAAGGTGAGTTGGAGAGAGGATTGTTGGTAGACCGATTTGTGGATGATAGTGAGAGCTTTGAACAGTATTCTATGTTGAATAGGAAGCCAATGTAAGATTTTTAGGATAGGTGTGATGTGGTCCTTGCGCCGTGTGTTTGTAAGGATCCTGGCTGCTGCGTTTTGCAGCATCTGTAGAGGTTTTGGTCGAAGAGGCGGGGGAGACCGAGTAGAAGAGCGTTGCAATAGTCAATCTTTGAAAACAGTATTGCTTGAAGCACAGAACGGAAATCCTGGAAGTGTAAGAGCGGGTCTTAGATGCTTCAGGACCTGTAGCTTGAAGAAACATTCTTTAGTTGTAGCGTTAATGAATTTTTTGAAATTCATTCTGGAGTCAAGGGTGGCCCCAAGGTCTCTGACATGGCTTGCTAGTGGGGTTATTGTGTTATTAGTGAAGGGGTGGTTATCGCTAGGGGAGATAACCAGGAGTTCCGTTTTGGACGTATTTAGGACCAGGTTGAGATTCGTGAGAAGCTGGTTGATGGCATGTAGGCAGTCGTTCCAGAAATTTAGAGTTGAGGAGATGGGGTCCGAGATGGGGATTATGATTTGCACATCGTCTGCGTATATAAAATGGATGAGGTTGAGGCTATTGAGCAGCTGGCATAAAGGAAGTAGGTATATGTTAAACAGGGTAGGGGACAGAGAAGAGCCCTGTGGTACTCCTTGTTTTGATGGGACGGGGTGGGATTCTTTGTCGTTTATTTTAACTTTGTAGTGCCTGTTGTTCAGAAAGGATTTAAACCAGAGCAGTGCAGAGCCAGAGATGCCTATTTCCATTAGACGGCTGATGAGGATGTCGTGATTTACCGTGTCAAACGCCGCAGAAATATCGAGTAGGGCTAGGAGGTAAGATTGTCCCTTGTCAAGGCCCATCAGGATGGTGTCCGTTAAAGAAAGAAGGAGGGATTCTGTGTTTAGGCGTTTCCTGAAACCGAATTGAGAAGGGTATAAGATATTGTGGGAGTCCAAGTAGTCGGTGTGAGACGGAAGTTGACAAGTTTTTCCATTATTTTAGCTATAAAAGGTAGGTTTGCGATGGGGCGGAAATTTGCTGGGTTGGCTGGGTCCAGATTGGGTTTTTTTAGTAAGGGTTTCAGCGAAGCAATTTTTAAGGAGTCAGGGACAGATCCTTGATTGAGGGAACAATTTATGATGTCTGCCAGAGATCTGGCAATGGTGTTAGGAATGGTGAGGAGAAGTTTGGTTGGTATTTGGTCTAGAGGGTGAGATGAGGGTTTCATTTTCTTGATAATCGATTCTATTTCCAGGGATGATGTAGGTTCAAGAGATACTAGCGTCTGTTTAAGAATAGTAGAGGATGGATTTTGGCTAGGAGTTTGGCTGGGGGGTTGTAAGGCTATTGAAGATTTGTTGGATGTTGCCAGTGGGCCAAGTAGGTTTTTGACTTTGTTGTCAAAGAAAATCGCCAACTCTGTAGATTTGTTTTGGGCTTCTTCTTCTGAGAAGGTAGGGGAAGTGGGAGTGGTGAGGGCTGCCACATATGAGAAGAGCGTTTTCGGGTCGTATAGGAAACCGTGTATTTTTTTGGCATAAAAATCTCGTTTGGTGCGGGTGATCGATGTTCTGTAGAAGCTCATTGCTGTTTTGTAAGTAGCCAATGATGTGGGGGAGGGGTCTTTCCGCCAGCGTAGTTCCTTGTGTTGTAGGTCTTGTTTGAGTTTTCTTAATTCCGTAGAGAACCAGGGTTTTTTGTTCGAGCGTGCTGGGTTGATAATTTTTGAGGATAATGGGCAAATTGAGTTTGCTACTGCGTGTGTGATTGTTTGCCAGGAATTAATTGCGGTATCAGCATCTGTGAAGTCCAGTTTGGATAGGTCTTTGGCAAGGCTGTTGTTGAGTGCGTCCATTGAACAAGGTTTCCTGAATTGGATGGAGGATTTGGAAGCAACAGGGGTCTGTTTTTGATTAATGGCTAGTTTTGTAACTATCAACGAGTGGTCTGACCAGGGGATGGGGGAGCAGGAAGGTGGGGAGATGGGCGAGATGGTTTCATTAGTGAATATCAGGTCAAGCGTGTGGCCTGCCTTGTGGGTGGGATTATTTATGATTTGATTGAATCCCATAGCCTGGAAGGAGGAAAGTAGGGCTTCGCAATTGGAAGATGGGGAGGGAGAATCAACA
The DNA here is from genome assembly GCF_901001135.1 of Rhinatrema bivittatum. Lineage (NCBI taxonomy): Eukaryota > Metazoa > Chordata > Amphibia > Gymnophiona > Rhinatrematidae > Rhinatrema > Rhinatrema bivittatum. The sequence goes on from NC_042615.1 coordinate 825,608,566, forward strand.
TGGATGTTGAAATCTCCTAAAATGATAGCGGGTAAGATGGAGTCGATATGTTTGGCTATAATTTCGATGAGTGGAGAGGGGTCGGCTTCTAGGAGCCCTGGGGGGGCGTAAATAAGGCAGATTTGGAGTTGGGAGGATTTGAATAATCCGATTTCTAATTTAGTCGTAGATTTGAAGGCTTGTTGAGTTAGTCTTAATTCTTTTTTTGTGATTAACATTATTCCACCCCCTCTTTTTTTAGGTCTGGGGATAGAGAAGACGTCATATTGTTGTATTGGTAGTTGGTTGATTATGGCTGTATCAGTGTTTTTCAGCCATGTTTCGGTAATGGCACAAATGTCCGGTTGAGAGTCTAGGAGATGGTCGTTGAGCAAGTGAGATTTTTTTGAGAGTGACTGTGAGTTTAGAAGGCTTAAGGTTATTAAGGATAGACCTAGGAATTGTGTTATTGGGGAGATCATGATTGGAATCAGAGATCTCTTTGAGCGTAGATTGAGTAATGGTGCGTTAGTTCTGGTGGGGATTGAGCGAGGGATAATCGGAATGGAGAAGGTTTGTAGCATGTTAATGTCTTTTTTGGATGTAGGTTGATGCTGGATGCTGGAGTGGCTGGATGAATGCTGGATGCTGGAGAGGCTGGATGCTGGGGTGACTGAATGAATGCTGGATGCTGGAGAGGCTGGATGAATGCTGGAGAGGCTGGATGCTGGGGTGACTGGATGAATGCTGGATGCTGGAGAGGCTGGATGCTGGAGTGACTGGATGAATGCTGGATGCTGGAGAGGCTGGATGCTGGGGTGACTGAATGAATGCTGGATGCTGGAGAGGCTGGATGCTGGGGTGACTGAATGAATGCTGGATGCTGGAGAGGCTGGATGAATGCTGGAGAGGCTGGATGCTGGGGTGACTGGATGAATGCTGGAGAGGCTGGATGCTGGAGAGGCTGGATGAATGCTGGATGCTGGAGAGGCTGGATGCTGGGGTGACTGGATGAATGCTGGATGCTGGAGAGGCTGGATGCTGGGGTGACTGAATGAATGCTGGCTGCTGGAGAGGCTGGATGCTGGGGTGACTGAATGAATGCTGGAGAGGCTGGATGCTGGAGAGGCTGGATGCTGGGGTGACTGGATGAATGCTGGATGCTGGAGAGGCTGGATGCTGGGGTGACTGAATGAATGCTGGCTGCTGGAGAGGCTGGATGCTGGAGAGGCTGGATGCTGGGGTGACTGAATGAATGCTGGCTGCTGGAGAGGCTGGATGCTGGAGAGGCTGGATGCTGGGGTGACTGGATGAATGCTGGATGCTGGAGAGGCTGGATGCTGGGGTGACTGAATGAATGCTGGCTGCTGGAGAGGCTGGATGCTGGGGTGACTGTGTCAGAAAATATCTTAATATTTTGTGCTTTATTGATAATTACTTATATTTAGTGAAGTCAGTAATCAATTAGCCATAAAGAAACATGTTAGCATTTAATACCCATAAGCCTTTACTTTTAAAAGCCATGACATTGGTCATGGCTGTGCTGAAAAAGCTCCAGCACATAGCTTTCACCTTTCCCCTACTTAAAACCTCAAGATTTCACCTTTGTCCCACTTTCAGACTTTGAGAGTACAGTTGTTTACCACTTTCTCTTATCTCAAGTAAGAAAGCACCTGCATTTTATGACATTGAGCATCCTAACGCAGGTGTCATGATTGACCACCCTAAAAACAGATGGCCAGCCAATTAAGTGTGACAGAAGGGAGTGAAAAAGATTTTCTCTTAGAACTACAAAAGAAATCCAATTAAAAATCAAAAATGGGCGAAGCTATAAACAGAATAAAATTTAGATGTGTTGATGGAAGTGTAACAGCGACCCTGGATCAAAGGGTCTTAAGTGTATAAAACAGTGGCAGTTTGAGGGAGAGGGAGAGGTGCTACTTAGACTTTCTTCGCACGTGATTGAGAGAGACACAAGCGGGGTGCTTCAGATAAATTGGTAAATATAATTTTTATTCAAGTATATGAGAACCTTTAAATTGCTATTGTTTCTACATTGGCAGATGTATTAGAAATGTATTAATTTCTAAAAAGATGATATTAATAGACATTTATAATTTCAATTACTTTTTTTTAATGGCTCTTACATTGATTGTAGGATATACTCTGGTAAAGTTAAGATTTGAACATAAAAGTGTTTTAGTCATTTAGAGATATTTATTCATGCCTTTCTTTATCTGAAATAAAATATTTTTACAATAAACTGACTGGTTTATTTATGCATGATGTGATGTATAAATTAATGGTTAATAAATTTCTGTGGTAGATTCGAACACACCTCTGAAAGTAAACTTTTTGTCTCAAGGCAGAAAGGGTAGGGAAATAGAAGTGGAAGTGGGATATTTTATCCAGGCAGGATTCCCTGGTTTTAAATTCTGCTAAGGGTAGAAGCCTCAATACTTCCATTCAAAATTTACCACATGGCGCCCAACGTGGTTTAAATCTCCTGTAGAATTAAATATTATTTTCCAGTCATGTAATTTTGCCTTTTGCAGCAGTTTTTATAATTGGTTGCAATGGCTGACCCTTATAGAATTAGAGCTTCTCAAGAAGCAACGTTCCGTAAGTGGGTTGAAGCCAATCATATCAGGGAAGATCAGTCCTTTGTCCTGCATTTACAAGTGGCCAGTGACTCGTCACCGTGCTTTCATGTTGACATTTGTCGTTTAAAAGCTCTTACTGCACAGGGCAGACACCAGGGGCTAAATAGAAGAGCAGAAGAGGATTTTGTTCCTTTTGCTCTCCCTGATTGTCAGATGTCTTTTTCACTTGGTAAATGCTTATTTGTAGAGAATCCGGTAATTCCGGTTTCTGAAAAAAGAGGGGGCTTGGCGTTCACTGAACCGCGTCCGCCTCTTGATGCTATTTTGTCCTTTGATGCCCCGCCTGTGGATCAAATTCCGGCAGGGAAAAAAAAATGCGTTTTACAATGCCCTATTGCACTGCTTTCAAACGCTCAGAGATCATTACGGACAAACCTCGTTTTCTTTGGGGACGCCTGGAGAATTCGGGACCCGTAGTGAGATTGATCGAAAAGCAGATAGAGTAAGGCGGGCTTTGGGGACGCTTCCAGCTGATGTTAATCTGATACCTCTATTCGTATTGATCTTAGTAATCGTTTAAGTGCATTGGCCCCTGCAGATCGACATGAGCAGTTCCCATTCATTATCCAGCAAGTCTTCGAGGCGGCTGGTCATCCATTAATCCCTTCTAAGCCTCTTAAACAGGCTCAGCTAGGGTCTGACAGACCCAGGGAAAGGGGCAGAGAGATCCAGCGCACTCAGCCTGAGAAAACTTCAAGACGGGTGAGTTTTCATTTTAGGAATCCTTCTTCCCAGGATAGAAATCAGAGGGACTATAGGGGGTTTGGGAATTCTAGGCAGGATTATACACCCCCCCCTCCACGAAATCCCTCTAATACTGGGTGGGTTCCCCGCTATCCTGTGAGGGATAATCGTGGGACCCCTCCTGCCCGCTTTCCAGCTCCTGAGAAACCTCCAGCGGTGTCCGGAGCTGTAACTAAGGCGGACCGCCCTCCCCCTTCTTCTCACAAAAAGCCTGTGAAGCGAGCCACTTTCCATGGCAATGCTGGCTCCACGTCTAAACCCCCTGTGGATCCAGAATAAGGAGCAGGGTGATCTATTTGTGGGCATGATGGACTCAGGTACTACTATTAATATCCTGACTAGAGAATGGGATACAATTCAATATTTAAATGAAAATGTCACAATTACTATGTTTGCAGGGAAGCAGTCTCAAGCTCCCTTAGCGACTGTAGAAATCTTTTCCCCTTACTTCAAAGGGTCCCGTACCATAAAAGTGGCATGTTTATTTGATGAGGAGGATCCTTTCGCAGTTTATTTCACACAGGCTGCTGTGCCTGTTTTGCCTTCTATGATGTTGGAGGACCCCCTTTATGGCTTTGAGGCTGTAAAAGCTTCATTTTCTCCTCAGCTCAAATCCATCATTGGAGAGGCTGAGCTGCAGAATTTGTTTACTGAATGGCTTAAGTTAGGAGTCGTTCAGCTCTATCATACCCACACTGGTTTAGTGCAGACCCCTAAGCCGATAGAGATAGTTTTAAATAAGCCTTTCAGTCCTCAAAAACAGTATCCTGTCCATAAGAAATTCTACAATGATTTAAATATTATTATTTCTCAGAAACTTACTCAGGGTGTTTTAATTGAGGAATATTCTGAATTTAATTCACCCCTCCTTCCTGTGCCCAAACCAAATGGGAGTACTCGTATGGTCATTGACTATAGAGTACTTAACGCCTCTTCTGAGACAGTTGCGGCTCAGACTTTGAATCCTGCATCTACAATTGATAATTTGCCACGACCTAGGTGGAAAGCCACCTTGGATTTAGCTAATGGGTTTTGGAGTATTCCGATTAGCACTTCCCCTGTCACTGCATTCACATTCAGGGGTAAGCAGTATCAGTATACCAGGCTCCCTCAGGGTTTTAAAAATTCCCCTGTTTTGTTTTCTGCTGCCGTTGAGGAACTCCTTCAGCGACATAACATTGATAATGCTGTTCCTTATGTTGATGATATATATCTGGCTTCTGATAAGCTGGATGTGCTTTGGGATTCTGTAGTTAAACTAATACAGGTACTGGGTGAGGAAGGCTTTGTAGTTAATTTTGCCAAAGCCAGAATTGGTTTTGAGGAAGTTAAGTTTCTGGGATTTTTAATCGGGGTGGCAGGTGCTAGCCTTGCCCCCACCCTCCAAGAAAAGATTATATCCTTCCCGGTGCCTAAGACATCTCGCCAATTGCAAGTAATCATGGGGACACTTAATTTTGCACGTAAAACTGTGCCTAGTTTTGCCTCATTAGCAGCCCCCTTGTATGATTTGCTTAAAGGAGATGCCGTTGTGGCACGTGATTGGACTGCTGTTCATTCTGAATGTTTGAGAGCGCTGCAAGAGGCTGTCAAAGTTTCAGCCCCTTTGGTGCACCGTAAATCATCTAAAGATTTAGATGTCACGTTGCAGGTTTCTGACTCTCATTTCTTGGCTACAATCAGTAACCATGCTGAATCTCAGCCCATATGTTATATTACACATACTTTCTCTCAGCCTGAGAGGAAATTTAATGTTGTGGAGCGTACACTGACGGCTGTCAGATATTGCCTGTCTAAAGTCTCTGCTCTTGCTCAGGGTAAGATTATTCATTGTTATACTGGGATTCCCCAGTTACAGGCTGTCACTCGCCATTCCCTCCCAGAGAGTAGGGCTCTCTCCACACGCTGGGTGCAATGGCGTGCTGATCAATATAGAGACGATGTGCAATTCCATTATCAGAATGGTTTGGCTGATTCTGACATTATTTTAACTTGTGAGGATCTTTGCTTAACTACTGAGACGGATAGGCTCCTTCCTCCTATTTATCAGAAGGTTCAATTGGTAATTTTTACTGATGGTTCTGCCACACCCTCGGGTGACTATCTTACTGCATTTTTGCTGGTGCGGCTAATGTTATTTTAACTCCTAATAAAAGGGGTCAGTGGAAAGTCTTTGCCACACATACATGGCGATTAGGTGATATGAGTTCACAGCAGGCGGAGCTGATTGCCTTTCAAAAGGCTTTGACACATATTGAGCAAACGCCCAATTTGGATCCTGAAAGATCCGTTATGGTTTGTTCTGATTCTACATTTGTGGTGTCTGGGTTTAATTCACATATGAAAGTGTGGGAAAACAGTGACTTTTTAGATGTTACAGGCAAGCCTATTGCACACAGAGCTCACTGGAGATTAATTTTTTCTATTTCACAGAAACTTACTGTGCAGGTGCTTGTCTTGCATGTGCCTGCTCACCAGACCGTGGGCTGGTACTCTCGTTACAATTCTTTGGCAGATGCAGCAGCTAAATTGGCTGCCTCTCAGCAAGAGATAACTGTAAGGGCACGTCTTGCTAGGCATGGCTCCTTACATTTGAATGCGGCTACTTTGTGCCAGCATTCAGATGGGGTTTTGACTAGAAGTCAGGCAAAGAAAATGGTCAGTGACTGTTTGGATTGTCAGCGCACAAATCCCAAACGGACTGGACACCCTTATGTTGAGGGGATACTTCCACGGGGAATTAGACCAGGGCAGGTGGTCTATATGGATCATGTTGGTCCCCTTACTTCTTCCCGTGGTTACAGACATGTTTTGGTTGTACTTGATTCCTTTACTGGCTTTGTGTTTCTATTTGCACAGAAACGCATTACTGCTATTGTGACTGTTAACCGTCTGGCTATTGTATTTGGTATTTTGCCTTTTCAGTTTCTTTGCACAGACGGCGGTCCAGCCTTTAAAAATGCTGAGGTTGAGACCTTTTGTGCTGATCATAGCGTTACTCATCGATTCTCCTACCCACATCGTCCAGAATCTAATGGAATGGTTGAAAGGATTAATGGTGAGGTTAAGCGTAGTCTGCAAATTTTTGCTTTGCAATCTAACCCCAGTAATTGGTACCTTCATCTTCCGGAGATCCAAATCCGGATTAATAGTACCATAACTGCCAATCATGAAGCTCCCGCTATGTCTCTCTTTGGGTTCTCTATGCTTGAAAATATGGCCTCCTCAGAAGCTATGGTTACTTCTGACAAGGCCTCTCGGAGTCCAAATCCTTTTCGGATTGGTTCTGTAGTTTTGAGCAAAACGCATGTTCGTGGCTCTTTAGAACCATACTGGTCTAATCCCTTTATTGTTACAGAACTTCTAGGTGACTCGGGACTGTTGCTTTCTGACTCTGAGGATCCAAAGAATAGGAAAGTTGTGTCCATTAGAGATGTCAAGTTGGTATCCGAGACATTGGGGTTTTCCGGTACCAGAGCCTCGGTTCAACCCCCAGCCTCTGCTGCATCCGCAGTTTCCGCTGATGCCAATGGGTCAGGAGGATCTACCGCTGCCCAGCGCTCCCACTGCTCCAGCAATTGATGTCATTCTCAGCGGTGACGTGGCTGTGCCTACCCCGGAGCAGGACGATCAGGTCGTTCTCAGTGTAGCTTGTCCCGCATCTGAGCGTCCTCCATGTTTCACTCGCTTTCAGCAGAAGCTTTTGCTTGCATGCTGTATGGTTTGTTCCCCAATCAGTACCTTTTTGCATGCTGTGTTTCTTTTTTACAGACCTTATTGTAAGTATGTTATTGCTTGCTGGGTGCTTTTAATTATTGCATCTCCTATCTCACTATTTTATCTCTTATCTAATACCCAGCTGCATTCCACCTTTTCTCCCGCAGCTTCACAGGAGCTCCGTTATTCACACTCACATGTCAGTAAGCGCTCACCTTCTGAGCCTTTGTCTCTTCTGGCAGTGCCTTTGCCTTCTGGTGTTATTCTTGTTCCATACCATGGCTGGCTGGTGCAAGATCCTGTTTTATTGCATATTGATGTTCCTTTCAGGTTTTACACTCACCAGGTTTGGCAAGGCATCTCTCCGGAGTCCCTGCCTGCGGGTCTAGAGTCCAGACTTGTTGCTCTGTTTCTGCAGCTGGAGCGTTCCTCCCTGCAGCTTTCTTCCATCACTTCGGAATCTCCTCTTGATGGCTTCCGTGCGGAGTTCTGTTCGATTAGATATCAGAACTTGTTCCTGGGTTTCAGAGCAGTGAGTGTCAATCTTACTGGGATCCTTGAAACTCCATCCTGGAAACTGCAGCACTGCTCTCAACCACATATTGGTGCTTCTGAACAGTTCCAGCGGCTGTTTGCCCTTCGTCCTTGTTTTCATAATGGATCTTGTGCCTGCATCAATCCCCTTTCGAAGGTGCCTCTGGAGGACTCCTTGTCTGGCTCTAATTATGAATTTTCAGGTTTGATTAAAGGTCTCATTTTCTCCTGGATGGACATCTTTCCTGAGGTAACTCTTTCTTACGCTAATTATTCCACATGGGGGGGAGAGGATACAGGATTCCCCCTTCCAATGATTAAGGACTCTCTGTCTTATGTTTGTAGACTACCTTATGAAATTCTGTTTTTAAATAGTACACATTATCATGTCTTTTGTGATGAATTGCCTGTCTCTTTTACACATTGGCGTGGAATTTCTTTTTATAATTTATCTTTGTGGAATAATGCGTGTGGGAATAATCCATTCTTTTGTACCCGTTCCTCGTCCACCCAGACAAATTGCTTTTGTTGCCCTAGTTGGCAATATCAGGTTAATCTTTGTAATAAAAGGTTTTCTAATAGGGTATGGGGACCCTTCTTTACTCAGGAGGCTAATTTTTTTCAAAATGCACCTGTGCTAGGCCGGTCTTTGACCGCTGCCTGTATCAGGGGTTTAGCTGAGGGGTTAAATGACACTGAGGTTACTTCTGTGTTAGATTTAATTGTACAGACAAAATGGCTGAATGACTCATTTCCCTTGCCCGCTTGGGTGATGAGAACAGCCAACAGAAAGCGCAGGAATGCTTTGAAACAGGAGGTTCAAAATACATTCCTTAATCTTAATGATAGAATTAAAACTGCTATAAAAGGTATTCAATCCAATGAATATCAGCTAAGAGCAGGTATTTTTCAATTAAGGGATTACTTAGCTCAAACCTTACAGTTAGGGATTGATGCCATATCCACAACTGATGAGAAAATACAGGTTCTAGCAAGAATAGAACAGCTTACTCACTTTATTGATGGTCTTACTTCCCCAAAACCCAAATGGGGAGACCTTCAATTAGGAAAAATATTAGAGGAAATAAACCTCACAGCTGAGCAAATTCAGTATGCCCATGTTGAGGCTTCACAAGTTATTTTGCAGGTCAGCAAACATGAAATGGGAAAAGAACCATGGGCAACCTTAGGTTCAACCCTAGTACAAGGGGTCAGACGTATCTTTCTCCCAATCACTACTCAGGTCTATAAACGTTGCTGGGAAATCCAGAACTTTGGTCAGTTCTTGGAAAGCTCAAATGGAAGCAACACCTGGATTAAAACAATTAAAATCTTTGAACCAACCCACTTGTGTATTAATAATGCTGGTTATCACTGGATCATAGCACAAGGTTGTCACAAAGTTCCTGTAACTGTGTGTAATTCCCTGGTGCAGGTCTCTAATACTTGCCTCACACTAGAGGGAGAAGCTGATTGTCCTCTAGAACCGAATCCCGGTCCTCTAGTAGAAGTTTTTTTGAAATTACCCAATGGATCTTATATCCTTCGGTCAAACAAAGCACAGTGTGGGTTTCAACCGGGAATATTGTATTTAGTTACTGCACTATCTGTCATTAAGTGTGGACCGTGGGAGTTTTATCCTACACTTAGTGCCCGGTTAACTGAAACAATAAAGTACATGGAATTTAAACCAGTACAATTCACTGAGTTAAAAATGTTATTGACTCATGTTTTAAATGTAAATGTATTATTAAGAAATTTGTCTTCACTTTGGTTAATGTCAGAGGATGAGTTTTTACAGCATCTGAGAATGATAGAACTAACAGCTAGTGAATGGGAGCTGATCCTAGACGAGCTACTGAAGCCAGAGGTATTTTCAAATGCCCTGGGTCGTGCTTTTTCTGGATTAGTGGGTGGAATAGCTAAAACAGCTGTTGGTGTAGTTAAAACCATAATGGAAGGGGCAGGTGGACTCCTTCATGACTTAGGGATCAATTTATTCCCATTAATCTTGGGAATCGTAGTAATAATTGGTGTTCTTTTCTTCTGTCTTAAGAGAAATTAGAACAAAGAGCAGCGAACCAGAAATGGCAGGTGTAAACTCAAAGATACATATTCCAGCTAATCCTAGGAAGAATGCGATGATTGTCTGCCTGGGACCTGATCTCATAAATGAGTATGCTGATTATGGAAGCTGGATGTATTCAGAAAACAATCCTGATACATGTGCACCTTATTATCTGCATAAAAACTGTGATATTTTATTTAAGTTCCCACAATATTCCTATTGCTGGACTTGGCCAAGAAGACTGGCATCTGTTCGTGAAGCACTACGAAGAACCTTGAGTGCTCACATTTGTCAGTGTGCTCTCTGGGAACTTGTGCCCTGCTACTTCAATATCTACTCTTTGGCAGAATATCAATTAGGATATGGACATGGCCTATCAAATGCCAATCCTGTTGCTTCAGATGGAAATTCAAGAGCCTCCAGCCCGGGGTTAAGCTCGAATTGGTTTCCAGTATCTAGTCCACCGTCTTTTGTGACGGATGAAGAATTAGATCCAATACACCTTGCTCCGGCTAATTCTCTAACAGATGAAGGACAAGACTTTATGCTTTGGCTGAATGCAGCTCTCTCCTCTGAGGATGATCAATCAGTCATTCTCCAACATCAGCAACCAAATCCTACTCAAGATTCTGCTCCGACTAGACCAGCAGTGGAAGGCGAGCAAACAGATTCCAATATCTATAATTAGTCAGACTGACTTCACAGATATCTGAAACGTCTGATCCGGCTGGATCTACTGAGAACTGTGAATAACTGTCTATTATTGACTGGACTGGTATGTGTCTTATTCAAAATGCACCTTGCCATTTCAGGATCGTTGCTCGTCAATTGGTAAGTATAATAGGCATTTAATGCCCACAGATCCCTACACATGATGGAATCAGTGATGACACATCACAGATTTCTGACCCATAGAGATTATTTTAATTATGAACCCTCATCTTACTTGACTGGATGAGCAGCTTCAAATTTAAAATTTACATTCCCTGGGTATGAATGTTCTCTATTTCCCATAAGGAAATATTGTGAAATTCTTTATATCTGGTTATTATTAGAAACAAACTCAGATTTGTCAATTCATATCTCTTTATAGTCAATTTGGTAATGTAACCAATTTTTATTTCACTTGTATCTATGCAATGTTGAGCACTGACACAACTTATTATATGTAGTTTATTGTGTGATTATTTTCCCCCAGGCTTATTAGTGCCTTACTGATTTATATGTACCTAGCTATGTCTAGTATTTGTTTTACTGACTCCATGGGGGGGTGTCAGAAAATATCTTAATATTTTGTGCTTTATTGATAATTACTTATATTTAGTGAAGTCAGTAATCAATTAGCCATAAAGAAACATGTTAGCATTTAATACCCATAAGCCTTTACTTTTAAAAGCCATGACATTGGTCATGGCTGTGCTGAAAAAGCTCCAGCACATAGCTTTCACCTTTCCCCTACTTAAAACCTCAAGATTTCACCTTTGTCCCACTTTCAGACTTTGAGAGTACAGTTGTTTACCACTTTCTCTTATCTCAAGTAAGAAAGCACCTGCATTTTATGACATTGAGCATCCTAACGCAGGTGTCATGATTGACCACCCTAAAAACAGATGGCCAGCCAATTAAGTGTGACAGAAGGGAGTGAAAAAGATTTTCTCTTAGAACTACAAAAGAAATCCAATTAAAAATCAAAAATGGGCGAAGCTATAAACAGAATAAAATTTAGATGTGTTGATGGAAGTGTAACAGCGACCCTGGATCAAAGGGTCTTAAGTGTATAAAACAGTGGCAGTTTGAGGGAGAGGGAGAGGTGCTACTTAGACTTTCTTCGCACGTGATTGAGAGAGACACAAGCGGGGTGCTTCAGATAAATTGGTAAATATAATTTTTATTCAAGTATATGAGAACCTTTAAATTGCTATTGTTTCTACATTGGCAGATGTATTAGAAATGTATTAATTTCTAAAAAGATGATATTAATAGACATTTATAATTTCAATTACTTTTTTTTAATGGCTCTTACATTGATTGTAGGATATACTCTGGTAAAGTTAAGATTTGAACATAAAAGTGTTTTAGTCATTTAGAGATATTTATTCATGCCTTTCTTTATCTGAAATAAAATATTTTTACAATAAACTGACTGGTTTATTTATGCATGATGTGATGTATAAATTAATGGTTAATAAATTTCTGTGGTAGATTCGAACACACCTCTGAAAGTAAACTTTTTGTCTCAAGGCAGAAAGGGTAGGGAAATAGAAGTGGAAGTGGGATATTTTATCCAGGCAGGATTCCCTGGTTTTAAATTCTGCTAAGGGTAGAAGCCTCAATACTTCCATTCAAAATTTACCACAACTGAATGAATGCTGGAGAGGCTGGATGCTGGAGAGGCTGGATGCTGGAGAGGCTGGATGCTGGAGAGGCTGGATGCTGGGGTGACTGAATGAATGCTGGCTGCTGGAGAGGCTGGATGCTGGGGTGACTGAATGAATGCTGGAGAGGCTGGATGAATGCTGGATGCTGGAGAGGCTGGATGCTGGAGAGGCTGGATGAATGCTGGAGTGGCTGGGTAAAGGATAGAAGCTGGAATGGGTTAGCGCTTATAAGGAGAGGGTGGGGTAGTTGATGGAAAGTAGCGACGGTTGCTTCTATGGCCCCTTAGTTGCGAGATTCCAGGGGCCGACGCAGACTGCGCAGGGAGGCCGACCTGGGCTGAGGGAGTATCGTGGGATGGTGGGGCAGGAGGAGTATAATGGCTGCCAATACGAGAATCGTGGTTCTGCTGCTATTCAGGTGCGCACGAAGGGGCACACAAAGGGGCAGGCCCCTTTGTGTGCCTTCGGCGCGCGACGCTCGGCGCGTGACGCCTAGTAGGGTGTGCAGTTAAAGCCTAGCCGGGCTGTAGCTGGTTGGCTGGCTTCTGGTTGAGGGCGGGCCTTGTCGCGTTTCGCGGGTTTGTTTTATTCGTTTTTCGCCGCGTTTCCTCCTATGGCTTTGGGCCTCGGCGCACGCGGCTGGCGTTGGGGTCCCCCGGGTGGGGAGGCCGTGTACTGACCTGACCTTCCCCCGGTGGGGCTCCGGCGCCGGTCGCGCAGGTCTCCGGTCGCGGCGTGGACAAGGGGCGAAATGGCGCCTGCAGCCTAGCTTTAAAGCCCAGCCGGGCTGTAGCTGGTTGGCTGGCTTCTGGTTGAGGGCGGGCCTTGTCGCGTTTCGCGGGTTTGTTTTATTCGTTTTTCGCCGCGTTTCCTCCTATGGCTTTGGGCCTCGGCGCACGCGGCTGGCGTTGGGGTCCCCCGGGTGGGGAGGCCGTGTACTGACCTGACCTTCCCCCGGTGGGGCTCCGGCGCCGGTCGCGCAGGTCTCCGGTCGCGGTAAATGTCTTTGTAAGACATTTACTTGTCAATGTTATTGTTCTGTTAAAATGTAAACCGAATTGATCAGTAATTCTGTTATTGGAAAGTCGGTATATAAAAATGCTAAATAAATAAAATAAATATCCAGCATAGCTCCCTGCTTCAACGGCAGGGGAGAAGAAAAACAACCAATAAGGGCTGAATAACATAGTCTGGGTAAAACAAATAAGCATGGGTGTAGCTTGCTTATTGCGGCGCTTACTTCCCCTACTACCTATAACTAATCAAGCTTGATATTTCACTTGGATGCAGCTCCATCACTGCTCTCTACATTAATGGTGGGGGTGGAAGGGGAATAGAACCAAAGAGCTAAGAGAAACAGATAAGTATGAGAAAAAAATGTGAAGCTTGCTGGGCAGACTGGATGGGCCGTTTGGTCTTCTTCTGCCGTCATTTCTATGTTTCTATGTTTCTATAAAAGAAGCTGCATCCTGTGATGGCAAACAGAGCAGACAATTTTGGGTTTTCCATGTAAAACCCAGCTTAGTGGTGGCCCGTGCTTTCACACATTATGATCAGATGCAATATTTGTGTGCAGAAGACGGGCGCTCACTTTTCCTAACAGAAACGCAGCCTCCTCTCCTGGGCACGCAATGCAATATTGAAATTACAGTTTGCACTAAAACGGAGGCACCAGTGAAAGGTTCGGCATGCCTAGTGCTTCCTTGGCGTCGGGTGCACAGGAGAGGTGAGTGTCAGTGCGGGTTGGGAAAATGGACGTTCACTATATGAGCTCCCTCAGAAGAGAAGGAATTTTAAGATTGAACTGAACCATCCTTCCCCACATCCCCCATTACCTCCTGATGTTTCTCTTTAATATAAAGAGGATAATTTTCCCAAGGGACTCACAGTGCTATACCCAGGATTATGGATTATAAAACACTTCCTGCCCCTTCTATGGGAATCCATCCCATCCAAATGAAGGACACTGTCACCAATTTGGGTTCCTTCTTGTCTGGACCCTTTCTTTTTTGCCGTGGTTTTAAAGTCTTATTCAACAAACATTTTACTTTTGTGATTTATTCTCTATCTTAGGCCAATTTTAGAGCAACATGAGTTAAATACCTTTAGTTTACTCAGCTAACCTGTATCACAGACTTCAACTCGTTAATAAGACTGCTGCTAAACTAATTTTTGGTAAGAAAAATATGATCCTGTTTCATCTTTACTAAGGGATCTACCCTGGCTTCCTTTTACCAGCTGCATTCAATGTAAAGTTGGCTGTGTGACTTTTAGCGCGTATCGTTGGAGTCTTCCTTCATATCTAGCTAAGTAGCAGGGTGTTGCGCCAACGTGCGTGATAGCCCATAGTAACGGCGAGGCTGTCCCGCCTCCTGGCTCCCCATCCTCTTCCCCGGCTGGCTGATCCAGGTGCATGCCGCCGGAGGAGGGAGGGACGACGCATGCTTGCATTCGACTCCTCCCCTCCCCCGGATGCCAGCACGTCCGCGGGGCGGTGTCATCGGCAGGGGACCGCGTGTGGGGATGACGTGTCTGGATCCATTTAAGCAGCTGGCACGCATCCGACAGCACATTTTCCCTCCCCGGTTGGCGTGAGCGCAGTGGGTACCTTGCGGCTCTGACAACACAAAACCGCAAGTATACGGGTCACACCCGATCACAGGCAGCGCCTTGGGCATCAAAAAACTGGAGAATTTGCACCATTCATGGTCAGGGGAGGGGAGCAGCTCCGAAGATTCTTTAAAGGGGCTCAAGATAATTAAATCAACGGACCGGCACAGTCATTGTGCATGCTCCGCTAGGCCTGCTCACAACGATTTGAGCTGGACAATTTCACTCTAGTATTTGCCTGTGGTGGCATAGGGTCGAGATTTAAAAAAAAAAAGAACCAGTTGGTTTTTGTGACTGTGGTCTGATTCTGCCTGGAGGAATAGGGTGGGCACTTGCAACACTGACATGTCTGCAGCAGCTGACCACAATATGGCTGAAACTGAGCCATGTGGGCGCCCAAGAGCCGTGGGAAGGCCCCCAAAAGATGAACATGGGTGCCCCAGCCAGTACAGTCAGCGGCCTCCACAGACCACTTAGCTAGGGGGGCAGAGGGCCTGATAACACCCCTGCCCACCCCTAGAGAATGCTATCCCCATGCCACTCGAGATTCCGTCACCCTCTGCAGGCCATGACTCGCATGTTGCATGCCCTCAGCCCATCGCCGAAGCACCAATTATTCATAAGAAGAATCTGTCAACATGTCTTTGGCTGAGACAACAAATGGACAGCTGGTTGACGGGCCGCGATCCAACACTGGGGGTCCCCCTTTTGCAAAAGCCATCTCCATGGCATTAACCTTGCAGCCAATACCCGCAGGATGGAACGCCACATGGACTGGACCAGCGATTAGCCCTTTGCCGCACAGCGTATATTGGTCCCCCATGCAATCTTGGGCACCGCAAATCCCTACGATGATGCAGAATTAGTCAGGCATGCAGGTGACGCTCTGACAACAAAAACGCATGGTGCCCGAATCCATATCTCATCAATCCACCATACGGTATGATGCCTCAGCATAGAAACATAGAAACATAGAAATGACGGCAGAAGAAGACCAAACGGCCCATCCAGTCTGCCCAGCAAGCTTCACACATTTTTTTCTCTCATACTTATCATTTTCTCTTAACTCTTGGTTCTATTTCCCTTCCACCCCCACCATTAATGTAGAGAGCAGTGATGGAGCTGCATCCAAGTGAAATACCTAGCTTGATTAGTTAGGGGTAGTAGGGGTAGTAACTGCTGCAATAAGCAAGCTACACCCATGTTTATTCCCTTTACCCAGACTATGTCATACAGCCCCTATTGGTTGTTTTTCTTCTCTCCTGCCGTTGAAGCGGAGAGCCATGCTGGTTATGCATTGAAAGTGAAGTATCAGGCCCTTTTGGTTTAGGGTAGTAACCGCCGTAACAAGCCAGCTACTCCCTGCTTTGTGAGTGCGAATCCTTTTTTTTTTCTTCTCCCCTGCAGTTGAAGCTATTCTGGATATGCGAGGGCTTGGCCTTTTCAACTTTGCCTTCCTGGACAAGGCACACAGGAATCACTGGAACAGGGCCCAGGCATGTGCAATTCTCCTATTGGTACTTCATGAGCACACAACCACGCAACGGTCACAGATACAAATACACAGGAAATGCAGAATACTACAGCAGCGGTTCTCTCAAGCACCAAACATGAAGGGGGCAATGTTGAATGTTCAAGCACGATGTCTGCAACATCTCCTGACATTGGAGTCAGTATAGGTGAGTCCGAGAGCACAATTGTGGGTGAAACAGCCGGTGTCACGCGAGAAAAATCAGGCACAGATAACGGTGAGAGCACTAGTAAAGGGGGAAAATGAAGGAATAAGGGCAGGGTCAGATTCTGGCAGTTCATCATCAGAGTCCTCATCGGCGGAAACATCATTTGACGAGGACCAAAGAGGGACAGAGAACGCAGCAGATACATTGCACGGGCCCCTGGCAGTGATGTCCTTGTCACAGATATGGGAGAGAATGTCCCCAGATCTCTTTGGAAGAAAAATCGAAAAATGGACATATATTGATATCTTTCAAATTATGGAGGGACGAAGACAAGGAGGAGGCGGGAAGGTAAACATGCATGACCAGGCACCCAGCATTAACAAGCCCGTACCCCAAAACATCACCAACTGGATGAGGGCATTCCTGCGGATGACGAGTGTGCTCAGACTGGAGGATCCTTCTCAATACCGACCCATGCTGAGCTACGCAGATACCATACTGGAAGCTTACCACAAGTACGAAGGCTGGGCCTGGTTAAATTATGACGAGTTGTTCTGAGAAAAAACGGTGGAAAATCATCATATATCATGGGGAACATAAGATGTTGGACTTAGGCTTAGACAGATGAAAAGTAAAGCCACAGATGCAGGCGCTAACAGGTTTTGCTACATTTTTCCATTCTTGCTTATGATTGTGGAACAGGAGAATTTTCCAACCCTTCAAGGGAGGGTATACTGGACACTAATTCAGACCATCAAGTGAGAACTAAGAGATGTGAGATGGATATAGAAATAGTAGATCTGGCAGACATTATATTTTTGTTGATGTTAGTGATCTTTTGCATTTTCACGTGTATCCTGTTTGTTAAGTTGAAGTAAACATCACCATTTGACTCTGGACTGCATTTCTCTATCGTACCAATATTCTGATGACCTTCTAAAGTGAGTACCCATTGAACCAGTGACTGTGAAAATATTTAAGGGTGGCTGTATTTTGTATCACACAATTGCACCATTGCACCAAGGGGCCCAGATGTTATACATCCTCCCTGCCATGGGAACACCCAACACCCCAGTGGCTACTTGTGTTTGGTATGGAGAGAAAGGTGAGAGGACCTGGACATTGAGGTAGCCCTTGGGACTCTGTGGTCCCTAAATGTTTTTCTACAAAATCAATAGAGGGTTACACACATTTGGTCTCTTTTTTTGTGGATTATTGTGATGAGGCATTGTAACAAATGTTTTCATGGGGTGTTGGATATTCCTTTAAACGATGGTATGAGAAGCCTTATACAATAGAGAGAGTGTGTGGGAGTTACACGCTCAGAGGGTTTTTGGTGCAGTTGTTCAGGAGTTGGAGCTAGAGGCTGGAGTTACTCCTTGCAGTGAGTGCCTGATATTACAGTAGGTAATGAATACTGCGGATAAGAACTAGAGTCCTAGGCAGTGCTGATGAGCAGAGTCAGAGCTCAGAAAGGATAAGGAGGAAGCATTTCATTCTCAGGAAATCCTCAAAAAGAAAGAAACCTCCTGGACCGCCGGAGCCAGCTATTTTAGTGCCAGAGACTTACTTGTCAGCAAGAAAAGCATCTCCACACTTGCCTTTACCTCCATTTTGTGCAAAAGCTGTGGGCTAGTTTTGTTTCATCACAAGCCAGTAACATACCATTATCTGCCATACAATCTTATGGTGATAATCAATCATCATCAGAGCTTCCTTCAGATCCTTCACCTGAGCCTGCAAAAAAGGAAGCCCATTCAAGATTTCACATATCCTGCATTCATACAAAAGATAACATACCCTTTAGGGGTGGGAAAAAGATAACATTTCATTTCTTTTTTTTTTGTTTCCTGTTTGGGGGTTTGGTTTTCAATGAATTTTGTTTCATACAATGTTTATTTTGTTAAAAAAAACAAAACAAAATAAAAATAAGAAGCAAAACCTAAAAACAACAACAACAAAAAAGAAACAGGGCCTCGTGAGGACTCCATTGCCCCCTACCCATCTGTCCCATCAGAAAAAATGCCAGGGCCAGGGTCCTCCAAGGCCATCACTTACCCAATCTGGGGGGGGGGGGGGGGGGGAATCTGATGCCAAGTCCTAGGCCCATGCCAAAGGCTAGGAATTTATAGGACATAGGCTGAGGTCACGGCAACCTATAGCAGCCTAGGCCTATGCAAAGCCAAGGTTTCAGCCCAGGCCTAGGTGTTGGGAACAAGCTTCGAGGTCTGGGCCTGATGCCTAGGTCCAGACCTACACCTAGACCTTGCATAGGCCTAGGCCACAGTAGGTTGCCAAGACTTCAGCCTAAGCCCTAAGCAAGGCCCAGGCTTCAAGTCCTGGACCTGATGCCTGGGCCTCAGTCTAAGCCAGGGCCTGGGTCCAGGCCTGACACCAAAACCTGGTCTAAATTGGGACTTAACCCAGAGACCAGGTCCCAATGCCTAGATTTGTGGCCTGAGCCCAGACTCAACCGTAGGACCCAGTCCAGAAACTTGGTCCAATGTTGGGGACTTGGCCTGGACCCAGGCCTTGGTCTGGCACAGGCCTCAGTTGTCTTCTATCTTCTTTCTTCTTTGAGAAAATGGCATTGTCCTCTGGTGCTTCCTCCACCATGGAGAGCGCCATTTTGATGTATGGCAGCCTAATTGTACTGCCATGCACCAAAGTGGCAGTACAATTAGGTGGATACAATGGAGTTAATTAATTCTAATGCCTCCCAAGCAGAAGGCATCGTTTCATGGAAGAAGAAAGAATTCAGAAAACCGAAAGCTCTGAGGCCTTGACTCCTAGTTTCCTTCCTTAGGTCCCTACATTTAGGGTCCTAAAAGGTTTATGGCTATGGGGCGGAGTTAAGGCAGGAACTCATCAGTGATTTTCAGTACTTGGCACCTAATGTAGGAGCCTGCATCTAAGCAAATGAATAGCAGCCAAAGTTTATGCTGCATCAATAATTTTATGATGAGGAGAATATAAGCAAACTCTAAAAATTATGCAGGAAATTATAATGATCAGACTCTTTAAAACTCAGACATAGACTTCCTATTACTTTATGAGCTATGGAATTATCCTGCTTTTCACCTTCTGATCGCCCATCGGTCCTCCACCTCCTTCCCCTTATGAATGAAAACATTTTTATGGTTCCTGTCCGGCTTTACATTTCCTGGTAATGTCATCGTTTGCTCCTTCAAATTCTGACTTGAGGAAGAGAGTTTTACCTCTAAAGCTGGTCAAGAAATGAAGAGGGTAAAATCTAGTAAGCTGGTTAGTTAAAGTTAGCCGTATAACTTGTCCCATATATTCAGCCGAATAAATGTCCCGTTGAATATACTTGGTTAAAGTTATCCGGCTACCTGTAGGAAGGTAACGTAAAAACCTGACCAGCCATGTTTGAGTATGACCGTTCAGGTTTTTAAGTTATCCGGTACTTACTTTTAGCTCTGGAGTAAACCACGTTCAGCTTCGTGCTTCCAGCGCCATTTTAGCAGAAGCTATGCTGGAGCACCCCGGCAGCGGGTAAGTGCAGATCCCGCTCCTGGCAAGGATTTCTGTGGTTCAGTGGGGAGGGTCCGAGGTGCGGGGAGGGACCGGCACCAGCAGAACCTAACAAATTGCGAGAGATCAGGGGAGGGGCAGTACCACCTGCAGAGTATGGTACAGCTTTTATTAAATTTAAAAGGGGATGGGGGGGTCATGGGTGTGTGTCCCGACAGTGCATTTCGGAAAGTTTGTGGGGAAGGATGAAACTCGGGTTATAGGCCCTTTAATACTTCTTTTATTTTACATTCACAATGCTACTTACCCAGATATCTTTTGAAGACATCAGGATAAGTCGCAAATTATCTAGCCACGTTTTAGACCTGCTCCAGAGTAGGACGCCATTTCTATGGCCAACATAACTGGATATAATTGAAATTCCACTGAGTTAGCCGGATAACTAAAACGCTCCTAGAAACACCATGGAATGCTTCTTTTTTTTATCCCACTAATTTAGCCAGGTAAGTGGTTTAATTTTCCAGATTTGCCATTTACATGGATAACTTGTGAGTTGTCCATCTAAATTATTTTTGAATATTGCTCTCGTTTTCTTAGGCCAATAAAAAGGTCTCGCCTGATATATATATTTTTTATTTTTAAGCTTCCACTTACATTTTATTTTATTACTTGTTATTAATAGTCAACCTTTCATGACTGGTCAGCCAGTTCAAAGTATGTTACACTCAGATGCCATAGGCTATTAGGGATGTGAATCGTTTTTTAACGATTTAAATTATCGTCCGATAATTTTAAAATCATCATTAATCGGTAAGGGACTCGATACAATAGGAATTCCCTCGATTTATCGTGAAAAATTGTTAAATCGAGTATGGGAATTATTTGGGGGGAGGGCGGGAAAACCGGCACACCAAAACAACCCCTAAACCCACCCCGACCCTTTAAAACCAATCCTTTACCCTCCCCTCTCTCCCGAACCCCCCCAAAATGTTAAATTACCTGGTGGTCCAGTGGGGGGGGGGGGGGTGTCCCCGGCGCGATCTCCTGCTCTCGGGCCATCGGCGCCATTTTGGCTACCACTGATAAAAATGGCGCCGATGGCCCGATAAAAGAAAACCCACCCCGGCCCTTTACAAATTACCCCTTTGCTTCTCCCACCCTCCCGACCCCCCCAAAAACCTTTTACATGTACCTAGTGGTCTAGCGGGGGGTCCGGGAGCCATCCCTTCAATCATACCCTCGATGCCGGTGCCGGTGCTGGACTGGTTTCAAAATGGCGCCGATCGCCTTTGCCCTCACTATGTCACAGGGAGCAACCGTCGCTCCCTGTGACATAGTGAGGGCAAAGGCGATCGGCACCATTTTGAAACCAGTCCAGCACCGAGGGTATGATTGAAGGGATGGCTCCCGGACCCCCCACTAGACCACCAGGTACATGTAAAAGGTTTTTGGGGGGGTCGGGAGGGTGGGAGAAGCAAAGGGGTAATTTGTAAAGGGTCGGGGTGGGTTTTTTTTATGGGGCCATCGGCGCCATTTTTATCAATGGTAGCCAAAATGGCGCCGATGGCCCGGGAGCGGGAGATCGTGCCGGGACCCCCCCCCCCCACTGGACCACCAGGTAATTTAACATTTTGGGGGGGTTCGGGAGGGTGGGAGAGGAAAGGGGTCATTTGTTGCTCAGGCCTCACTAAAAAATTAACGATGTTAATTGGAATCGGAACCAATTCCAATTCACATCTCTAACGATCCGATTTTTTTCTCCCTCCATCTGAACCTGATCGTTAAAACGATCGGGCACATGATTCACATCTCTACTAGCTATTTCCCTCTCTTGCAGTCTAAATTTGTTCTTGAGGCTGCTTTAACCACTAAGATTACTCCTCCACTTGCATTCACACGCACTCACCCTAGCGGTCCTCCCTCCAATACCACTTGCAGGAAAAAAATACCATCCCCTTAATAAACCTTTTGCAAAAAAGACACATTACTGGACCCGTCTACATACTTCTCTCAGAACCACCAACAGAGGACACTGCGAGCCATCCAGGCTCCGCCTCCACAACCCCTGCACTTTTCTCCAGCAGCAGAAGACTGGAAGGCTCATTTGCACACATTTCTTTACTCGCTCCTTATTATTGCTGCTCAGATACACTTACCAAAGTATTCTCCAGGCAGTTGTCATGGTGTTCCTTTTTGCAGGCAACAGCACAGCCTACAGTGATGAAGATGACAAAGATAAAACAAGCTGTGCAACTGGGACATAGCAATTTCATGGAGGACATCAGTTTCATCACCAAAATAAGGCATCAATCAAAAATAAATAATTTTAGTAATGGAAAAAGAAGCATGTTACAGCAATGGGCATCTCAGATTCACATAACTTTATTGGCATGACACGTCTACATGTGCTAGCAAGTTAAACAAATTAAGAAGTTAATTTTAAACATTGTGGGGTGGATTTTAAAAGGGTTACGCGCGTAATATATGCGTGTAACCCTTTAAAACCCCTCCTGCGCGCGCCGAGCCTACCTTGCATAAGCTTGGCAATGTGCGCAAGCCCCGGGACACGCATATGTCCCGGGGCATGAAAAAATGGGCGTGGCCAGGTGCCTCGCCACTGCTGCAGGGCTTAGGGATCGCGGGCCGGCATTAAGCCGGCCCGCGCAACCTACGCAACCTATGCAACCTACGCAACCTACGCCTACCCAGAAGCAGAAGTAAATAATAAACAAAAGGTAGGGAGGGATTTAGATAGGGCTGGGGGCGAATTAGATAGGGGAAGGGAGGGGAAGGTGGGGGGGCGGAGGGAACGGGGAAAGCCATCAGGGCTCCCCTAGGGCTCGGCATGCGCAAGGTGCACCCCCTTGCATGCGCCAACCCTGGATTTTATAACGTGCGCAGCTGCGCGTGCATGTTATAAAATCTGGCGTAGATTTGTGCGCGCCGGGTTGCACGCACAAATCTACACCCGCACGTGGGTTACAAAATCTGGCCCTATGTGTATTTTCTGTGGCAGCCTCATGCATAGGATTTGGTTTGTGTTGTTTTTCTAGCAAAACTACACTCAGATAGTTACACCTACAATTTGGTTTGTGTCATTTTGTCAGAAGACTATGATGCCTCTGGAAGAATGAGGACTGCATCGATGAAATGCTAATTGAGGCATCAAAGATTAAAAACTCAAGCAGGGGCAGTTGAAAATGGACCACAAGTTGACAACTGGAACCTGTTGCAATGCCTTACACACTAACTTCAATTTCTCTTGAGCTGAAGTAGTGGTTTTAAGTCCTGAAATTGGTGGAGGAGAAAGCATCCCAGGTTTTAATGATCCATGGTCAATAAAAAACCTTTTCTATTGGAAAAAAATCAGTAGAACAAGGGGTCATGATTTGAAGCTCTAGGGAGGAAGATTCAGAACCAATGTCAGAAAGTATTTCTTCACGGAGAGAGAGCGGTGTTACTGCTGTGGTTTGTGGACCCTTGGGCCGGCCGTGCAGATGATGAAGAGACGTTGAATAGAACTCCGCAGAGATGAGATGGCTGAGAGGCGGAACGGAGCCAGGAGACCAGACACGAGCTTCACCACTGGAAGCCTGAGGTCCCCCGATGAGGAGCCCATGAGGACCTGGACCGCTGCGACTTAAGAGAGGTCTCCCAGAGCGGACAGCAAGCAGGAAGAGTGGATAGTCCGAAGGTCAGGGCTGGCAGCAGACAGGGATATCAGAAGACGTACTGGAGTCAGAAACCAGGACTTCAGTCCGAAGGGTCAAGGCTGGATCAGGAACTGCAACTAGATGACTCCCAGGAGTGAACCTCGTTGCAAGGCAAACTTCAGGCAGACGTCGGGTTTAAATATCCTGCCGGCATCTGACATCATCTTGGAGGCCGGCCGAGATTTCCCCCCACTGTGCCTTTAAATTCCTCCCCCTTGAGCGTGCGCGTGCCTAAGGGGGCGGAGTCAAAAGAAGAGCTCAATGGCGTCTCCCTCATGGAGACGCCGCCACGGAGAAGGCTCGGGTAGGCCCGAAAGCGCCGGGCATCACAGCGGCAACACGGGGTAGACTTGAGGGAGGTAAGGGACCGGTCGCAGATCCCGCGACCAGGATCGCAACAGTACCCTCCTCTTACGCCCTCTCCTTCGAGGTCCAGGTTTACCAGGGTGGTCCAGATGAAACTGCTGCAGGAGGGATTTGTTCAAGATGTTTGTTTTATTATTTAGGAGAGTTGTGGGTGGATCCTTGGACCGGTGGCAGATGACCATGCCCCGGGGGAAGATCCCGAGAGTGACCACCGGTCAGGCTCAGAGTTAGGAGACAGACACACAGTAGTCCTTTTATTAGACAGTATACTGAACCACCAGAGGTGGCAGTAGTGAGCTGGAATGCCCAGCTGGGCTGTAGTCCCTCAGATACTGGAACAGCGATCACTGGGGGCTGAGCTGTAGAGAAACTGAAATATAGTGAATAGGCAGGGTATGCAGAGTTCATGGACAGAACCTGATGGTAACACTCACACAATGTCTCATAGAAGCCCAGGAGCTGGAATGAAGTAGGCCCTCAAGGAGCGAGTACCTGGTTCCAGGGAAAGCTCTGAGAGAACGATTCAACTTTGTGCTAATATACCGCCCTGGAGATAAGAATATCAGAGCAGATGCATTGTCTCGCTCATTCCTCTCAGAGGACATTCCAGAAGAACCACAACACATCATTGACCCAGAAAGGGTTCTTCTGGCAGCTATTCATTCAGTACCTGCAGAAAAAACTATCGTACCTAGAACCTCAGAAGTTATTAGCATGGGCTCATGACTCTAAACTGGCAGGACACCCTGGCCAACGCAGAACTCTGTATAAGCTACAAAACATTTATTGGTGGCCCACCATGAAGGAAAACACATTCTCCTATATTGCTTCCTGTGCAAATTGTGCTAGACAGAAGATGCCACCTGGTCATCCTTCAGGTTTGCTCCAACCCTTGCCAGTACCAGAAGAACCATGGATACACATCGCCACAGACTTCGTGGCAGACCTACCACTTTCAGGAGGAAACAACATGATTTGGGTAATGGTAGATCAGTTCTCAAACATGGCTCACTTTGTGGCTCTCCCTGGCTTACCCACCACCATGGAGCTAGCCAAGCTCTTCATCACACACATATTCCGCCTCCACGGCATGCCTAAGCACATAATGTCCAATCAAGGATCCCAATTCACAGCTAAGCTCTGGAAGTCACTATGCAAGAAGTTTGATATTTCTCTCAACTTCATCTCAGCATATCATCTACAATCTAATGGGCAAACAGAGAGAATGAACAAGACACTCAAGCAGTTCATTCGTGCCTACATGAACACTCGTCAGAATGATTGGAGTGAACTGTTACCATGGGCTGAATTTGCCATCAATTCTCATCCAGCAACATCCACTAGATCAGCACCATTCGAAGTGGTTTACAGACGACTATCACTGCCACAACTGCTACTTCCATTATCAGTGGGCTGCTCAGTCTACTGCCAAAGATATTCAACAACTTTGGACTCAGACAAAAGAGATGATTCTTAAAGCAGGACTTCGAGCTAAAAAAGGATATGATGCTCACCACTGCAAGGCTCCAGAGTTCCAGCCTGGTGACAAAGTCTGGCTATCCATTTTTTATTTTTTTATTTATTTAAGGGTTTTTTATATACCGGGGCACGTTAAAAACATCACCCCGGTTCAAAATGTAACATAACATAGCAACAGGCTTTACAATAATTTAGAGTAGGAAGAAACATTGAGGCAACTAATTCAACTTGAGACAGGTGGTTACATATTCACATATTTTAACTATTCACAAGGTGACAGGTATATAGGCGGTTAGGGCAGGTAGTAGGATGATGGGGAGGGTGAGAGGGGAGGAGGATGAGGGGAGGGTTGGAGGAATGGGAATGGGAATGGATGGGAGGTCATGGTTGTTAAGTTCAATAGGGCGTGTCAGTCGGGGGGGGGGGCGTGAGGGTAGGGTGTGTATCTTTGGGAGTAGTCGGTTAGTCGGGGTATGCTAGTTTGAAGAGCCAGGTTTTAAGATTCTGTTTGAATTTTTTATGGCAAGGTTCCTGGCGTAGGTGGGGTGGCATTTTGTTCCAGTGGGAAGTGCCTGCTATAATGAATGATCTATCTCTGATCGTGGCACGTTTGATGACTTTGGGGGAGGGAGTCAGGAGTTTGGCTTGGTGCTGTTTTCTAGTTGGTCTGGTTGTGTTGTGGAGATGGAGATGTTCAGGGAACCAGTGCATGTCTTGGTTGTGAATGGCTTTGTGTATGAGGGTGAGGGATTTATAGATTATCCTGGAGGTTACTGGGAGCCAGTGCAGGGATTGAAGAACTGGGGTGATGTGGTCATGACGGTGAGTATTTGTGAGAATGCGGGCGGCAGCATTCTGTAGGAGCTGCAACGGTTGAAGGGTATTTTTTGGGAGGCCTGGGAGGATAGCGTTGCAGTAGTCCAGTTTGGATAGGATCATGGCCTGCAGCACTGTTCGGAAGTCAGAAGTGTGTAGTAGTGGTTTGATTCTCTTCAAGGTGTGGAGTTTGAAGAATCCACTCTTAATAGTATTAGATATGAATTTTTTGAGGTTAAAATGGTTGTCTATCCATATGCCAAGGCTGCGGACAAATTGGGTGGGTGGGCAGCCTGGTGGTGAGAGGGAAGAAAGGCTGAGTGTGGGAATGTTGGGGGGAGAGGATGAGTAGGAGGAGATGGTTTTGTTGGTGTTGAGTGCCAGAGAGTTGTCAGTGAGTAATTTGTTTATTTCAGACAGTGCAGATTTCCAAGTCTTCATTGCGTTAGAGATAGAATCAGTTATAGGTATGAGTATCTGTACGTCGTCTGCATATATGAAGTGCTGGAAGCCCAGTTTGGAGAGCAGTAGGCAGAGGGGTATGAGGTATCCACTAAGCACTTGAGACTTAAACTACCTTCAGCTCGTTTCGCTCCTTGCTTCATTGGACCATTTCCTATTCTCCAACGACTAGGTAATCTCACCTATAGTCTGAAGCTACCATCTACATTGAAGATCCATAATGCGTTCCACGTCTCACTATTGAAGCCATTGATCTTTAGTGAGTTCTCCATCAAGACACCAGAAGCTACACCAATACATGCAGAAGAAGATATCGAATACAAAGTAGATGCTATTCTCGATGTGAGAAAAAGAGGCAGAGTATGGGAATATTTATTTATTTATTTATTTTTAATTTTTCTATACCGAAGTTCCTGTACGAATACAGATCACACCGGTTTACATGATAACAAGAGAGAGCAACATAACTAAGGAGGCATCCAAATATGAAAATAATTTTAAACAATATATAAAGCAGAACATATCTTAATATAAACATGATATATAGTATAAACTTAATATATAGTAAGCAGAACATATCATATCGTATCAATTAACTTCTCGTAAATTAACTTCTTGTAAATATG
The DNA here is from genome assembly GCF_901001135.1 of Rhinatrema bivittatum. Lineage (NCBI taxonomy): Eukaryota > Metazoa > Chordata > Amphibia > Gymnophiona > Rhinatrematidae > Rhinatrema > Rhinatrema bivittatum. Next base: position 825,635,895 of record NC_042615.1, read on the forward strand.
TATCGATGGAAAGCTATGGACGGGTGGGTGGGAAATAAAGTATGAGCCAATTACGGTGGGAAAAGAGGGGGAATAAACAGTCGGAGGTTGCCAGAACTAAGAGACTATAAAGGCTGGAATCTGGATTATGAGAAGAATAGCATTAGGAGTCTGGGAAGGCTAAGCTGAATAGCCATGTTTTAAGTCTTTTTTTGAAGGAAGATAGACATTGTTCTTGCCTGAGGTCTGGTGGCAATGAGTTCCATTGATGGGGTCCTGCTGTCGAGAGGGCTCTCTTTCGTAGGGCTGATTTTGCTTGTGGGGCAAACAGGGTGTCTTTATAGGCGCTTCTAATGGGTCTGGATGAGGTGTGAGGTGTGAATTGAATGGTGGTGTCGATGGATGTGAGGTTGTGTTTAGCTTTATGGATAATCGTGAGGACTTTGAAGAGGATTCTGAACTTGACGGGAAGCCAGTGGAGGTACTGAAGAATGGGGGTGATATGATCTCTTTTTTTGGTGTTGGTGAGGATCCTGGCGGCTGAATTTTGAACCATTTGAAGAGGTTTTATGGTGTTAGCTGGGAGTCCGAGCAGGAGGGAGTTGCAATAGTCCAATTTTGAGAGGATGATGGATTGCAATACCAGTCTAAAATCTTGGAGGTGAAGAAGAGGTTTTAAATTTCTGAGAACTTGTAATTTGAAGAAACAATCTTTTGCTGTGGTGTTCACAAAGTTCTTTAGGTTAAACTGATTATCTAGGATCACGCCTAGATCTCTGACGAATGGAGATGGTTTGATCATTGAGTTGACCGAATGAGTTGGGGATGGTGATGTTGGGGGTTTGTTGAGGATTTCCTTTGAGATGATCAGAAGCTCGGTTTTGTCACTATTTAGGACCAGGTTGAGTGTAGCAAGTATTTGGTTAATTTCTTGGAGGCAAGTGGTCCAGTGGTTCAATGTTTTTTGAAGAGAGTTATTGATCGGGATGAGGATTTGGACATCGTCCGCGTAGAGGTAGTGGGAAAGTTTTAGTCTAGTGAGTAGGTGGCAGAGAGGTATAAGGTATATGTTGAAGAGTGTTGGAGAAAGGGAAGATCCTTGAGGGACACCTTGGTTGGAGCGAACAGGGGGAGATTCTTTATTGTTGATCCTGACTTTGTAGTATCTATTGGATAGGAAGGATCTGAACCAGTCATGGGCAGGGCCTTTGACGCCTATGTTAGTTAGTTGTTCCAGCAGGATGTTATGGTTCACGGTGTCAAAGGCGGTGGACAGATCAAGGAGAGCGAGAAGATATGTTTGTTCTTTTTCCAAGTTTAGTAGTATAGTGTCTGCTAGTGAAATGAGCAGGGTTTCAGTACTGCGTGTTTTACAAAATCCGTGTTGCGTGGGGGAGAGAATGTTATGCTCCTCAAGATAATCTGATAGCTGTTTGTTGACTATTTTTTCCATGATTTTTGCTATCATGGGAAGGTTGGCTATTGGACGGAAACTCGACGGTTCTGTAGGAGGTAAGTTTGGTTTTTTTAAAATAGTTTTGAGAATAGCGAGCTTAAGAGGGTCTGGTACTGATCCTTGGGATAGGGAGAAGTTAATGATGTCTGAGATTGGCTTGGAGATGGTATTTGGGATGTTGAAGAACAGGTTAGGTGGTATCGGGTCCGAAGGATGTGAGGATGGTTTCAGTTTTTTGAGGATATTTTCTACTTCCAGTGATGAAGTTGGTTCGAACGCATCGATCATGGAGTTCGGTTTTGGTAACGAAGGGAGGGCATGAGTAGGTATTCCATGGTGGGTGTGCAACGTGGTGGTTAGGTTGATGATTTTTTCCTCGAAGTATTGTGCAAGTTACGTGGCTTTGTTGAGTGCAAGGTCATCTGGGATGGTAGGGGGAGCTGGCTTAGAGAGTGCCGAGACATATGCGAAGAGAGCTTTGGTGTCGTAGATGAAATGGTGGATCTTCTTTGCAAAGAAGTCTTTCTTCATTTTGAGGATGGTGATTCTGTAAGCGTTAAGAAGGGATTTGTAGGCAGCTAGTGTGGAGGAAGATGGATTTTTTCGCCAAGTGTTTTCTTTTCTCCTTAGGTCTTGTTTGAGGGCCTTTAGGTATGGGGTGTACCATGGTTTTCTGTTCTGGGAGGCGGGGGAAATGACTTTGGTAGAGGTAGGGCAGACTTGATCAGCAACTTTGCTGGTGATGTTGGTCCATGAAGTAATGGCTGTGTCAGCATCTGAGAGGTTGAGGGTAGTTTCCTTTAAAAGATGGTGGTTGAGGTGGTCGGAGGAGCAGGGTTTTCTAAATTGTATAGTAGTTTTGGGGAAGGATACGTGAGGGTGTTCTTTGATCTTCATAGATGTAGAGATGATTCGGTGGTCCGACCATGGGACTGGAGTGCTGTTAGGCGTGGATGAGATTGAGAGGCCGTCATTGATGAATATAAGGTCAAGGGTGTGGCCTGCTGAGTGTGTGGGACCGGTAACTATTTGTGAGAAGCCGAGGTAACTAAGTGAAGATAGTAGCGTTTCGCAGTTGTTAGACTGTGGGGAGGCATCTACATGTAGATTAAAATCTCCTAGAATGATAGCTGGTTTGTTTGCGTTGATGTGGTTTGAAATAAGTTCGATAATGGGAGAGGGGTTAGATTCCAGGATTCCTGGCGGAGCGTAGATAAGGCAGATTTGGTGGTGAGGTGATTTGAAAAGAGCCGCTTCAATTTTGTTGGTGGAGTTAGAAAGATGCAAGGTGAGGCCTAATCCTTTTTTAGTTGCAAATAAAAGACCACCACCTCTTTTCTTTAGTCTGGGTATGGAGAAGATGTCGTAAAGATTAGTGGGGAGTTTCTGTGATGGCACAGATGTCTGGACTGACTTCAACGAGGTAGTCATTGAGGATGTGTGATTTTTTGGTGAGAGATTGGGTATTGAAAAGAAATAGTGTGAAGAATGAGAGACCCAAAAGCTGTGTGACTGGCGAAATCAAAATTGGTATATATCTCTGTTGTCGGGTGGAGGGAGTGTCAAATATTGTGGCCTGGTTTTTCCTGTTTTTCAGGTGGTATTTGATAGTTGGGATGATGGAGGTTCGCATTTTTTTAAGATGAGGGGAATCTCCAGTTGAGACGTGGAGTAGATGATGGGTAGGTGCAGTAATGCATTACACCCCTAATCAACCAATCAACCCCCTAATCAACCCCCAATCAACCCCCTAATCAACCCCCTCTATTTTTAGTTCTGGGGATAGAGAAAAAATCATATAGTTGTGTCGGTAATTGGTTGATTAGGGGTGTAATGCAGTAATGCATTACAGTAATCTATATACGCGTATGGCCGCGTATGGCCGGCGCCATTTTCCGTACGGAAAAACGATTCGCGGCAGGAGATCGCTCCCGGACCCCCGCTGGACCCCCAGGGACTTTTGGCCAGCTTGGGGGGGCCTCCTGACCCCCACAAGACTTGCCAAAAGTCCAGCGGGGGTCCGGAACAACCTCCTGCTGTCGAATCGTGTTGTCTACGGCCGGCGCCATTTTGCGCCGCCATTTTGCAAAATGGCGGCGCAAAATGGCGCCGGCTGAAGACAACACGATTCGATTGCAGGAGGTCGTTCCGGACCCCCGCTGGACCCCAGGTAATTTAAGGCATTTTGGGGGGGTTCGGGAGGGTGGGGGATTTATTTTAAAGGGTCGGGGTGGGTTTTAGGGTGTTTTAGTGTGCCGGTTTTCCCGCCCTCCCCCTTCCCCTCCCCCTTCCCCCGATTTACGATTTTTTGACGATAAATCGGGGGAATTGTTATTGTATCGCGGCTCTAACGATTTTTGATGATTTAAAATATATCGGACGATATTTTAAATCGTCAAAAAACGATTCACATCCCTACTGAGTACTGCTCTAAAATTGCCTAATGTTTGAGGATTTTTATTTCGTCTCCAAATTAGTTCTAGTTTTTTTACTGTTTTCTTTTCTAATTTTAAATTATTTGTGAACTGCTTAATTTCATGCGCCTGACAGGGAACAGGTACTTGCTCCTCGAGGCATGCTCTCCCTGCCTCGGTGCCTGCACTTCCTTCTACAACCTGGTGGAATCGCATATCTACAGCAAACACCTAGGGGTAGATTTAAAAAAAAAGCGCGATCACGTACTTTTGTTCGCGCAGCAGGCGCAAACAAAAATACACTGGATTTTATAAGATACGCGTATAGCCGCGCGTATCTTATAAAATCCTGGATCGGCGCGTGCAAGGCTGCCGATTTTGGGCTGCCTGCGCGCGTCGAGCCATGCAGCCTGCCTCCGTTCCCTCCGAGGCCGCTCCGATTTCGGAGCGGCCTCGGAGGGAACTTTCTTTCGCCCTCCCCTCCCTTCCCCTACCTAACCCACCCCCCAGCCCTATCTAACCCCCCCCCCCCCTTTTATCTTTGTCCTTCGATTTACGCCTGCTAGAAGCAGACGTAAATCTACGCGCGCCAGCGGACAGCTGGGGTGCCATCATCTGACCCGGGGGCTGGTCCGGAGGCCTGGACCACACCCCTGGGCCGGCACCATGCCCCCGGTCCCGCCCCCAAAACGCCGCGTGCCGCCCCCGAAACGCCGCGTAATTCGGCCCCGCCCCCGACACACCCCCTTAAAAAAACCCGGGACTTACGTGTATCCCGGGGCTCTGTGCACGCCGGCGGCCTATGCAAAATAGGCGCGCCGGCGCACGAGGGACCTGGTTGCGTAAATCCGTGCGGATTTATGCGAGCAGGGCTTTTAAAATCCGCCTGCTAGTGAGTACTCTAACTCTCAGTCTATCTCATCTACAGTACTTCCTTGCTGGGAAACCTGCTTCGGAACCTTCCAATACCAACGGGGTGAGAAGGGCTCCCTCTGCCGAGGTCCCTGAGACTGCAATTACCAGACTGCCTCACTACTGCCACCTCTGGTGGTATTCTTCAAGCTGTATAATAAAGAACTAACTGTGTTTGTGTGTTCTGAGTCTAGCCTAGTACTGTGGTTCCTCACAGGGCTCCTCCCCGTCGGCGTGGTTATCTACCACAGTACCCAAGGATCCACCCAAACACCGCTCAACCATAACAAAAGCAATGACCAGTTAACTTGCCTGGGGTTTAATCTCTGAACTTGTGTGAAATGTTCAAGGTTTTTAAAATCTATATAGATGATTACTGGGTGCTTGGCTCCTTCCAGCAGATGTCCCCATTCCTCCAGTGCCAACTTGATGACTAGCAGTTTTCAGTCTCATAGAAAACATAGATATTATGGCAGAAAAAGACCAAATGATCATTTCAGTCTGCCCAGCAAGCCTACAGCAGCAGCTGCTGCACCGTATAGGTTACTCCCATACTTATTTGTTTTTCAGGCTGTAAAAATAAGGGCTCTTGTTTACTGCTGTCTTGAGTCCAATTCCCTGTTACCTCCTGCCGTTGAAGCATAGATCAGTGTTGGAGTTGCATCAAAGGTTTCAGGCTTATTAGTTAAGGGTAGTAACACCCACATCAGCAAGTTACCCCCAGGGTTATTTGTTTCCCCAGACCATAAAAGTCAGAATCCTTATTGGTTGCTGTCTGAATCTAATTCCCCTTTTCCTTTTTTCCTCCTGCCATTGAGCAGAGAGCAATGATGGAGTTGCATCAATAGTATGAAGGTTTATTGGTTAAGGGAAGTAACCACCACACGAACAAGCTACGGCGGCCATAGACGAACACGATTGGACGGCAGGAGGTCCTTCCGGACCCCCGATGGACTTTTGGCAAGTCTCGTGGGGGTCAGGAGGCCCCCCACAAGCTGGCCAAAAGTTCCTGGAGGTCCAGCGGGGGTCAGGGAGCGATTTCCCGCCGCGAATCGTTTTCGTACGGAAAATGGCGCCGGCAGGAGATCGACTGCAGGAGGTCGTTCAGCGAGGGTTCCGGCGCCTCGCTGAACGATCTCCTGCAGTCGATCTCCTGCCGGCGCCATTTTCCGTACGAAAACGATTCGCGGCGGGAAATCGCTCCCTGACCCCCGCTGGACCTCCAGGAACTTTTGGCCAGCTTGTGGGGGGCCTCCTGACCCCCACGAGACTTGCCAAAAGTCCAGCGGGGGTCCGGAAGGACCTCCTGCCGTCCAATCGTGTTTGTCTATGGCCGCCGCCATTTTTCGCCGCCATTTTGGAAAATGGCGCCGGCTGAAGACAACAAGATTGAGGAGCAGGAGCCCGTTCCGGACCGCTGCCGTTCCGGACCGCCGCTGGACCCGCAGGTTATTTAAGTCATTTGGGGGGGGTCGGGAGGGTGGGGGATTTAATTTAAAGGGTCGGGGGTGGGTTTTAGGGGGTTTTAATGTGCCGGTTTTGCGATTTTTCGATTTTTCACGATTTTTCACGATATTTTACCCCCCCAAACGGCAACAATACGATTCCCTCCCCCTCCCAGCTGAAATCGATCGTTAAGACGATCGAGGACACGATTCACATCCCTACAAGCTACCCCCAGGTATGCTTGTCTTCATTTCCATCCTCTAGCTTTTAGGGATCCACAGTGTTTATCCCATGCCCTTTTGAATTCTTTTACTGTTTTTTCTTCACCACTGGAAGGCCATTCCAGGCATTCACCACCCTCTCCATGTAGAAATATTCCCTGACATTGGTTTCCTCTCCTGTTGCAGAAGGATGTGCAGAGTTTGTATTTATTCCTCTTTTTTGGTCACAAAGAATGCAAATCCTTTCATAGCTTGGTTGTGTTCCTTTACCAGATCTTCAAGTTCTGATTTTCTTGAGCTAACTGATCACTTAGCTGTGTAAACACTACCTTAAGAATATTTTCTCAGAGGGAGCATGGGATGGTTTTAGTTTCTTGAGAATTCTTGCAGGGGTGAAAAGGTTTGGAAGAGTGGTAGCTATGATCAGTAAGCAGGGAAGCTTCTTCGACCTTTAACAAGATTCCCTGCATGCTGGTCCCCACTGGGTAACTTCCATCATGGGCCAGTCAAATTGTGATTGGTGCTTTTGCAGCCTTGGCAGGCCCAAGATGACTGGATTTATGGCTCATGGAAGAATGTGGAAGGTAATGTGTGTGGGTCCTACTCTTAGTGCAAGTGGTAGGATGGTACCAAACCAGGAAGGGGGTCCCCATCGACAGAGGAAAGCACCAGAGTTGGTGTCAAGGGAATCATGGGGATTCAGTATTGGTCGACGAGCTACTGTTACATGAAATTCTCCCTGGAATCCACCAAGGCTTGGGTGGTGAAACAAGCAGAGGGCTGTTCCAGGGAGACAGGCAACAGGAACTGAGGCAATTTAGTAACCAGGCTGAGAGTCACTTGCTGCAAAGCTTCATGGCATAGGATAGTTCCCCTTCTCTCTGGGTACTGAGTCAATAGGTGATCAGATTCCACAATATAGGCAAAGACCCTGTTGATGTCTTTGAGTCTTTTCTTTAGTTGTGAGATTGGAAGGACCCATTTGCATGGGCTCCTCTAGAAAATCCCCTGAGGACATTAAGGGGTCAACCGTAGAAGGAATTGATACCCTGGAGAGACCCTTTTGAACAGATTGGGTCTCCCAAGCTCATTCCTGGAGAAATCTGTCAATCTTCCCTGTGAGATTGATGAGACCTTCGAGAGGTGGGAAGTTCTTACGCTGCACACTCATCCTTAATATTGGGAGATAGGCCTTCCAAGAATATTGCATATAGACTGTCTTCCTGCCAGTTTAGTTCTATGGCCAGGGTTCAAAATTTAATGGCATAATCCATTAATGATTGACTTCCTTGGCGCAGGTGTAGGAGATACGAGCCCATTGTGGGCAGCTGGCCAGGCTCATCAAAGACATGCTTAAAGGCTGAGACAAATTGTTGGAGATTTTTGAGAAGAGAATCTGAGCATTCCCACAGGGGGGAAGACAAGGCTAGAGCCTTACTGTCAAGGAGAGAGAGGATGAAGGTCATCTTAACTGAGTCATTCAAGGAGAGTGCCGATTGGAGGGAAAAATGCATACGTCATAGATTCAGAAATCCCCGACACAGCTTAGGGTACCCTGCATAATGGGGCAGTGCTGGCAAAGGAATTGTCTCCTAACAGGTGTCAGGAGCTAGCAATGGAACTACAGTGGGCAGTGGGCAGAGTCAAGGAGTCCAGGCAAGCGGCGAGGCAGTTTATGTCTGCCACAACAAGGTATAAGGCTGACTGCAAGATTTGCAGTTTCTGGGCTAGGCCAGGAATAGCTTTCAAGACAGCTAGGTCCATCAAGTCCATGGCCTCAGCAATCTGTTGCATCGGTGGACCCTTCAGCCTAAGCGAGGAGGGTGCCACCTGCAGAGAGGATCCCTGCAGGTCCTCACCATCAGCAGGTGGAACTGGATGATGCAGAAGCCTAACAGGAATTTCACCTCTACCAGCCCTCATTTCCCATAGGTTCAGCCCTTGGGTGTGGGGCTGGCTAGACTTAGGTGCAGGCCTCTGGATGGTGAGGTATCCATGAAGAAGAGAGCTGACGAGAAGGACAACACAGTACAGACTAAGGTCAGGGCAGGCAGCAGAGAAGAAGACATCTGTGGTCAGGGAAGGCAGCAGAACAAGTGAGGTCAAAAGGAGGTCCAAGGTCAGCCAAGAGACAATCTAAGAAGAAGATGGAATCAAAAGCAAGCCAAGGTCCAATCCAAAGTGTCAATCCAAAAGGAAAGAACTGAAGAGGTGATGGAGCAGGAATCACAGGAGAAGGAGCAAAGGCACAGGACCAGGACCAGTAACTAGGACCGAACACAGGAACAAGGCTGGAGCAAGAACACAATGCAACTAGCTACTCACAGGAGTCGACCTGTTGCCGAGACATCTGAGGCAGGTCCAGGCAGGCTTTAATACCAGAAGCCCCATGACATCATCAGAAGATGCCTTTGCAAGATTCCCACTACTGGCCCTTTAAGAGGGTTCAGTCAGCCCATGAATGCGCATGAAAGGAAGGCCCACGGAGTAGAGCAGAAGCAGGCTGCCTGATTCAGCAGGAACAGCCAACACTGGTGGTGCCTGGCACACCAGGAGACCTAGAGCAGAAGCCCCCCTCCTCTCCTGGGATGCACCTTGTTGGGCCCGGAGCTGACCAGGCATCCACCATGAGCAGTGGCACATCACATAGGATACTGCCCCCCCATGCCAGGACATTGTGCTTCTGCTCGGCTGGCTTAAGTGTGAGCACAGCGGTCCACAGTAATGGCCCTCGGACAGCCAAGCAAAACATTTTGACTAAGTATTTTCTTTTCATGGTCACTTTGTGACTTATTTTGTGCAGGTGTGACCTCACTGTTTATATTGTTCTGCAGCTTATTCTAAGCTTACCTCTAAAATTGTAGTCCCAATTCTTAAAGCTTTGATTTTATATTTCAATTTCATTTTTTATTTTTTGAGTATATGGCAAATATGTGCTATGGTTTAAAAATATTTTAACCTGACATGCATTAGCAAGCGATGAAGCCTCCACTGTGACTGAGAACTTCATAGGCTTTTTTACGTGCTGTTAAGTCTCTGGTGTTAACCTCAGTGGAACAAAGTAAAAACTTAATTCCTTTATAAAAGGCTATTAAATTTTATTTTTGAAAATTTTATTTTTGGATAATTAATATGTACTCTTGGTTTAATCACTATTTTAAATACACATACCATAGTATGCAATTATATTGTGTTTGTAATTTGAGGTGGCAAAGTTACAACGTTTCTGCGAACACCAGCAGAGACACAGATTGCAATCAATAGATGAAGTCTATCTGCCATCAGGAAAGATGCTTAATTGATGAACAGCAAGCTGTTTCTATTTAAAACCATTTATAATAGCAAGGTAAAACAAATTATATTTAGTTGTTTATTTAATTGGTTTTATATACCGGTATTCGAGAATATATCATTTCGGTTTACAAAATTAAAAATAACCAGTAAAATAAAATACATCAGTAAAAAGCTAATAGGTAAATACAACACAATTAATAAATTAGAGATACAAAATAATATTCATAAAATACTCAAAATATGAAAGATAAAATAAAAGAGGGACATTATTCAATCAGGAAAAGCTTGCTGAAATAGCTAGGTTTTTAGTTTCTTTTTAAAAGCCAGAGACTTTGCCTCAGCTCTCAAGTCTATTGGTGTGGAATTCCATAGTTTTGGACCTGTTAACTTTTATTTTTTTATTCTTTTTTATTGTTCTATATACATTGTTCAGCATGCAGACATTAAAACGTTAATAACATACAATCGAAAAATGTTTTTACTTCACACATTATCTTACTCTTTTGACACCTTTTACCTATGCCTTGTGATGGAATTCTCTTATATAAATGTTAGATATTCCTTGCTCTTAAATGTTAATATAATTTGTATTTATATTATTTATACAATATGGCTTCTATGGATTCTGCAATAATAAGTTGTTCTTTTTTGTATTTATTTTTAATGTTTGTGCACTTTTATTAATCAGGTGATAATGTAATGTCTTGCAGCCCCTGACACAGCCTTATCCCTGGGCGAAACTCAGCCTGAGTCATGCGTATTTGAATGTTCAATCTGAATATTTTTTATAGCATTTAGATAAAGGAATCCCAATACCTAAGGTGATTGGTCAACTTCTACTTTGTTTGCTTTTGATTGCTGAATGCCACATGGTGACCTGGCTGAGGGGCTGAGCACAGTTTACCCGAGTTCTGCTTTTGCTAAGTTTAAAAAGTCTAAATTAACGTAACTTCCTTCTCTATTTCTCCCAGACCCATGTGTCAGCAAAGGGATCCCAACTCGGCTTGGCCTAGGTCTCAGGGACTTGGACTTGAACCCAGCCTCCAGCAGGACCTCAGCACTGGGCCTAGGCCTAGGCCCTGTCCCAGGCCTCAGCAACAGGGATCTGACCACGGCTGAGTCCCAGCATTTGACCTGGATCTAGGCCTTGGGCCTCGGCCTAGGCCTTGGCGACCAAGACCTAAGCTGACCAGGCCCCAAAATCAGACCTGGGCCAGAATTATGGGATCTAGCCTTGGGCTTAATTCTAACAATTGTAACTTAGAACTGCCCGGTCAGTGTATCTCATAACATATAAACCATCAGCACCTCACCAACTGAATTGGGAATTCATTTTTTATTTATTTATTTATTTTATTTAACGTTTCTTTTATACCGATGGCCGTTCGCACATCGCATCGGTTTACAGTGAACACAAAACCATTGGGCGGGGCCCTTACATAAAACAGATAATATACTGAACTAGGAAACATATAATTGAAATTAGGGGGGAGCCCTTACATCAAAACTATTTACATCAAAACTATATACAGAATTAGTGCACAGTACCAAATCGCCAAGCATAGAGGTGGTCATAACAGGAAATCCGAGTAAGGGTAAGGGTCGGGGGGGGAGTTATGTAATAGGGGGTGTGATGGAGTAAGCTTGTTGGAAGAGCCAGGTTTTAAGTTTCTTTTTGAAAGCGGGGGTATAGGTCTCAGTGCGAATATCATGGGGCATAGAGTTCCATATCGTGGGGCCGGCCAGAGAAAAGGCTCTGTTAATAGTGGAGGAAAGCTTAAAGGATTTAATAGATTGGGCTTGGAGTGTTCCTTGGAGTGCTGGGCGTGTAGGTCTCTTGGAGGTACGGGGTACGAGGGGGGGGGTTGAGCCAGTTGAGGTTGGAGTTTAATAGACTTTTGTGTATGATTGAGAGAGTTTTATAAAGAATTCGTGACTGTATAGGGAGCCAGTGTAGTTCCATAAGTGCGGGGGTGATGTGATCTCTTTTCTTTGTGTTTGACAGGATGCGAGCGGCGGCATTTTGTAGAAGTTGGAGTGGTCTAGTGTGAATTGCGGGAATGCCAAGTAAGAGCGCATTACAGTAGTCAATCTTTGAAAAGATAATAGCTTGAAGGACTGTACGGAAATCATTGAAATGTAGCAAGGGTCTGAGCTTCTTTATTGTTTGCAGTTTAAAGTAGCAGTCCTTTATAATGGATTTGATGAATGGTTTGAAAGAGAGGTGATTATCAATAATAACTCCTAGGTTGCGAGTATGAGGTGGGAAGTTAGTAGCAGAGTAGGCAGGGGGGATGACCGGGAGTGGCTGCTTATTCGATATGACTAAAAGCTCAGTCTTGTTAGAGTTGAGAGCAAGGTGCATGTCCTTTAGGAGCTGGTTGATAGAGGAAAGACAGGATTCCCAGCTGTGTAGAGCCGTTTGGATGGTGTCCGAGAAGGGGAAAATGATTTGTACATCATCAGCATAAATAAAATGCTTGATGTGTAGATTAGTGAGGAGCGTAGTAAGGGGAAGCATGTAAATGTTAAATAAGGTAGATGAGAGTGAGGAACCTTGGGGAACACCTTGGGGGAGACTGATGGGGTCAGATTCATTATTGTTCATAGTGACAGTGAAAGTACGATTTTGGAGATATGATTGAATCCAATCAATGGCCTTGCCAGTGACCCCAATATTTCTGAGTATGCTGAGGAGGACATCATGATTAACTGTGTCAAACGCAGCTGAGATGTCAAGTAATGCGATAAGGTAGGATGATCCTGAGTCAGTTCCTTTGATAAGGGTATCGTGTAAGGAGAGGAGCAAAGTTTCAGTACTTAAGTGCTTCCTGAAACCATATTGGGTTGGAGGGAAGATGTTATTTTGTTCCAGGTGATCAGATAGGCGTGTGTTCACGAGCTTTTCAAGCACTTTAGCTAGTAGGGGTAGGTTGGACACTGGTCTGTAATTAGAGAGGGTGGTGGGGTCAAGGTTGGCTTTTTTGAGGAGTGGTTTCACTATGGCTTGTTTCAGAGCATTGGGGACAATGCCATGTTCTAGGGAACAGTTAAGAATATTTGAGAGGGGTTTGGCGATCACATTGTGTATAGAAAGTAGGAGTTTAGAGGGGATAGTTTCAGAGGGGTGAGTGGAAGGTTTCATTTTCTTAAGTATGTTTTCTACTTCCAGGGAAGATGAGGACTCAAAAGAATAAAGGGAGCTAGGGGAGTTGATGGTGGGAAGAGAGATATTGAGGTTGTTGTGTGAAAATTGTGCTGTGATGGACGATACTTTGTTTTTGAAAAATTGCGCTAATTCATTACAGCGGTTTGTGGAGGGTGTAGCTGATTGTTGTGTGTGTATGGGGGAAGTAAGGTTAGCGACCATAGAGAAAAGAGCCTTGGGGTTGTATTGCAGCCCATTTATTTTATTGGCGTAGTATTTTCGTTTTGAGTGTTGAATAGAGTTTCTATAATCATGCATACGTTGATAGTAGAGAGTTTTGGTTGCGGGGGATTGGAGTTTGCGCCATGACCTTTCCGTGGCTCTGAGTTGGATTTTGAGATTTCTAAGGAAAGGAGTGTACCAGGGTTTCCTATTCTTTCTGTAAGGGTTGATTGTTTTTGTTATCAGGGGGCAGTGCACATTGGCAATGCTGTGTGTGCAGTTCACCCATGAGGATAATGCGTTATCTGGTGAGGATAGATCTATTTGTTTGTCTAAGTCAGAGCATGCTAATGCAATGGTTTCTACATCGCATGCTTTGCGGAATCTAAGGGAAATAGGCTGTCTGGGCGTGGATAGAGGGCTTTGAGGGAGCGATAGTTTGGTCTCAATCAATGAGTGATCAGACCAGGGTACTGATGTACATAGGGGGGGACTGTTCACACTGATGGGCGAGTTTATAAAAATCAAGTCAAGGGTGTGGCCAGCCTTGTGTGTGGGGGAGTTTACTATCTGTTGGAAGCCCATAGCTTCGAGCGAGGCCAAGAAAGCTTCACAGGCCGGTGACTGTGGTGAGGTATCTACGTGTAAATTGAAATCTCCTAGGAGGACTGTGGGTAGGTCTGGCGAAAGTGAGTTTGTGAAGAATTCAATCAGAGGAGATGAATCTTTCTCTAGAAGACCAGGGGGTGTGTATATAAGACAGAGTTGGAGTAGTTTAGATTTGAAATATCCAATTTCGTATTGATGGGGGATGTCACATCTATGAGACACTAGTTGGAGGTCCTTTTTTATAGCCAGGAGTAGGCCGCCTCCTCTCTTCTTCTTCCTCGGGATTGAGAAAATATCATAAGTATCTATGGGTAACTGGTTGATAAGGGGAGTGTCATGTTGTTTGAACCAGGTTTCAGTGATTGCGCATATTTCGGGATTAGAATCAGAGAGAATGTCATGTAGAAGATGGGTTTTCTTTTGAAGAGATTGTGCGTTAAAGAGGATGATAGAAATGAGAGATAGGCTGATAGCTTGAGTGCGAGTGATGGTGCGTATAGGTATGAGTCTTCTGTTTTTGTGATTGTTTTTATGGTTTGGGGTTTGCTGCATGGATGTAGTGGGACTGTAAGGGTAGAATACTGTTTGATATGCTACAGCACAATGCTCGATGAAAGGAGGCATTGTGGCCCAAAAGTGTAAGGCTAGTAGAAGGGTTAGAGGAATACAGGGATGGAGGCAGAGACAGGGTTAGAAGCGTACAGGAATGGCAGAAATACAGAATAGCATTCAGGGTCCAACAACGATACATATATAGGTATGAGTATGGTTACGTGAGCAACGGCAACAATAAGGCACCAATAACATAGAGTATACAATCAATCTTGTTAGAGAGACAACCAGGCTAGCGCAGGGAAATATATGCTGTTATCCTGAATACTGTAGGGGGAGGGAGGAGAGGGGTGGTTCAGCGGGAAGGTCTGATCTAGACAGATATATACTTCAATATTTCTTACACTCTGATTGCTTAGAAGCTTCACCAGTATTTGGGCTGGTCATCTGGGAGATAGCTTGTGGGTTCCAGTACAGTAGCGATGCAGACACAAAGTAGTTGTAGACAGGTTGAAGCAGTTTGGGCACACTTATATATCATATGTTCTTCTGGGCTGCCTGAAGGTGCTGCCCGAAGGGGCGCTCAAAGGGGCAGGCCCCTTTGTCGCGCTCCTTCGGCGCGTGACGCAAGGCGCGTGACGCTTGACCAGGTTAGATTCTTATAGATGACTCTTTTTTGTGTCGCTCAAAAGTGATATCATCAATATGGGTCTTAGCATCCAGCACAGAGATTTAAAAGCGGAGTCGTTAGAAGCAGGGCAGTCTTCCAGCTGGGGGAGGGGTCAACAGCCACGAGGTGGAGGAGGAGGAGGAGAGGGTCCAATGGAGGGCTGGGTGCAGGAAACAGCTCAATCCAAGCCCTGGATCCTGGCTTGCAGAGCAGAGAAAAGAAAGGCAAGTACCTGTACGGAGATTTAAAAGCACATTCGTTAGAAGCAGGGCAGTCTTCCAGCTGGGGGAGGGGTCAACAGCCACGAGGTGGAGGAGGAGGAGGAGAGGGTCCAATGGAGGGCTGGGTGCAGGAAACAGCTCAATCCAAGCCCTGGATCCTGGCTTGCAGAGCAGAGAAAAGAAAGGCAAGTACCTGTACGGAGATTTAAAAGCACATTCGTTAGAAGCAGGGCAGTCTTCCAGCTGGGGGAGGGGTCAACAGCCACGAGGTGGAGGAGGAGGAGGAGAGGGTCCAATGGAGGGCTGGGTGCAGGAAACAGCTCAATCCAAGCCCTGGATCCTGGCTTGCAGAGCAGAGAAAAGAAAGGCAAGTACCTGTACGGAGATTTAAAAGCACATTCGTTAGAAGCAGGGCAGTCTTCCAGCTGGGGGAGGGGTCAACAGCCACGAGGTGGAGGAGGAGGAGGAGAGGGTCCAATGGAGGGCTGGGTGCAGGAAACAGCTCAATCCAAGCCCTGGATCCTGGCTTGCAGAGCAGAGAAAAGAAAGGCAAGTACCTGTACGGAGATTTAAAAGCACATTCGTTAGAAGCAGGGCAGTCTTCCAGCTGGGGGAGGGGTCAACAGCCACGAGGTGGAGGAGGAGGAGGAGAGGGTCCAATGGAGGGCTGGGTGCAGGAAACAGCTCAATCCAAGCCCTGGATCCTGGCTTGCAGAACCAGACCTCTCGTATATTGTATAGGAGAGTCTTTCTTTCTTTTATTATTTATTTTTCTTTATTTGCTTTTATATACCAACATTCGTTGGGGTACATCACATCGGTTCACATTATAACAGGGTAATAGTATGACTGAGGGGTCGTATAACATTAGCTTATACAAGGAAACATTTTTACATTGGAACATAGAGACATTAATTTATGCACTGCAACATTTAAGCGTTACTTTATACATAGTAACCTTTGTACATTACTTTATACATGTTAAACCTTTATACATTGAAACATTCTTGAAGTATCTGACAGACAGATTTAGTTTTTGGGTACCTGCCAGGTTCTTATGGCCTGGATTGGCCACTGTTGGAAACAGGATGCTGGGCTTGATGGACCCTTGGTCTGACCCAGTATGGCATGTTCTTATGTTCTTATGTTCTTATGTTCTAAGCTGAAGCGTTAGCTTTGATTTCCGAGGGAAAAATTAAGCATTTGGCTGGAAACCTTGGTGATAGAGCAGATTTTACAATGCTGATGAAGGGTGTAGGGAGAGGTAGTTGAGAGTTGAGGTATGGGTTGGGAAGGGTATCTGAGGGGCGGGAATGGAGTTTGTAGAGGCAAGAGAGAGACAGCAAGGGGGTGGGTAAGAGCATGTACGTGACATGGTTGGGAGGAGAGGGTGGGAGGGAGAAGGATGGGGAAGTGGGAGGGGGGAGGGGGGAGGTGGAGTTAGGTCGCAAGTTGGTAGGCTTTCTGGAACAGCCATGTTTTCAGTTGTTTTTTGAATGTTTGGTGGGAGGGTTCCAGTCTGAGGTGAGAAGGTAGCTGGTTCCAGAGGGCTGGACCGGCAACTGAGAAGGTGCGTTGTCTGGTAGAGCTCAGGTGGGCATGTTTTGTGTGTGGAATGATCAGGAGGGTTTAGGTGCTGTCACCCTATCCGTGCTGTCAGCGTTTCCCAAAAATGATCCTCCATATTGTTGCTCCGAGGCGGCATTTAAACCCACCTTCGGATAGTGCAACAGCCAATAGGTACCTTCACATCCCTGCATAACCAATGCTGTGACACGCTACGTCTATGCTGTCATATCAACACTGCCCAATCTACTGCATCGCTCCTGCCGTAGAAGGTACCTATTGGCTGTTGCACTATCCGAAGGTGGGTTTAAATGCCGCCTCGGAGCAACAATATGGAGGATCATTTTTGGGAAACGCAGACAGCACGGATAGGGTGACAGCACAGAAGTACAGAGTGTATGTATATTAGACAACAGGTAGACATTTTAATTTTATAACCTGTTTTATCTAACTGTTCTATTTCATTCTAGAAGCAAACAAAAGTTGAAATACTGCCCATGACGAAGCATTAAAGAAACACAAACTGTGTCGGGCATATGATCACTCCTCCAGCGTTTCGGTCACTAAGCATAAAAGATAAGTGTTACTCACTACATAAATTAAAAAAAAACACAACCAAGACCAATGATTATAAGAACTGAGGAACCACAGATGAAGGTATTTATGTGGTAGATTTTTAGTGAGAGTAATTGTGCAAAGACTTTGAAGGCTCTCCTATACAATATACGAGAGGTCTGGTTGCATATTATAAACAAATGAATTCCCAATTCAGTTGGTGAGGTGTTGATGGTTATATGTTTTGGGCTTAATTCTGGCATTGGGCCTGGATCTCAGGTCATTTGTTCTTTTACTGTACAGTTCTACATAGGCAACATAAATAAACTGAGATCCCTTTGTATGGACCTTAAAGTGACTGGCTCAGAAACTGGATGAGTAGTATGCTGCAGGGGTTATTTTTGGACCAGTTATTTTCTAAATTTTCATA
Organism: Rhinatrema bivittatum; assembly: GCF_901001135.1. Taxonomy (NCBI): domain Eukaryota; kingdom Metazoa; phylum Chordata; class Amphibia; order Gymnophiona; family Rhinatrematidae; genus Rhinatrema; species Rhinatrema bivittatum. The sequence goes on from NC_042615.1 coordinate 825,653,590, forward strand.
AGCAATATTACAGAAGAACAATTGGTAAAGTTATTTTTTTTGATAGTGCTAAAACCTGACAGCTTACCATGTTTCAGAAAGGTGTAGAAAACATGAGGAGGCATATAGCAAAGCTTGAGGAATTGTCTAGAGTCTGGCAGCTAAGAACATAAGGAAATAAGAAGTTGCCATACTGGATTAGACTGAGGGTCCATCAAACCCAGCATCCTGTTTCCAACAGTGGCCAATCCAGATTACAAGTACCTGACAAGTACCCAAACATTAAATAGATCCTATGCTACTAACAGAGGTAATAATAGTGGCTATTCCCTAAGTCAAATTGACTAATAGCAGTTTATTTACTTCTCCAGGAACTTATCCAAACCTTTTTTAAACCCAGTTAAACTAACTACCCTAACTACATCCTTTGGCAACAAATTCCAGAGCTTATTTGTGCGCTGAGTGAAAAAGAATTTTCTCCGATTTGTTTTAAATGTGCTACTTTCTAACTTCATGAAGTGCTCCCTACTCCTTTTATTATCTGAAAGAGTAACCAATTCTCATTTACCCATTCTAGTCCTCTCATGATCTTATAGACTTCTATCATATCCCCCTTCAGCTGTCTCTTCTCCAAGTTAAACAGCACTAACCTCTTTAGCCATGACTGATAAGGGAACCGTTCCATCTCCTTTATCATTTTGGTCACCCTTCTCTGAACCTTCTCCAATGTAAATAGTATCTTTCCTTTAGATGCAGGGACCAGAACTGCACACAGTCCTCTATTTGTGGTGTCACAAATGCATTATGACATTCTCTGTTTTATTCACCATTACCTTTCTAATAATTCCTAACATTATGTTCGATTTTTTGGGTGCATAAGGAGATGAATGGTCAGAAGAAGAAAGGATGCAACCTTGTTTGTAATGTTGTATTTTGGAGATCATGCCTTCAAAATGAAATAAACAGATAGAGTCGATCCAGAGAATGGCTACTACAATGGTCACTGGTTTTCATTCTAAACCAGTGGACCTAAACATATGCATGAGAGAAAATGTGCATTATATGGAGGCAGTGCATGCAAATTTTCTCTCATGCATATTCATGGTGGATATCCTGAAAACCCGACTGGCTGGTGGGCCCCAGGACAGGGTTGGAGACCACTGTTCTAAAGCAAATGGGGACAGACTTAAAGGTCTAAATATGTAGAGGTAAGGCAGGATATATTTCATTACAGAGAAGGTGGTAGGAGATGGAACAGCCTCTCAGTGGAGATGGTGGAAACAAGGACAAAATCTGAATTAAAAAATGCATTGTACAAGAACAGCGGTTCCTTGTACGGTGTGGTAGGGGATTTTAGAGATGAGTAATTATAGATGGGAAGATATGATAGGCCATAAAGTCTTTCTTCTGTCACATGTCTCTGCTTCAAACCATTTAAGTGCAAACTTTTACAATCAAAATGTAGGCACGGAAGTCACAACCCTACCTTGGCTCTACCCCTTGCAATACCGCTCCTCTGTGCATGTAAAAGTGCACTCTGTTCTGTCTCTGGTATGCATTTCCTATTCACAGTTTAAACAGTAGGGATGTGAATCATTTTTGAACGATTACAATTATCGTCAGATAATTTTAAAATTGTCCAAAATCGTTAGTGCACGATACAATACAAATGCCCCCGATTTATCGTCAGGGGCATTTGTATTGTATCATTAAATAGGGCACGGGAATTATTTGGGGGAGGGCGGGAAAACCGGCACACCAAAACAACCCCTAAACCCACCCCGACCCTTTAAAAGAAATCCTCCACCCTCCCGAACCCCCTCCAAATGTTTTAAATTACCTGGGGTCCAGTGGGGGGGGGGGGGGGGGTCCCGGCACGATCTCCCGCTCTCTGGCCACGGCTGAGTTAAGAGAAATGGCGCCGGTGGCCCTTTGCCCTTATCATGTGACAGGGCAAAGGTAGTGCCGGCGCCATTTTGGTTCCTGGCTCCCGACGTCACGCGTGCGGGAGATCGCTCCCGGACCCCCGCTGGACCCCCAGGGACTTTTGGCCAGCTTGGGGGGGCCTCCTGACCCCCACAAGACTTGCCAAAAGTCCAGCGGGGGTCCAGGAGCGACCTCCTGCACGCGGGCCATATTGCCAATATTCAAAATGGTGCCGGCGCTACCTTTGCCCTCACTATGTCATACGGGCGACTGAGACTATCTATAAGGCCCTTGTAGTAGTTAGCTATTTATATCTCTATGGGAGGCCCACCTAGTAACTCGAAGTGGGGTTTAGGTAGTAGTGTAGAGGTTAGGGGCCACTTTGACATGCAGAGTGAGACATACGAATAGAACAGTGCATGCTTGTGAAGATTTGATGACCCTCACACAAAGATGAGATTTGTGCAATGTTCTCTCAATCTAGCTTGATGTTACCCAGTTAGAGAGTCCATCAAGCTAGGGTGAGAGAACATTGTACAAATGTCATGGTTGTGTGAGTTTCCTCACTCTGAAGGACATCAAATCTTCACAAGAATGCACGGTTCTGTTCTTACGTCTCACTCTTCATGTCAAAGTGACCCCTAACCCCTACACTACTACCTAAACCTCACCTTGAGTTCCTAGGTGGGCCTCTTATAGAGATATAAATAGCTACTACAAGGACCTTGTAGTAGTTAGCTATTTAGTAGTTCGCTATGTAGTATGTAGCTATGTAGTAGTTATGTAGCTATGTAGTAGTTCATTCTCTCTCTCTCACACACACACAGCTTAACACCAATGAAAAAGGTGTAGTTAAAACTGTGTGTTATGGCTTTGCAAATCCAGCCTACGTTGAAGTTAGCATTGTATTAAGGCATTTTTCACATGCCATAATGCAAGTTGAAAAATAACCCCACTGTTTGCAATTTTGTTCTTGTTTCAGTCACACATTTTCCAAAGGGACACTTCTGTACATGCAGAAATGTCTTTCAAAACTACCCCATAGTGATAAAAATAAAAAATAAAAATATTAGTATAGTTAGAGTTGTACATACACATACTCTGCCTAAGCCACACACACTCTCATTCTCACTTTACCACAAACGGATGCTCTCTCATTTGGGCCAACATCTCCAAATGTGTTTGTTTTATACACACATTGACAGGAAGGATCTTCATTCATAAAAGAGGGTATGATGGGATTAATCTCTGCTTATTTTACTGCCAGTGGCCTTCTTTCTACTCACATTCTGGAGTTCATAGGATATACCTTTTTAAGGTAATATATCAAGATGCACTTGGAAATTCTTCTTAGTCAGACCAGTGGCAACCAATATGATTGTGAATATTTCCATTTCTTTCTGCCACATTTTCTTGGTCTATGACTGTATCTTTGGTACTTAAGGATATTTGCTTTCTCCATAAAATACACAGAATAGTCGATGGGTACTGACACTTCTATTATCGGTTATGCAATTATTGTATTTCTCACTGATTTTGTGCTGATGCTCATGTGCTTACTCAGTGACTCCCACACCCTCTGTCCTCCAGCAGGTTGGCTAATGATCTTGTGCTTGTCATCACCCTATCCCCAGTCTGCAGCAGCTGCATCCTGCCCAAAGGTCCAGCAGATGGTCCTACACATCAATAGATCTGAGCAAATACCAGCACCCAACGCCACACCTCAAAATCTTCACCCACTCAAAATGCTGCAGAACGCCGCCGCCCATATTCTCACTGACACTCGCAAAGCGGAGTATATCACTCCCATTCTCAGAGAATTACATTGGCTCCCTATTGCCTCCCGTATACGCTACAAAACCCTATCCATCATACATACCCACAATATGCTCTGGCTCAATGACTCCCTACACTTCCTCACCAGCAATAGGCCCTCCAGAACTCCTTACCTGGCAACCTTACACATGCCTCCCACGAAGCTTACACATCTCACTGCCACCTATGAGCGCACTCTATCCATTGCAGGGCCTGCAATCTGGAACACTGTGCCCACTGACCCTGCGACAAGAGCTCTGACCAAAAAAATTCAAACCAGAACTGAAAACTTTATTTATTTATTTATTTATTTATTTATTTATTTATTTATTTAATAGCTTTTAGATACCGTCTTTAAGTAAGTTACCATCATAACGGTTTACAAGAGGGCACATAAAATATTATTAGGTCATTAACAAAAATACTAAAAACAGTGAAAGTGCCAAAATCTAAAAAAAAAACCAATGACAAGGCTTCATTTAATATAACTAACTTCAAACAAGCTTACACCTGAGCCATTCTCCCCCTCTCAGCCTTAGCCTCTCCACATCATCTTCTCTTCGCCACCCTTCCTCCTCTTCTATTGCCATCGTCTTGCCACTTTTTCCCCACCTTTCTAGACATGCCCCTTGCCCACCCCTCTGCAGCTTCTCCTCTGGTCATTCTTATGTTCTCCACCTATATACTCCCCTAGCAATTTATATATTGCTCTGCCTCTTAGCTCATTTCTCTCCCCTTTTTACATTTCTTCCCCCCTGTTCATTTATTATTTTCCCCTCTAACTTAACTTTACAGTTTTTTATAGTTCTTTTTCACATTATTGAAATAACATGCCCCCCTTTATGTTCAGTTTTTCCCCGTTTTCCAATCATACTGCCTTTGTTATGTATTTTATTGTTGGACAGTTCTTTGTAGAGCATTTTCGCTGCATTTCCTGTTCCATGAAAACCGATGTGATGTTTCCAACGAATATCGATCTAGAAACACTTTAGATAAATAAACATACTCCCTCCAAAGTACAAATGAGGACCCAAAAGTAATGACAATTATCAGACATCATTAGAAAAGGCAGCACATACCAAGAGAAAAGCCAAGCAGTTACAGATAAAAATGCAATTTTCCAATGATTAGAAAGGAAACCAACTACAAACCAGAGTTTTAAAAACTGATGAAGAAAAACACATCTAAAGAGCCTGATTTGATAAGGAATGCAAAACCTTAAGATAAAAAAGAAAGACAACTCAAAGAAAAATAAGCAGAGAGCACTTCCTGAAAAATCTGTGCAACATACTTTCACCAGCTTAGAAACTGAAAAAAGAAATCTGAGTTCATGCAGAAAAAAACTGTTTAAAAGAGGAGGCCTTAGATAGCAAATCCTTCTTCAAAAACATCTGTAATGTTCTCAGCAAATGAATACTAAAATTAGCTTAAGAACAGTAAAAGCCTATAAAGAAACTGGAATGCATTCCTCCCAAAACACAGAACCACTGACAACATCTTTACCCTTCAGATACTGATCAACAAACATTGAAAACATCCATCAGGGAGAAAAGGTATATGTTTATTTGACTTTCAAAAAGCCTTCTATTTTATCTGATATCCTGGACAACCTTAAAAATAAACAGCCTGCTGATAGCCAGCTTCATACAGGAGTGGGGAATGAGAAAGGGAGATAGCCTGAGGCCCTCTCTCTTCATTATCTACATTGATGACCTCCCCACCATACAGGAGAGACCCCCAGCTTCAGACAGGAGTGAGGAGTGAGACACAGATGTAGCCTGAGCCCCTCCCTCTACAATATCTACATTGATGATCTCCCCACGGTACTGGATAAACCCCTAGCTTCAGACAGGAACGAGGAGTGAGACAGAGATGACACCCAAGATAACTCCCTCTACAATATCTACATTGATGATCTCCCCATTGTGTTGCGTTCGTTGGTCCTAGACGGCTTCGCCCCGTTTGCCTCACCTTATTCACAGCTCCTCCCGCTTACCTAGGAAGGATGGCTACCACCGCGTCTACAAGCCGACCTCTCCGGCGTCCCCAGAACGGCTATGGTGCAGCCTCCTGCCATGCTCCTCCCAGGTACCTTCTTATTCCAACCTTGGCGTGAACCTCGGGGGCGTTCCCCCTTGCTGACGTCATGCCATCTGGGTATATAACCTATTCTACTTTGCAAGCTCATTGAGTTAGAAAGGACTCAAATCTGTTCCTGTCTATGCTACTCTGCCGCTTCTGTGCTACTGCTGGAAGCTCTCACTTTGCCCTACGGGGTAACTGCTAACCTGGATACCTGCTCCTTGGGGGCCCTCTGCTTTATTTCAGGTGCCTTACAGGGAACAGGTACTCGCTCCTCGAGGGCCTGCTCTCCCTGCCTCGGTGCCTGTACCTTCTTCTACAACCTGGTGGAATCGCATACTTACAGGAAACACCTAGAGAGTAACGCTCAGTCTATCTCATCCACAGTACTACCTTGCTGGGAAAACCTGCTGTGGAGACCAACAGGGTGAGAAGGGCTCCCTCTGCTGAGGTCCCTGAGACTGCAACTACCAGACTACCTCACTACTGCCACCTCTGGTGGTACTCTTCAAGCTGTATAATGAAGAACTAACTGTGTTTGTGAATTCTGAGTCTAGCTTAGTACTGTAGCTCATCAAGGGGCTCCCCCCCGTGGGCATGGTCATCTGCCACAGTACCCAAGGATCCACACAAACACCACTCAACCATAACACATTGTAAAGAAACCCCCAGCTTCAGACAGGAATGAGGAATGAGACACAGATGACACCTGAGATCCCTCCCTCTACAATATCTACATTGACGATCTCCCCATTGTACTGAAGAAACCCCCAGCTTCAGACAGGAATGAGGAGTGAGACACAGATGACACCTGAGATCCCTTCCACTACAATATCTACATTGATGATCTCCCCATTGTACTGGAGAAACCCCCAGCTTCAGATATGAGAGAGGATTGAGACACAGATGACACCTGAGATCCCTCCCACTACAATATTTACATTGATGATCTCCCCATTGTACTGGAGAAACCCCCAGCTTCAGATATGAGCGAGGGTTGAGACACAGATATAGCCTGAGCCCCTCCCTTTACAATATCTACATTGATGATCTTCCCATGGTAATGGAGAAACCCCCAGCTTCAGACAGGAACGAGGAGTGAGACACAGATGTAGCCTGAGCCCCTCCCTCTATAATATCTGCATTGATGATCTCCCCACGGTGCTGGAGAGATCTCAAGCTTCAGACAAGAGTGAGGAGTGAGACAGGGATGTATCCTGAGATGCTTTCTCTTCAATATCTACATTGGTGATATCCCTATGGTACTGGAGAGATCCCCAGCTTCAGACTGGAGTGAGGAGTGAGACAGGGATGTAGCCTGAGCCTCTCTCTTCACTATCTACACTGATGATCTGTCCATGGTACTGAAGAGACCCCCAGCTTCAGACAGGATTGAGGAGTAAGACAGGAAGGTGGCCCATTGATGTTCTCCCCATGGTACTGAAGAGATCCCCAGCTTCAGACCAGGAGAGAGGAGTCAGGTAGGGATGTTCCCTGAGCCCCTCCCTCTTCAATATCTGCATTAATTATCTCTCCATGGTTCTGGAGAGATCTCCAGCTGCAGGACTAAGACTAAATATTCAGAAACCCAATGCCTGCTATACTTGGATCATCTTTTCATTTGTCCTCACCCCAGACCTACGTCAAATCACAGGTCCTACAAGCAAACTTGGAGAAAAATTATGTTTTGCCAAAACAATCTTCAACACAAATTCAAATTCTTCCTTAATCAATATAAAGTTGAGCATAGCCTGGGCTTGGGAATATGATTATCTGAGAGTGTTAAACTAGCTCTAAAGAAACCACAAGTAATATCCCTAAGAGCCTTCTATGCAACAAGGATACCTCTGCACAAATACAAACCCTCAGTAAAACTACTATTAAAATTATTCATTACCCACATTCCACCAATCTTCATATATGGGAGTGAGGTCTGGGAGCCTGTCATTAACCCCAAACCATACAGAATGGGGAGGACCCCCGAGATAAATCCTACACCTCCAGTTCTGCAGACAGACACTGCATGTCCTCAGAAACTCCTGTAACAATGGGCGCAGAGCAGAACAAGGATGCTTCCCATTACTACTCACCATGCAGAAAGGAATATCCACATTCTGGTGTCCCCTCTATAACAGCGACACAAACTCCTTCCATTACCAGGCTCTCAGGAAAGTAACACACCTAACCTGAGATTTTCCTATAGTTTTAATTTACTATCTTCATTTTCTAAATTGTTTGCCAAACCATGGGTTGGAAGGGCCTCAGGGAGTGGTGGTGGTGGTGATAGAAAGTGCCAGAGGCTTAGAAAAGAGAGCTTCCCATCTCAAAACTAGAAACCTGGCCATCTAGCTGGCCACATAAATATTCAGATGGCCCCCTGCTAGAGACTGACGTGCAATACCTTCTCAGCACATCTGCCTGCCCCATACACCCTGCTCTCAGACCATGGATGCCAGCCTGAAACCCTTCTGGATACTTGAATGCAAAAGAACACATCCTATAGTCCACTCAGGAATTCTCTGCATCCTATCCCATGAAAGGTCAGACTTCAGTAAATATGGAGATTTCTGCTCAGTACTCTGTGATAATAAAGATTACTTACCCTGATAGCAGTATATCAGAGCCATCATCAGAAAGGCAATTGCGATCTTCATGGCTGGGTTGGTTGTATATTGAGTTCTGAGCTTCGATACACAGAGGAGTCTGAGAAGAGAAGTCAGTGCTCGAGCTCATATATTCACTGAATGCCCCCCTCGCTCCACCCAGGATCTTAGGTGCCAGCTCACCTGGTGCCCTAATCTGTGCCAATATCCTATATACACTCACGATATCCTGTGAGAAAAGAACACAGTGATGCCTTATTTTATTTATTTAAGTTCTTTTAATATACCGATGCCCAAGACCAGGTCTTATCGTACCGGTTTACAATAAACAAGGGGGAAACCAGTTAACACAGAGAGCGGAAGTTACATTAAACTAGGAAGTAGAACAAGGCTGTCTGAAGAAAAAGGAATAGATGAACAAATTCTAACAACTTCTACATTAGCTGTAGAGATGAGCAGGTAAGCAGAGAGCGGTTGCTTATCTGATAAACTTAAATACAGTTTACATAGTGGAGTTGATTTGAAATGTTAATATGTGAGGGCGGTTCTAGAATATCAGGTCCTTAGTGCCTTGAATGATGTGTTCATGATTAATCTAAGTCATATAAAATACTCTGCCCTGACTTCTACATGGAACAGAGGGACATAATTAGAAACTACATATTGAACCCCAGAGTGTCAGGGTTTTGAAAACCAACATGGAAGAGTTCCCAGCATCTTCTATGGCCACTGAGCTAAAAAAAAACAAAAAAACAACCACAAAACAAAACAAGAATGCGGGCTCTGTGTCCTGCAGGTCCTAGCCTGAAGGACCCAGGGTGGCCACTATCAGACTCTGAGATAGCAAGTTCCCTCCTAGGTGCCTGTGTACCCCAGCACATGCTGAATACATCCAGGAGAAGGCAGGCTCCCACCCAAAGCCCCTGCAAACACAAGGACACAGTGAACACATCTGGGGGAGGCTGTGCAGTGAGCTCTGACCCCAATCCCCTGCAAACACAAGGACACAGTGAACACATCTGGGGGAGGCTGTGCAGCGAATGCTCACCCAAAAAAATCTCTGCATACATTAGGACATGGATAGGTTAAAAGCATGTGAAATGGTGCTGAAGGAGAAGCTGGGAAGATACAGACTTTCCAATAGCTGAAAGTTATTAATAATGCACAAGACTCAAATCTTTTCTGATGAATGGGAATCTCTGTGCTTGGTTTATATAGTTAGTTATCTGGTTACATGCATCTGGATAATTTTAGGTGATTGTATTGAGCAGGACGTTTATCCTGCAGAATATATGGGGCAAGGTATTTGGCTAACTTCAGCCAAGATAACTTGTCCGCTCAAAGGCTCACTGAACACGGACCTCAGAGGATTCATATTGCCTGGAGGAAGGAAATGGAGAACCAAGACAACAGGTGGCAATTTTGGTGTAACATTTCCAGGTGATGGCGACCTGCGTAGAATGGCCGATGCAAACCCTAAACAAAAGATGCACGGGGAAGCTGCTGTGATAGCTGGGGATCAGCCCGGGCCTGGGGAGATGCCGGAGGAGAGGAGATGCTGGACTCCGGGGGGAGGGGGAAGGGTCAGGGAGCAGATGGCACTTACCAAGCTCCCTGCCGCAGTGACAGGCTACCTCAGCCCCCCCATCCCTGGCAGCGATAGAGGCAGGCACATGGGAGAACAGAACACAACAGGGATGCTGGGCTGTATGAGAGAGGGTCCTGGAGAGAAAGATGGATCCCGGGAAGCAAGTCCATTGTGTCCCCGGGAAAAACAGATTCAAAATAAATGTTTGGAAAAGATGGAGCCTGGGGGTGACCAGCGCTAGACCCCCCCGTCACTTGTGCAAGGCTGGTTTAGTGTGTTTATGTAGCCACGGAAAGCCCCTGTGCTGGGGCTCCAGTCCAAGCAGGATTCCAGTCCAGGTTTTCCTGCAGGCGCCCTCTATGGGGCAGAAGCAATAAGGGGCGCTAAACCTATCCTAGACTTCTTACTCGCCTTTCAGCGTGCATTTCTCGGCATTGACGTAGCCCTGCTATGTAAAAAAAGGGCTTTAACGCCAAAAAAACCCCCCACACTTAAAAAGCCTGCAGTAGGCTTAGTGCAGGTGCATGCAAATTCCTAGGCAATAGGCTAATTAGCTATTGCCCTGCAATTCAAAGAGGCGTCCTAAGCTAGAGACTGCCTGCCTAGCCCATGCCCTACTGCCGCGGGAAAGTTAACGCTTGCTCAGAGGTGGTCATTGAACTTCACGCGGCCGGCCCGACCCAAGCTCCTGGCCCTATGGGGGGTCAGAGGCGGAGGTCGTCTATCTGAAATGGTGCCTTCCGAAGGTTCGTGTCACGAAACGAAGCTGGCCAGATGCCAAATCCTATTTGCCACGTCAGAGAAAGGACCGGTTCCCTTTCAGAGGGCTAACTTTGCTGTGGCGGTCTCTTGGTTATGAGAGGAGCCTGGAACAAGAGACAAAAGTCCCCCACCGAGATTTAATTCCTTGTGAAGGTTAAACAGAGCAAAGTGAAGACCAAAACACAAAATGGTAAAAGTAAGACTTCTCTGACTTGGAGCTGAATCCAGCACAAGGTTCTTGGGAGCAAGAGAAGAGAATTGTTAATATTGCTTTTTGCATTGCTACCATCAAAGACAAATTTGGAAAGTGTTTACAAATTCTTTTTAGCCTGCCAATTTGTGGGTGGGCATTGGGCAGATCTGGGCAGTGCTACTTATCCGACTAAGTGGCACCTTGACCGGGGGGCTATTCAGTGGCAAATCCATCTGAGTTATTTATCTGGCCGGCGACACTGAATATCAGGCCCACAGAGTCGAAAGCAGCTGAAAACTAGATCCCAGCCACTTTCAGCAGTAATAACAACTTCCTCCCAACACAGGTCAGCTCTCCGGACAGGAACCCTTCCAAGTCCCTGCTTTGAAGGAAGCTTCTCCTCCTGTGTCCCAGCAGCTTCTCCCACTCGGGCGAGCTTCTGGCTGACTCCCACTCTGAGATGTGATAACTGCAAACGCATCTTACAATGAGACTCACAAGGTGCCATCCTACATCCAGATGGGTTAAAGTGGGTATCGGGCAGCAAGTGATCTTCACCACAATGAACTGAGGTTAACATTACGGCTCTCAGCTTAGCACAGAGTTAATCATTTACTGCTGTGTGCGCATTATTTTTAATGTATCCCAGGGTCCCTCACACTGTTCTGTGCGATCCAGTCTCCACATGAATCACTTATCTTGAATTCATGTACGCAACACCTGGGCAGGGACTGTCAAACAGGTCCATTCTCTAGCCAACAAGGGGTCCTCTCTGTTTATCCCATGCCCATGTACTGTGCGTATCTCGAACCCAGAAGGGCAAGGAGCTCTCAGGCTGATTAAACACAATTGGTTCTTGGGTCTGTCCTGCAGGAGATCTGGGTTTCAGTTCCTGTCGGATGACGGGGGGCTGAGGAGGTAGCACTCACAGACCTCAGGATGGCAGTCCCAGCCATTACTCTAAAGTAAGATCTAAGGGTGCATGCATAGCAGGAGGAAGCCGTGCTGGGTGCATCCTTGAGAGAAGGGTTGTAGTGCAATGGGATAAATAAACAAGAAGCCCTGAAGGTTTTTATTAATGTCTGGATGAAGTTTGAGTTGAGGGAGGTCTTCCTGGCAGCAGCCCTGAGTATCTGAGCTCCAGGCATAGAATTTAAGTTTCACTTCCAATGTCTACAAATATAAATACCATTTCAAAGGGGAGTAATTGTGTGCAGATAGAATCTGCACTATTTACTTTTGCAGTTCACACACATTATCATGGATTTGTTTTTATTTCCTTATTTTTGGAAGGTAGTGAAAGATTTCATAAATGTCTCAATCTTTCCTGGAATCCCTTCTTACAAAAATGTCCGATTGTAGTCCACCCATTCACATGCATTCTCAGCAACCTGCCTCTCACCCTTCATTCCATCACAGTTTACAAGCAGTTCTGTAAAAAAAATTGAAAGCCTATTCATTTTATGATGTTTTTTTAATAAGTTGCATGTTTTCAGGCTGTAAAACGTGTTTTCATATTATGTGCATATTATTGTACACTGCTTAGCATGCTTCCTATAGGCGGTATAATAAAAATTGTTAATTATTGCCCATAAGCAAGAAGCTACAGCTGGTCACAGGGTAAATAGATTGTATGGGCAGTGTTTGTCATAGTTAGGGACAGGACCCAGTGCTGGATCACAGTAAGGTAGGAACTGGGTCTCTCTCTCTCTCATTTCTGCTGCTGCTGCCCATGTATTATGGCTGTCTCTCTAATCTGACTCTGCACGGTGCCCCGGGACCCTGTATTGATCTTTCACTGCCAGTTAAACTCCCCTAGAATGGCATGGGAGTATCAGCAACACGAGGAGCCAGAGCAGAGAAGCAGCCACAGGATGGGAATCGGAGAGGGGACATCAGACAGAGAGAACAAGGAGCCAGAGCAGAGAAGCAGCCACAGGATGGGAATCGGAGAGGGGACATCAGAGAGAGAGGAGCCAGAGCGGAGAAGCAGCCACAGGATGGGAATCGGAGAGGGGACATCAGAGAGAGAGAACGAGGAGCCAGAGCAGAGAAGCAGCCACAGGATGGGAATCGGAGAGGGGACATCAGAGAGAGAGAATGAGGAGCCAGAGCAGAGAAGCAGCCATAGGATGGGAACCGGAGAGGGGACATCAGAGAGAGAGAGAAGGGCTGGGGTAGGAAGAGGTCTGAAGGACAGAGGAGAGGGGGAGACAGAGTAGAGGGGACAGCCTAGGGTTGTGGAAAAGGAGTGTCAGGCATGTTGCATTCAGGTACGGGAGAGCTTACGGTTTATCACTCTGGACTAACTTCAATACTACTCACAGACTGGAGTTTAAGAATCTTTTTCAAGCTTATCATTTGTCTTCTAGAGAAGTGAAGAAAATGTTATTTCAAACGGCTTAAGAAAAGCCAGGGCCAGACCCAAAGAGCATTCTTATTTAAACTCTAAATTACAGTCCACAGCAGCTCATAGCACTGAAATATAACTTGTGAGCTCTGAAGGTAAACATTGATATTATATCATCATTTAGCTGTCTCTTAATTTATAATATGTATGTATCTCTGTCCATCACATAATAACACCTGATTTGTGTTGCGTTCAGGGGATGGACCCATGTTCTGGAGCAGTGGAGAATGGCTCCCTGGTAGGGACCAGGAAGCAACTGCGCCCAGGGGGCGGAGCCTGGAGGAGACAGAGGCTAGGATGAGCTTCATCACTGGAAGCCCAAGGACCCCCCGGGAGGAGCCCGTAGTGACCCGGGCCACTTGGACTTAGGTGGGCCTCTCAGGATCTCTTAGAAGGATGGAAGTTCGTCGTGCCCACAGACAGAAGGAGAGTGCAGTCAGGTTCGAGACTGGAGGTCAGGTGGAACAAAGAGGACCAGAATAGCGTAGGTGATGACAAGGCTAGGAACAGAGTCAGAATCTAGAGATGAGGTCAAGCAGGCAGAGGTCAGAGTCCGGGGGTCAGTCCGAGAAGTAGTCAGCAAAGCAGAGGTCAGGTTACGGAGGTCAGATGAGGTCACAGGCAGACCGAGGTCAGAAGGCAGGCAGCAGGCAGATGAGTCGAGAGGCAGACTGGAGTCAGAAGGCAGGCAGCAGGCAGGCAGGTCGAGGAACAGACTGGAGTCAGAAGGCAGGCGGCAGGCAGCAAGTCGAGGAACAGACTGGAGCCAGAAGGCAGGCAGTAGGCAGGCAGGTCAAGGAACAAGCTGAGGTCAGTACCAGAAAGACAGACCAGTAGGGATGTGAATCGTTTTAGGACGATTAAAATTATCGTCCGATAATTTTAATATCGTCTTAAACCGTTATGGAACACAATACAATACAGATTCTAACGATTTATCGTTATAAATCGTTAGAATCGTGAGCCGGCACACTAAAACCCCCTAAAACCCACCCCCGACCCTTTAAATTAAATCCCCCACCCTCCCGAACCCCCCCCCCCAAATAACTTAAATAACCTGCGGGTCCAGCGGCGGTCCGGAACGGCAGCGGTCCGGAACGGGCTCCTGCTCTGAATCTTGTCGTCTTCAGCCGGCGCCATTTTCCAAAATGGCGCCGAAAATGGCGGCGGCCATAGATGAAAAAGATTGGACGGCAGGAGGTCCTTCCGGACCCCCGCTGGACTTTTGGCAAGTCTCGTGGGGGTCAGGAGGCCCCCCACAAGCTGGCCAAAAGTTCCTGGAGGTCCAGCGGGGGTCAGGGAGCGATTTCCCGCCGCGAATCGTTTTCGTACGGAAAATGGCGCCGGCAGGAGATCGACTGCAGGAGGTCGTTCAGCGAGGGTTCCGGCGCCTCGCTGAACGACCTCCTGCAGTCGATCTCCTGCCGGCGCCATTTTCCGTACGAAAACGATTCGCGGCGGGAAATCGCTCCCTGACCCCCGCTGGACCTCCAGGAACTTTTGGCCAGCTTGTGGGGGGCCTCCTGACCCCCACGAGACTTGCCAAAAGTCCAGCGGGGGTCCGGAAGGACCTCCTGCCGTCCAATCTTTTTCGTCTATGGCCGCCGCCATTTTTCGGCGCCATTTTGGAAAATGGCGCCGGCTGAAGACGACAAGATTCAGAGCAGGAGCCCGTTCCGGACCGCTGCCGTTCCGGACCGCCGCTGGACCCGCAGGTTATTTAAGTTATTTGGTGGGGGATTTAATTTAAAGGGTCGGGGGTGGGTTTTAGGGGGTTTTAATGTGCCGGTTTTTCGATTTTTCGATTTTTAACGATTTTTAATGATTTTTCACGATATTTTACCCCCCCAAACGGCAACAATACGATTCCCTCCCCCTCCCAGCCGAAATCGATCGTTAAGACGATCGAGGACACGATTCACATCCCTACAGACCAGAGGTACTACCTGGGGAGACGGACAGACGAACAGGGACAGAAGGACGCTGGAGTAGTAGGATGCAGGAACAAGGCAGGAACAGAACTAGAACAGAAGGATCCTGGAACGAGACTTGGAACAAGACTGGAGCAAGATACAAACGCAGTGACAATCTAGCATACAAGCCGACCCGATTGCCAAGGCCAGGAAGTATAAGCAGGGACTTCCTTATAACAGGGAATCAATCAGGGCGTGCTGCGGAGCTAGGACCCGCTCTTGGCCCTACAATAGGCCGGGCGGTCCACGCAAGCGCATGCGTAGGGGCGTGGCCAACACAGTTGAGGACTCCGAGCTCCGGCATGAGGCCTGGTGCGCAGTGGAAGGCCTGGCGACCGCTGCTGCAGGACGCCGAGGCCTGGAAGCGCTTGCAGCTGCCGCTAGGGAGTCCGACCTGCCGTGGAACCATGAACGTCAGCAGGCCCGTGTGCGGGCCGGGCATGGATAGGGTGCGTAATACTTTGTCTTCCAGATTTAACTATGTCATCCGAATTCCTAAGCCTTATAATTGCCAATTCTCAGCCTTTATCAAACTAAAAAATGCTTTACCTGTTTATTCTCCACGTTTTCTACAACCATCAGTACCAGCAGTTGAAAAAATTGATCCATAATGACAAGTGGACTCCATAAGAACATGCCATGCTGGGTCAGACCAAGGGTCCATCAAGCCCAGCATCCTGTTTCCAACAGTGGCCAATCCAGGTCATAAGAACCTGGCAAGTACCCAAAAAACTAAGTCTATTCCATGTTAATATTAGTAGTAATAGCAGTGGCTATTTTCTAAGTTAACTTGATTAATAGCAGGTAATGGACTTCTCCTCCAAGAACTTATCCAAACCTTTTTTAAACACAGCTATACTAACTGCACTAACCACATTCTCTGGCAACAAATTCCAGAGCTTTATTGTGCGTTGAGTAAAAAAGAACTTTCTCTGATTACTTTTAAATGTGCCCCATGCTAACTTCATGGAGTGCCCCCTAGTCCTTCTATTATCCGAAAGTGTAAATAACCGATTCACATCTACTCGTTCAAGACCTCTCATGATCTTAAAGACCTATCATATCCCCCCTCAGCCGTCTCTTCTCCAAGCTGAACAGCCCTAACCTCTTCAGCCTGTTAAGATTTGTGAGTGTGTGGGCCTTTTGGCCGAGGTGAGAAATGATACTAGCCCTGTGGAGGGGCCTCACCGTCGGGAGGCGAGGTCTTGGCAGCGGGATGATGTATAGCAGAGGTCGTGCAGGAGAGAGAGAGAGAGAGTGACCCCTGGAGGCCACGAAGTGACAGTGCAGGTGTGGACTTCAGACTCAACCTGGATTAGACAAGAGTCACAGGCAGTAGGAGCGGCACTACCTGAGGAGCTGGGGTGCCAAGAAAAGTACAGTCACTGTGGTACACAGGGTCCGTAGAGATGGCACACAAGAGGGTTACTCAGTGGGAGAACACGGCAATGGTCCGCAGAGCGGGGTACACCGGCAAGGGTTTCTCTAGGATATCTCAGCACTGGTCTGCAGAATGGAGTAGGGCGGCAATGTGCAGAGTGGGGAAGACCCAGAGTGGGTTCTTCTAGCAATATCTCGACAATGGTCCACAGAGCGGGGTACACCGGAGAGGATAGCACGGTAGATATCACAGCAGCATTCCACAGTGTGGATACTCACAGAGGCTGAAGACAATGAGTAGATCCGTAGTGAACCTCGGAATGCGAGGTAGGAAGAAATCCGGGCACAGGCCCTCAGAGGAGTGGATAGCCGAGAGATGAGGAAGGGCCCCCGAGGAGCGGGTACCCTGTAGTCTCATGCCACGGAAGCAGGAACCAGAACAAGCACTGAAGCGAGAGTCGGTGGATTCAGCATGATGAACTCGTTGCCAAGTCATAGGTCGTCTGGACCAGCGGGTTTAAGTATAGGAGATGAATGGCGTCATCTGAGGGGAATGCCAAGATTCCCGCCATGACGTGGTTAAAGCTGGCCCAGGAGCGCAAGCGCCCGTCTAGGGAACCCCGAAGGAAAGATGGCAGTCAGCAGTGTCCATGCTGCTCCGGAGTGTCCGAGAACAGGGGCCAGAAGGCCGACGGTAGCTGGCAGAGGCTGTGAATTTGCCCAACGGGGCCAAAGCACAGAAAAAGGAGGTGAGCAACAGTGGTCACAGCCATCTGCGACCGCGGAGCGTAACACAGCCTATCCTCATAGGGGACCTGTTCCATTCCCCTTATCACTTTGGTAGCTCTTCTCTATACCTTCTCCATCGCAACTATATCATTTTTGAGATGCGGTGACCAGAATTGTACAAAGTATTCAAGATGGGGTCTCACCATGGAGCGATACAGAGGCATTATGAATTTGTTCTTCACAAATAAAATATCAAATGGAATTGAGGGATTCTTTTCAGAATACACTTTTTGTTGTAATTGCCTAATAAACTAAAAAAAAAAAAAAGGATAATGAGGTTGTGTTGGAACAAAAGACAATCCTTTATTTAATGCCTTCTCTTGTGTAGAGGACAAAACAGGGACGGTAATTTTTAAACAGGCATGCAGGTGTTTGCAGATTCACATCGAGAGACCTGCATTTTATAACACACGTATGTATATGTGTGCATGTTATAAAATAGGCTGGACACGCATACATTTCTGTGCAATTTTAAATGGTCACAGGCATGCTTACTCAAATGCTGCCTTCTACCGCAAAAGTGGAGGAATTTTATTATTGATACATGCTGACACCATAGCTAGTTTTACCAGTTCATTCCCTGTTCGCCCAGTTAAGGGATAGGACTTCCAACCACCCCGCCCCCCCCTAGCTTAATAGCCTCTCTGTCAGCCCCAACCCTTAAAACCTTGCTGACCAGCCAAAATGTTTTTGTTTTAATTCTTTCACTCCATCCTTAACAAAAGTAAATTTACACAGCAGAACACGTAAGTATTTATGGGCACCTTTCTCGGTCAGGTCCTGACACATCCACGCCTCGCCCAGACCACACCCACACTCTACCCCTTTTTAGAAACGTTTTGTGTGCGCAGCAGGAACTGTAGGCATCCACGGGTGGCTTTTAAAATCTGCTTGTTATGAACGTATCTCCAGGTTTTGGAGCATGCAGGACTTTTAAAATGAGCCTCATAGTGATAAATGTTAATGACCATTGATTCTTGATCTTGAACAGACGTAACAGTATTCAAATTTGACTTGTTTGTTTGCGTCTGAGTCCATGGTTCCAACACAACTCCAGATGAGCTGAGGAGGGTCATTTTCTGACCTGGTTGAATATCAATTTTCCCTGGTAAATGGTTTTGTAAACTGACCTCCTGCAGCATATCTGATATTTCAATTACTTGACCTGAAGAGAGTGTTTCTCACAGCTTTACATCCAGTACCCCTGGGCAAGATCATTGTACCCTGCAATCTAAGAAAGAAATTGCTAAGATGGGCTCATGATTCGAAACTGGCCGGACACCCTGGTCAATGGCGAACACTGGCCAAGCTACAAAAGTATTACTGGTGGCCCATCATGAAAAAAGACACTCTAGCTTACGTAGCCTCCTGTTCCAATTGTGCCAGACAAAAACCTCCGCCCGGATGTCCTTGGGGCCTGCTTCAACTCTTGCCAGCACCGGATGAGCCCTGGACCCATATTGTAACAGATTTTATGGTGGACCTGCCACTTTCCGGAGGTAACAATACCATTTGGGTTACAGTCGACCGATTTTCGAAGATGGATCACTTCGTGGCTCTCCCTGGCTTGCCATCAGCCATGGAACTTGCTAAGTTATTCATCAGTCACATCTTTCGCCTACATGACATGCCTAAACATGTTTCTGACAGAGGAGCTCAATTTACAGCAAAGTTCTGGAAAGCCTTGTGTAAGAAATTCGACATTACACTTGACTTCACCTCTGCGTATCATCCTCAGTCGAATGGCCAAACTGAGAGAATGAAAAGAGCTCTCAAACAGTTCCTCCGTGCCTATGTCGTTTCTCGACAGAATGACTGGGCTGAACTGTTGCCCTGGGCTGAATTTGCCATCAATTTGCATCCAGCGTCATCTACTGGATCTACTCCATTTGAAGTGGTCTATGGATAACAACCTTTACCACCTTTACCACTTCCACTTTATGTGTCATCCCCAGCAGCTCAATCTACTGCCAAAAATATACAGCAGCTCTAGAGAAAGATTAAAGAGATGCTCCAAAAGCAGGACTAAGAGCAAAGAAAGGCTATGACGCTCACCGAAGCAAGGCTCCTGAATTCCAGCCTGGAGATAAAGTTTGGCTTTCTAGCAAACATCTGAGACTTAAGCTTCCATCTGCTCAATTTGCTCCACGCTTTGTTGGACCCTTTCCTATTCTCCGACGGTTGGGCTCACTCACCTATAGTCTGCGACTCCCTCCAGCTATGAGGATTCACAATGTATTTCATGTTTTGCTGCTGAAACCGCTTGTACTTAGCGAGTTTTCCACCAAGATACCTGAACCAACCCCAGTTGATGCAGAAGAAGACATCAAATATAAGGTTGCTGCCATCCTTGATGTAAGAAAGAGAGGCAGAGTTTGGGAATACCTCCTGTCATGGAAGGGATACGGACCAGAAGAAAACTCTTGGGAACCATTGGCTAATATCATGAATAAAGAGATGCTTCGTCAATTTCATTGATCACATCCTCAAAAACCTAGACCAGGTAGGGGGTCTGGAGGGGCCCTTTAAAGGGGGGTACTGTTGCGTCTGTTGGTCTCAGGTGGCTTTGACCTCTGTGCCTCACCTTTCTTCCTGCTCTCTCCTCAAGCCTTGGGAAGATATCTGCTGCTGCGTCTTCATGCCACTCTCTCCAGTGTCCCCGGATCGGCAACGGCGATGGTGTTCGCCATGATTTTTCTGAGAGCCTCCTAGGGTGCGCACACACAGTAAAGGAGTGTTATTTTAAACTCCAAGTTCTAAAACAACTAAGACCCCTCCTCCATTTCCACGATTTTAGGTCAGTTTTACAAGCCATCATATTTTCCAAAATTGACTATTGTAATTCACTCCTTCACGGCCTGCCTGATATTTCACTCAAACCTCTCCAGCTACTACAGAACGCCACGGCCAGGATCCTCACAAAATCCAATAAGAGGGACCATATAACCCCAATTTTAAAGAACTTACATTGGCTACCAATTAAGTTTAGAATCCTTCATAAACTACTAACAGTCATACACAAAGCCATACATAACATTACTCCTCTGGATCTTACAATACCTTTGCAACTCACACCTCAATCCGTCCAATTAGACTAGCCCAGATAGGCACGCTTCAAGCACCCACCATCAAGACCTCTTTCAGTAAGAGAGCTATTTCCGCCTCGGGCCCCAAGCAATGGAACCTGCTCCCTCCTGAACTGAGGCTGGAACAATGTCCAATCACCTTTAAGAAGAGACTTAAGACTTTATTGTTCAAGCAAGCATTCCCATAACTACACACCTCAGCCTTGGTTCTTATCCGCATCATGAGTAGACTATCCAACCTGATGCCTTCACAGTCCTCCCCTATTTAATTTCCTTACTTTTCGCCCAAGTTATACAAACCCTACTCTCTATACTTGCATCACTCATTTTATGTTTTCGAGGTTATTTCTACCCTGTTAATTGTTTTCATCCAGGTTATTCTTCCCTGTTCATTGTAAAACAAGACTTTGTCTATGTTATTTTGCTGGTTGTAATGTAAACCGAAGTGATAATTAACCTTGTTAATTGAACCTCGGTATATAAAAGTAATAAATAAATAAATAAATAAATGCCACCCACGTCTTTATCCACGTCATGGCGGGAACCTCGGGGGTGTCCCCTCTGAGTGACGTCATCATATCCTGGTATTTAGCCTGCCCTTCATTTGCTAACAAACTGAGTTAGCAAAGATTGGATTGCCTCTGGTCTAAGCTGCTCTGCCGCTTCCCAGCTGCCGCAGGAAGCTCTCTCTGCCCTTCAGGGTAATTCTTCACTAACCTGGGTACCCGCTCCTTGGGGGCCCTTCTGCTCTATTTCAGGTACTTATCTTGGGATACCGGGTACTCACTTCTCGAGGGCCTGCTCTCCCTAATCTGGTGCCTGCCACTGATCAACTTCTGCCTGCCAGGACCTTCAACTATACAGCTTTCTGCTTCAGTGAGTACTAACCCTTTCAGTCTGTCTCACCTTCAGCTCCAGCGCTGTGTCTACATCCGGGACCTGTCCCTGCTAATCCGTGCTGCCTATCACCTACTCGAGTATGAAACTGATCTCCTCTGCTGAGGATCCCTGGACTACTTCATTGGGCTACCTTCACTGCTGCCCGCTCCCCGGGCAGTATCATCGAGCTGTACAATAAATACAATTTCTCTGTGTTTGCGCATACAGAGTATAGCCTAGTACTGGGGTTCCTCATGGGGCTCCACCCCGTGGGAGTGGCCATCACCGCAGTACCCTCCAAAACCTTATAACTATAACAGACCATTAGTGTGATTGAAGCAATTTAAGGGTTAATAACATAAGAACATAAGAAAATGCCATACTGGGTCAGACCAAGGTTCATCAAGCCCAGCATCCTGTTTCCAACAGTGGCCAATCCAGGCCATAAGAACCTGGCAAGTACCCAAAAACTAAGTCTATTCCATGTAACCATTGCTAATGGAAGTGGCTATTCTATAAGTGAACTTAATAGCAGGTAATGGACTTCTCAACCAAGAACTTATCCAATCCTTTTTTAAACACAGCTATATTAACTGCACTAACCACATCCTCTGGCAACAAATTCCAGAGTTTAATTGTGCGTTGAGTAAAAAATAACTTTTTCCGATTAGTTTTAAATGTGCCCCATGCTAACTTCATGGAGTGTCCCCTAGTCTTTCTACTATCCGAAAGAGTAAATAACCGATTCACATCTACCCGTTTTAGACCTCTCATGATTTTAAACACCTCTATCATATCCCCCCTCAGTCGTCTCTTCTCCAAGCTGAAAAATCCTAACCTCTTTAGTCTTTCCTCATAGGGGAGTTGTTCCATTCCCCTTATCATATTGGTAGCCCTTCTCTGTACCTTCTCCATCGCAATTATATCTTTTTTGAGATGCGGCGACCAGAATTGTACACAGTATTCAAGGTGCGGTCTCACCAGGGAGCGATACAGAGGCATTATGACATTTCCTGTTTTATTCACCATTCCCTTTCTAATAATTCCCAACATTCTGTTTGCTTTTTTGACTGCTGCAGCACACTGTACCGACGATTTCAATATGTTATCCACTATGACACCTAGATCTCTTTCTTGGGTTTTAGCACCTAACATTGTGTAATTATAGCATGGGTTATTTTTCCCTATATGCATCACCTTGCACTTATCCACATTAAATTTCATCTGCCATTTGGATGCCCAATTTTCCAGAATCACAAGGTCTTCCTGCAATTTATCACAATCTGCTTGTGATTTAACTACTCTGAACAATTTTGTGTCATCTGCAAATTTGATTATCTCACTCGTCGTATTTCTTTCCAAATCATTTATAAATATATTGAAAAGTAAGGGTCCCAATACAGATCCCTGAGGCACTCCACTGTCCACTCCCTTCCACTGAGAAAATTGCCCATTTAATCCTACTCTCTGTTTCCTGTCTTTTAGCCAGTTTGCAATCCACGAAAGGACATCGCCACCTATCCCATAACTTTTTACTTTTCCTAGAAGCCTCTCATGAGGAACTTTGTCAAACGTCTTCTGAAAATCCAAGTATACTATATCTACTGGTTCACCTTTATCCACATGTTTATTAACTCCTTCAAAAAAAGTGAAGCAGATTTGTGAGGCAAGACTTGCCCTGGGTAAAGCCATGCTGACTTTGTTCCATTAAACCATGTCTTTCTATATGTTCTGTGATTTTGATGTTTAGAACACTTTCCACTATTTTTCCTGGCACTGAAGTCAGGCTAACCGGTCTGTAGTTTCCCGGATCGCCCCTGGAGCCCTTTTTAAATATTGGGGTTACATTTGCTATCCTCCAGTCTTCAGGTACAATGGATGATTTTAATGATAAGATACAAATTTTTACTAATAGGTCTGAAATTTCATTTTTTAGTTCCTTCAGAACTCTGGGGTGCATACCTTCCGGTCCAGGTGATTTACTACTCTTCAGTTTGTCAATCAGGCCTACCACATCTTCTAGGTTCACCATGATTTGATTCAGTCCATCTGAATCATTACCCATGAAAACCTTCTCCATTACGGGTAACTCCCCAACATCCTCTTTAGTAAACACCGAAGCAAAGAAATCATTTAATCTTTCCATGATGGCCTTATCTTCTCTAAGTGCCCCTTTAACCCCTCGATCATCTAACGGTCCAACTGACTCCCTCACAGTCTTTCTGCTTCGGATATATTTAAAAAAGTTTTTACTGTGAGTTTTTGCCTCTACAGCCAACTTCTTTTCAAATTCTCTCTTAGCCTGTCTTATCAATGTCTTACATTTAACTTGCCAATGTTTATGCTTTATCCTATTTTCTTCTGTTGGATCCTTCTTCCAATTTTTGAATGCAGATCTTTTGGCTAAAATAGCTTCTTTTACCTCCCCTTTTAACCATGCCGGTAATCATTTTGCCTTCTTTCCACCTTTCTTAATGTGTGGAATACATCTGGACTGTGCTTCTAGAATGGTATTTTTTAACAATGACCACGCCCCTTGGACATTTATTACTTTTGTAGCTGCTTCTTTCAGTTTTTTTCTAACAATTTTTCTCATTTTATCAAAGTTTCCCTTTTGAAAGTTTAGCACGAGAGCCTTGGATTTGCACACTGTTCCTTTTCCTGTCATTAAATCAAATTTGATCATATTATGATCACTATTGCCAAGCGGCCCCACCACCGTTACCTCTCTCACCAAGTCCTGTGCTCCACTGAGAATTAGATCGAAAATTGCTCCCTCTCTCGTCGGTTCCTGAACCAATTGCTCCATAAAGCTATCATTTATTCCATCCAGGAACGTTATCTCTCTAGCGTGACCCAATGATACATTTACCCAGTCTACATTGGGGTAATTGAAGTCTCCCATTATTACTGCACTACCAATTTGGTTAGCTTCCCTAATTTCTCTTAGCATTTCACTGTCCATCTCACCATCTTGACCAGGTGGACGGTAGTATACCCCTATCACTGTAGTCTTCCCTGACACACAAGGGATTTCTACCCATAAAGATTCAATTTTGTATTTAGTCTCATGCAGGATGTTTATCCTGTTGGACTCTATGCCATCCCGGACATAAAGCGCCACACCTGCTCCCGAGTGCTCCTCTCTGTCATTGCATATAATTTGTACCCCGGTATAGCACTGTCCCATTGGTTATCCTCTTTCCACCATGTCTCTGAGATGCCAATTAAGTCTATGTCATCTTTTACTGCTATACATTCTAATTCTCCCATCTTACTTCTTAGACTTCTGGCATTAGCATACAAACATTTCAAAGTTTGTTTTTTGTTTGTATTTTTATTCTGCTTTTTAATTGATAGGGATAAGTTAGAATTTTTTAGCTCAGGTGAGTTTTTAGTTACAGGCACTTGGACTACTTTTCTATTTATTGGAACCTCACTGTCGGGATGCCCTAATTCTAATGCATCATTAGTATCCTTTAAAGATACATCTCTGCGAACCATGCGCTGCTGAGCGACTGTCGGCTTTCCCCTTTGTTCTAGTTTAAAAGCTGCTCTATCTCCTTTTTAAAGGTTAGCGCCAGCAGTCTGGTTCCACCCTGGTTAAGGTGGAGCCCATCCCTTCGGAAGAGACTCCCCCTTCCCCAAAAGGTTCCCCAGTTCCTAACAAAACTGAATCCCTCTTCCTTGCACCATCGTCTCATCCACGCATTGAGACTCCGGAGCTCTGCCTGCTTCTGGTGACCTGCGCGTGGAACAGGGAGCATTTCAGAGAATGCTACCCTGGAGGTTCTGGATTTAAGCTTTCTACCTAAGAGCCTAAATTTGGCTTCCAGAACCTCCCTCCCACATTTTCCTATGTCGTTGGTGCCCACGTGTACCACGACAGCTGGCTCCTCCCCAGCACTGTCTAAAATCCTATCTAGGTGACGCGCGAGGTCCGCCACCAGCCACCCAGCTATCTACATTCCTAATAATCGAATCACCAACTATGACGGACGACCTAACCCTTCCCTCCTGGGCAGTAGGCCTTGGGGAGATATCCTCAGTGCGAAAGGACAATGCTTCACCTAGAGAGCAGGTCCTTGCTACAGGATCCTTTCCTGCTACACCTGGTTGGTGCTCTCCCAACCAGGTGTAGCAGGATTGAATTGAATCTTCATGGGCAGGAAAAGGTTTAGGGGGCCGTTACCCTGGCAGGGAGGCCTCGGGGCCTCTCTCACTTGCCCAAGGGATACCCCGAGGCTGTGGCTGACTAAGAGCGGGAATGCCCTGAAAAGGGCATGCACCACTGCCCTGAAAGCAATTTGGCCTTTGCTTAGATAAGCATGACTAGAGAAGGGTTGGGTAGTGAGGGCACCGAGCAGAGAACTTCTTCAATCACCCACTTTCTCTTGAATTCATCGATGTAGTCAGTGGATGCTGCGTGTTGATACTCTGCTCAGATCCTGGAGTGAGCCAGCCATCTAAAAAGAACCCCACATTCCCCTGGTGTACCTCCATCAAGCTTCTTGATTATGGTCTTGTGAATGAACAGCTTTGTGGAGGCAATCAGGAGATTTGCCAGATGGTCACAGGCTCAATTTCTGGGGCTCTTCAATGCGGTGCATCCATAGATTAAGAAATATGGACTGAAGTTTAACCAGAACTTTAAGAAGAGGGTTTTCAGGTATGGGAAGAATGGAATCAGGTGGGGACAGTATAGAAAAATGTGAAATAGTGTGTCCTCCACCTCACAAAAACTGCATCCTCTTCTGGTTCTGTTGATATGGTCCAAAAGGCTGCCAGTTGCTATGGCACCATGGGCGATACACCAACTTAGGTCCTCATTGGTTTTGGGAGTCAGCTCCAAATAGAAAACTTTCCACCGGGGCCCCTCATGCCACCCAGCACTCTCCACCAAAGTGTGTCAATTTGGGGGGCAAGGGAGGCTCGACATACTGCGTGGTGCACTAGGCCGGCTATCACCTTCTTCGGTGCAGCACAGAAATGCACCAGTTGGAACTCTTCCAGCCTGCTCACGCTTGACGCCAGCAACTTGTGACTAGTTTAAACTTGATTTCAACTGAATAGGTCAATGATGCGTGGAAAGCGGTACTTCGTAAATGGCACGTGATAAGAGTCTACAGGACTCGATAGACGCAGTAGAATCTTATCATGCGCCATTTACGAAGTACCGCTTTCCACGCATCATTGACCTATTCAGTTGAAATCAAGTTTATACTAGTCACAAGTTGCCGGCGTCATGCACATCATGTCTCCCTGAAGAAGGATTCTTTCCCGAAACATTGTGATGTCGGATGGATAGCATACAGACAGTACAAGATACGTCATAAATGTGCCTGGCATCAATTCATAGTGACACTACAGATTGGTGATATGAACTTTTATTACCAGTCTTTCCTTTAAAGTGAACTTTAACCTGAATACAAGATATCCTCTTACAAGGCATCATAGGCTCTGGGTCACCAATGATTAAAAATCACAGTCTCTTAAAGCTGCGCTTAAGAGCATTTTAAAGCTGTGCACTTCTGCAACCAAGCCATGTAGCCTTTCGAGGCACCATGAGGTTTTCCCAGAGCTCAGTTCATATAATTCATATAATTACCCCTATCTTTATGAGCTAGATCCTCTTCAAATATCCCCTGAGGCAACCATCTCGCAGCATACGGCGTGTTTATGGCTTAAGCCGCAGCGTTGTCCCGTGATAACTCTCTGAGGTGCTGTGGGCCTAGCTCTAAAGTTTGCAGTGGGTGGGGAAGGGGGGTTTCCGGCTACTGCAGCCATGTAGAATTTGGCAGCCGGGGTTTGGGTGCTCAGATTCAGCTCCTCCTCTTCCATTCATTTAAATTTAAGCTTCTTTTCCCTCCTTGGGCTTCTCCGTGCAACCTCAAGCCCCTCGGTCATTCCTACCCTAGGGTTCAGAGGTGGGCAGGTTGTTCTTCACTGAAGAGTTGGTGGTGCTGGATTTGTTCCTTCCCTGGGAGTTGATGTTACCCTGGGGATTAAGGGATGCCCGTGGATTTTTCCCTTGGGGACTGGAGGCTATTTATGTGCGTCCTCCCCAGGTCTCCATCTCCACGGCCACTGGTAGCATGAGGGTGCTCTCCCTGGGCTGGGCCAGCTTGTATGGGGTCTTCGTCCCAGAGGTCTGGGTGCCTAAGATGTGCATAGTGTTCCATCTCTGTGGGTTGACTTTGGTCCCTGTGGTCTCTCTCCATGAGGATTGGGGACCCCTGCAGAAGTCTCACTACCAGGGAGCCACCCACAGGGTTCCCACTCTGGGGACCATGCCATCTGGGGAATTCCCACTCTGGGAGCTAGTGGTGTCTTGTGTTCCCTCCCTGGGGCATGACCTCATCCTTCAGAGCCTCTCCTAAGGGGAGGGTAATTGTCACATCCTGTGTTTTGGTCATAGTAATTCGGGAATTGGTGGAGGCTCTCCCAATTCCTGTCTGTCCGCAACAATGGGCCCATTTCTTTGGCAGATGTCTGAAGCCTTCCGAGGTCCCTTCCCCTGGGCTCCCAGCCTCCGGTACCAGGCTTGGTGTGGAGGCAGGCTTTGGCCTCTGTGTATTGCCACGTTTTCTCTCCTTCATGGAGTGCCTGTGCCTCCTTCTCGCCAGGCCTTTCCTGGACGTGACAGCCCTGAGATACCGGGGGAGCCTCCGGCTGTGGTGTGGGGAAGGGCCTCTCCTGGTAAGGACCTTAATCTTGAGAGTAGTAGTGCCTCCCTCTGATGTCTCCTGTGTGTTTTGTGCGTGAAAAAATCACAAGGGGGAAAAAATTGAGGGCTGAACGGGCCTTCCCCAGCAGCGGGGAAGGGGAGGAAGGGTCTCAGCAGGTAAGTGAGAAACCGCCCAGGAGACTAAGGATGGAGGAGGGGGAGATGGAAAGAAAATAAGGGGTTTTAGGGGGGGAAAGGGGCTGCGCACAGGCCACTGAGGCTCTGTGCTGGGATGTGAGAACCAAAAAAAAAAATCCATCACACAGGAGAAAGAGCCTAACAAACAGAAGAGCGGTGAACAAACAAACTCAGGCAGGGCCAAAGCAATTTTGACAACTCCAAACAAACAAACTGAAGTCAGCAAACAAAAAAGAAAAAAGTAAACTCAAACTGTGAGCGCAGCTCGCTGAAAACGGGCCAGGAAAAGAAAACCTTGAAAGCGAGGGGAGGGGAGAGCCAGGGCCGCGGTTGCTGCACGCCCAGGTGCTCGGGCCTAGGAAGGAAAAGTTTCCGAATAACAAGGACAGAAGGAAAAAAAAAAAAGCCTTTGCCTGAGGTGGAGCAAGCAGCAGCCCCCAGAGCTACCCAGACCATAAAGAAAGAGTGGCTTCCCCTCCTAGGAGGAGAAGAAACAGAAGGCGGGGGGGGGGGGGGGGGGGGGGACTGCTTTCTCCTGAAAGTCAGAGAGCCGGGGGGGCGGGAAGGAGAGCTCAGGAGCAGCCCTCAGAAGGAAAGGCCACCCCAGGAAACTACATCCCCCAGAAGCCTCAGCAGGCAGCCCCCGGAAGTGCTGGCAGCAGAGGAGGAAGGGGCGGAGTCTGTTACTCTGCTTGGAATGGGGGCGGGGTGTTTAATTGTCTTTATTTCGCTTTTTCCTCCGCGCCCCCCCCCCCCCCCCCCCCCCCCCCCCGTAATGGGGCAGCCGGACTCCATTATGAAATAAAAAAACCAAAACTGCAAAAAATCAGAAATAAGGCTGAGGTCTTGGATGCTTTCAAACAGCTTCATTAAATTCTCCGCATTTCCTTTCTTTTTTTTTTAATCAAGGGGATAAAGGGATTTTTCTCCCTTCCCTCCGCTCTTCAGCAAAGAAGGAAAGGGGGAAAGACGTCTCCTTCCTCCACTTCTCAGTGGACTGGAAGAAGAGGGAAGAAAAGCCTGGGAGGTCCTCACTCTCCGCTATTTTCTGTATTCAGTTGTTAGCGGGGAAAGGATTCTCCTTCCTCCACTCTTCAGCGGTCCAGAAGGAGGGGAAGCAAATCCCCTTTCTACTTGACAGCGGGGAAAGAAAAAACAGAGACAGAGAAGGGGAGGACTCCCTCCTTCACCCCACCCCCCCTCAGTTGGGGGGCAGGGAGACCCAAGCAGCAGCTCAAACTTGAGAGGCTAACTCAAATCACTTCCCACTATTACCTAATTCTTTTCCTCTTCAGAGAAAACGAAGGGAAGGAGATTCTGCCCCCTCCTGCTTTTCAGCGGTCCGGGAGGAGATTTCCATCCTCCAGGTTTCAGCGGGGGAGAGAAAGGAAAGCAGGGCCTCCTTCCTTCAGCTTCCGGGAGCCGGGGGAAGGGGGAAAAAGAAATGAACAACCCCAAGCCTGAAGAAAGCTGTCCAAGAAGAAGAAGAAAAGCAAAGGAGGGAAGAGGAAGGCGCCACCTTCAGGCAGCCCTGCCTCCTCTCCCCCTTACCTCCTCTTCCTACTCACCCCGCAGGCCTGCAGGGTTTTAGTGTCTCCGCCCCAGTGGAGAGGAAGCGCAAAGGACCTCAGAGGGCAACACCTAGGGAGAGGGAGGAAAAGGAGGGAGAGGGACAAAGTGAAGAAAAAAAGAATGAAAAATGGGATTGAACTAAATTATAAAAGAGAGGGAGGGAGAGTGCTGCAGCTCTATGTAAATAAAAAGAGGGAGAAAGGGAGGAGGAGGAGGAAAGAAGGGGAGGGAGCGTGCTCTCCCAGGCAGAAGAGGTCCCAGGTGGTAGGCCCTGCGGGGCTGCAGGTGCTGTAGATGCTGGATGAGCAGGAGGCTGGTGATCCTGGAGGAGCCGGAGATGTGGAGGGCCCAAGCAAGGAAAGCCTCGGAGCCACGACTCCAACCGAGGAAAGAGGCAGCAGACCAGGCACCAGGGCTCCAGAAGGCCCAGCAACAAAGCAGGGTTCCAGGAGGCCCAGGAGCAAAGCAGGGCTCCAGGGCTCCAGAAGGCCCAGCAACAAAGCAGGGTTCCAGGAGGCCCAGGAGCAGAGCAGGGCTCCAGGGATCCAGAAGGCCCAGCAACAAAGCAGGGTTCCAGGAGGCCCAGGAGCAGAGCAGGACTCCAGGGTTCCAGAAGGCCCAGGAGCAGAGCAGGACTCCAGGGTTCCAGAAGGCCCAGGAGCAGAGCAGGACTCCAGGAGGCCCAGGAGCAGAGCAGGGCTCCAGGGATCCAGAAGGCCCAGCAACAAAGCAGGGTTCCAGGAGGCCCAGGAGCAGAGCAGGGCTCCAGGGTTCCAGAAAGCCCAGGAGCAGAGCAGGACTCCAGGAGGCCCAGGAGCAGAGCAGGGCTCCAGGGATCCAGAAGGCCCAGCAACAAAGCAGGGTTCCAGGAGGCCCAGGAGCAGAGCAGGGCTCCAGGGTTCCAGAAGGCCCAGCAACAAAGCAGGACTCCAGGGCTCCAGAAGGCCCAGCAACAAAGCAGGACTCCAGGGTTCCAGGAAGCCCAGGAGCAGAGCAGGGCTCTAGAAGCCAAGTCCCTAGGCACCAGGGCTCCAGAATGCCAACCTCCAGAGCAGGGCTCCAGGAGGATCCCCAGCAGGCAGCCCTTGGAAGTGCTGGCAGCAGAGAAGGAAACGGCTGGGGATTAACAGGCTAACATCTGTATAAAGGGGGGTAACAGGCAGCAGCTGGATGAGGAAGAAGAACCAGACTGGGACCAGGAACAACTCTAGCCTAAAAGATAAGCTTAAATGGTTTCTTTTTAACTGTATTACAAGGGAGTTATGAGATGCTATTAGAGAGAGTATTTCAAGGAAACGAGTGCCTGCTTTAAACTGAGGTACCAAGAAGGGAAAAGACTGTGTGTGAAAGATGAGCAGGTTGTACTGGATAATCACCTGCAGGCTAATTTAGAAACAGAGAGAGAGAAGGAAACTGCAGCATAGCCAACATTTTTCTAAAAGCTGTTTATTGATTTTGTTTAAACACTGGCTTAAGAGAATGTCCTGAGCTATGCCTGTACCATGCAATGTACTCACCTGCAGGCTAATTTAGAAACCGAGAGAGAAGGAAACTGTAGAATAGGCAGAGTATCTCTAAAAGCTGTTTATTTTGTTTGTTTGAAACACTGGCTTAAGACACTAAAGAACATAAGAACATGCCATGTTGTGTCAGACCAAGGGTCCATCAAGCCCAACATCCTGTTTCCAACAGTGGCCAAACCAGGCCACAAGAACCTGGCAAGTACCCAAAAACTAAGTCTATCCCATGCTACTGATGCAATTAATAGCAGAGGCCATTCCCTAAGTCATCCTAAGATCTGTGCTTGTGCTATGTTATAAACTCACCAGCAGGCTAATTAAGAGATGCAACCTAGAGCCTTCATAGTAACTATTCTTACCTTCTGGGATTAAAGAAAACTAGCTTGAAAAGACTGTCCTGAGCTGTGCAGGCACTCAGCTCTATACTACTCTGCAAGCCAAGTTAATTAAGAGAGGCTTCGGGGAAGCCAGAAAGCTGCTAAAAGTTGTTCTTGATTTCCGGGTGGTCGCAACTGGCTGCAGAGGGCTGGCCTGGGTTATGCATCAAACTGAAGTGGGAGGGATCAGTTACAGGCGAGCCCAAGTTCCACCGCAGAAGCGCTAAGCTTTCTGACTCTCCACTTGGTCAGTAATGGAATAGGGGAATCGTGGCCCGATTGAAGGCCTCTGAGTACTTGGATCTACTGCTTTATGATTACTGGAATTTGGGGGAGCTTTGCCAGCAGCAGGAGGCCTGTGCTGCTGGAATACCCGAGCCAGGAGGGTCTCTGAGCAGCCTGGTGAAATCCTGGGGTTCAGTGCTGAACTTCCCAGCGAGCTGGGCTAACCTCACGGTCAGCAATTGAATAAGTAATTCCTGCATTAAGAGCTGGAAATGGGACCATGTTGGGTGTGACTAACCAAGTGAACTGTCTTTCTGCTTGAAGAAGAATAAACACCTTATGGTTTGTAAACAAGTACTGGAGCAGGATTCTAGCTGAATTCCTTTCCTTAAGCTGAAGGGCTTGGGTAGAGAACAGTGCTTGAGCCTACACTGAAATGGACTTGCGAGAAGGCACAGGAGGGGAACATAGGAAGGATCTGTATAGAGCTGGAAGGAAGCAGATGTGAGAGAAAGGGCCGGTACCTCCTGCACTACCTTCATAAGGTCTGAGGCATTGGATGTGCCCAACCGTAGTCCAAAGGTCCTCAGCCTAATGAAGTGTGACTGCCAGCTTGCGTTCTGCTCATAGCTATAAGACTTACACAACTGACCCAGTAGTCCAGGAAGCTGCCCTAAGCATTCACGCTATTATGTGTGATTGCTTGTGCGCCCAGTTGGGTGTAGACCATCTTACATGCTATAATCCCTTTGAAGCTTGCGTGTTTCGATGCACCTTTTCTTTGGCCTCTTTTGGGGCCTTCCATATCAATGAATTGGTTGCTCAATCCTATTCAGCTAGGGAACCTGCAGGTTTGCGACTAGGCAAAATCTATTATATTAGCGAAATAATGGTGTTGCTGATCCATTGGTGTAAGACTAACCAGCTAGGATGTGGCCTGCAGATGGTGCTAGACTGCTTTCCTGGCTGGGAGACTTGTCTCGTTAGACTTTTACGTGACTATATAGCACTAAGGCCTCAAGGGGGTGTTTCTCTATTGATCCACAAGGGCAGTCATCCTTTATCAAGGTTTCAGTTCTCATACTGAATACTGAAGACGTGCTTGGCAATCTTAGGTTTAGACTCAGCAGTGTATAACATGCATTCATTTCCCATAGGGGCAGCGACAACTACAGCTGAGCTGGACGTGCCTCCACACTGGATTATGTCTATTGGTGGTTGGTGATCCAGATGATTTTAATTATATATTAGACTTTAACTTGCCAGATGCTATGTCTATTTTCTATAAAAATGTAGGTATTATTTTGCTCTACTGCAAATAATATTCAGGTCCCTCACTGAGTATGGATTTTAGGGTATTGATTCATAAATTGGTCCCATAAGGCTTTAGTGAATCCATTGGGAAAGCACCTGGCTTGGCAGCCAGGCTTACATCGCTAATCTGGATGGATCAGCACAGGATGCGGTGGGGCCAGTTAATGCCATTATTACTACAGATGAAACGTTCACAGACTTCTCAACAGTCTATTATCCTCCACCTAGGAGGGAATGACAATACAATGACCCTCAGTGTGGAACTGGTTCAAAAATTACTGCACATCTATTGCCAGCTTATTCCCAACAACTCACATTCAGATCGATCCAGTAAAGTGCGGCCGCGTTTACCCTGCTCCTAACTCGCGTTCTACTCACTTTCCGGCCGCGTTAGCCCTTCCTGCGATACACTATCCCCTTTAACCTACTCCTACCGCGTCCTAAAATCCCCGGGCAACCCCTTCCGCACGCGGCATGTATATTGCATGCAAACGATCGAATTAGCTATTCCCTACCATCCAGTAACGCGCGCCCCGACTATCCCTTTTTTACCCTGCCGTTTTGCCGCGTGTTTAACCTGCTAACTTACCGCCTACCCCTACCCCTACGTTAGAGGCAGGGGTAAGGGTAGGCGGCAAACTCCCCCAGCCCCCGCTCTCCTGCCCTGGCCGCGTCCATGGGTGCTGGTCTCCGGGGCAGCCCCAGTCCTCTCCCCTCCTCCCGAAGCAACAAAAGCAAATAAAATCGAAAAAAAAAGTTGCGAGAGAGGGGAGAGAGGACGGGCAATCCTACGCTCGGGATGGCCAGTCCCTCTCCCCTCCTCCCGAGGCAGGCGCGAAAAGCAGCCTTGCTCCGGGAGGAGGGGAGAGAGGACTGGCAGTGTGAAGCGACCAAGCGACTTACTTTTTTTTGCAGCCCTCCGGAGGAGACGGCCATCACATCTTGAGCGGCCAATTGCACGCACAGGGGCCGCTTTCCCCCGTGCAGGCGTCCATCTTCGCCGGGAGCAGCAATCCATTTCTGCTGATGGCCGTCTCCTCCGGAGGGCTGCAAAAAAACATAAGTTGCTAGGTCGCTTCACACTGCCAGTCCTCTCTCCCCTCCTCCTGGAGCAAGGCTGCTTTCGCACCTTGCTTCGGGAGGAGGGGAGACAGGACTGGCGCTCCCTGGCGCTCCCTGGCATACCTTTAGCCTTGGAGCTTGCAAAGCTCTTCATAGTACCTCAATAATATACCTGGACTTGACCAACATTACTAAAATAATGATTTTATTTATGAAATTGTAACCAAACTTTATTGGCACCTGTTAGAATGTACGATATCCTACATTTACTTACCTTAATCTATGTCCTATTTGTAAACCGTTGCAATGGTATATAACTTAGCGACGGTATAGAAAAGTTTTTAAATAAATAAACAAACAAACAAACAAATAAATAAATAACACACATATTCCGCCTCCAAGGACTACCTTCTCACATCGTATCCGACCGTGGGTCCCAATTCACGGCACGATTCTGGAGGGCCTTGTGCAAGTTGTTTGACATACCTCTAGACTAAACCTCAGCCTATCATCCGCATTCGAATGGCCAGACGGAACGGATGAATCGAACAATGAAGCAGTTTATTCGAGCTTATGTCACATCCCGACAGAATAACTGGGCCGAATTGCTTCTATGGGCTGAATTCGCCATCAACTCTCATCCAGCAACATCTATTGGATTGTCACCTTTTGAGGTGGTTTTTGGACGTTCCCCAACACCGCCACTTCCACTGAAGCTCTCAGTGACGTCCCCAGCAGCTCAATCCACTGCTGATGATATCCATAATCTGTGGGTTCAGACAAAGGACATGCTATTAAAAGCGAGTGACCGTGCTAAGAAGTACTACGATGCGCACCATTCGCAAGCTCTAGTCTTCAAGCCAGGAGACAAGGTATGGTTGTCAACCAAGCACCTCAGACTTAAACTACCCTCCTCTCTGTTTGCTCCTTGCTACGTGGGACCATTCCCAGTCCTTCAACGTATTGGCAAAGTCACCTACCATCTGAAACTAGCACCTGGTCTCAACATCCATAATGCTTTCCACGTTTCACTTCTGAAACTGCTCATACTCAGCGAATTTTCTTTCAAATCTCCGGATCCACCTGTCATCAATGCAGAAGACGACTTAGAGTTCAAAGTCAAAGAGATTCTGGATGTTCAAAAAAGAGGCAATACTTTTGAATATCTTCTCTCCTGGGAAGGTTTCGGACCCGAAGAAAACTCTTGGGAGCCTCAGACCAATATCCTTGACAAAGAGATGCTTCATCAGTTCCACATCGCACATCCTTCCAAACCCAAGCCTGGTACCCGAAGAGGAGATCGCCCTTTGAAGGGGGGTACTGTTGCGACCATCGCTGCCCGATGTCTCCACTCCGCCCACCTTACCTCTTTGACGACTCCCTCTTTGGTTGATGGAAGTTTGGCTGCCATGGTATCATCTTGCCGACCTCCTCCAGCGTCCCCGGACCGGCTAGACGCTGCCTTCCACCATGTTCTCCTGAGATCTAAGGGCACGAGCAAAGCATGGCCCCAACTCAAGTACCAGCAGTGGCGTGAACCTCAGGGGCGTCCCCCTGAGATGACGTCATCAAGCCCGGATATTTAAGGTCTCTCGTCTTGCTAGCTAATCAAGTTAGCAAAGGTTAAGGTTAATCCAGGTTTAGCTAGCTTCATCCAGGTATCGCTGCGGATGGGATTCGCTCTCCACATACCTTGCTACTCTGCCTCCTTGGACTTTACCAGGGGTACCCGCTCCTCGGGGGCCTCGCTCTCTCTCTTACTTTTCAGGTAGCAGTCTGGAACCGGTACTCACTCCTCGAGGGCCCACGTTCCCGGACCTGCTATCGAATACTACTTCTGCCAGGAAGTTATTGCTGCCTACAACTCCAGTGAGTTACCATCTCTCTCTCAGAGCTTTCCCTGGAACCAGGTACTCGCTCCTCGAGGGTCTACTTCATTCCAGCCTCTGGGCTGCTTCAAGAGACTATTGTGTGAGTGTTACCATCAAGTTTCTGTTCCTGAACTCTGCCTACTCTGCCTACTCACTATATTTAGTTTCTCTACAGCTCAGCCATCCTGGGATCGCTGTTCCAGTGCCTGAGGGACTACAGCCCAGCTGAGCTTTTCCAGCTCATTACTGCAATCTCTGGTGGGTCACTATATAGTCTAATAAAAGATCTAGTGTGTGTCGGTCTCCCAACTTTAAGCCTGACAGGTGGTCCCTCTTGGGATCTTCCCCCAGGGGTGTGGTCTTCTGTCACCGGCCCAAGGATTCACCCACAAATATCACAAATAATAACAGCTTCCTTTCCTTTCTTTCGTTACAGCTCCCCTGGAGCTTTCTTATGTCCCTATGCACAGATTTAGTGACAATTCACTCATGGGGTCTCTCTTAAATGTGCTGTCACATACTCTTTAGGGGGATTGGGCAGTCTTCTGTGATGTTCTACTGTGGTATGCACTGCCCCATTTTATTAATTATGTACTAATTATTTTGCTGCCTGAGCTTTGCTGAGGTGCTGCTTGTAGCCCTGCTATATTTCCTTGCTTTCAGAGTCTGGAGATGCTGACTGGTTTTGGATGTACTGTTTTTCAGCACACTGTTATTCATGGGGTATGATTGTGTATATTACTGCTATATTTCCTTGCTTTCAGAGTCTGGAGATGCTGACTGTTTTTGGATGTACTGTTTTTCAGCACACTGTTATTCATGGGGTATGATTGTGTATATTACTGCTATATTTCCTTGCTTTCAGAGTCTGGAGACGCTGACTGTTTTTGGATGTACTGTTTTTCAGCACTCGTTATTCATGGGGTATGATTGTGTATATTACTGCTATATTTCCTTGCTTTCAGAGTCTGGAGACGCTGACTGTTTTTGGATGTACTGTTTTTCAGCACACTGTTATATATGGGGTATGATTGTATATATTACTGCTGTAGCCTCTT
The DNA here is from genome assembly GCF_901001135.1 of Rhinatrema bivittatum. NCBI lineage: Eukaryota > Metazoa > Chordata > Amphibia > Gymnophiona > Rhinatrematidae > Rhinatrema > Rhinatrema bivittatum. Next base: position 825,690,919 of record NC_042615.1, read on the forward strand.
GTTGTTTATAGATCCTTCTCTTCTTATCTGTCTCTAGTTATTCATAGTTTGGACTTCTGTAGTGGCAAAACATCCTCCATGTTGGGGAACTGAAATCACCCTCTGATATGACTATTAATAAGAGTGGAATTGCCTTGCACTCTTGAGTTATTGACTGAATCCTCTTGCTGCTTTGCGGATCCTAATGCTTAGCACTACACCTTTTGTATTTGGACTTTGTGCAATAAAACCTCTGCGTGTACTCAGTCAATAACCCAAGGAGATAGGAGCAACTAAAGAAGAGATCAAGTATTTTCACAGCAGCTGAATATCCACCCCCATGTTCTTTGCAAAACCTTATGTAATGGGGCAGCTTTATTTTGATTGAGAGGCTGGATACATTTTAATATTTTTTGTTTATTACTGAAGGTGAGATTTCCTTTTTGAAGGACGCTCTGGAGTATTGATAAACATGGGGGTAACTTGCATGGAGCGGCAGTTACTCCCCTTAACAAAAGGCTTGGGATTCATATTCTTAACCCAGAAGCCTTGATGTTTTTGATGCAACTGCAACATTGCTCTCTGCTTCAATGGTGGTAGAAAGGGGAATTGGATTCAGATGAAACCAACACGGGCCCTGAATTTTACAGTCTGGGTTACTCATATGCAGACATAATGGAAAAAGCACAGGATTGCTTCTACGGGCAAGTCCATAGGCAAAGCACATCAAGCAGTAATGTCTGAATCTTCAAGATGGCTCATCACCCATTACAAATGTTGCTAGCGATACATTAATATGGGTTAGCATAAGGTTTGGAAATAACTGCATGGAACGGCAGTTACTGTTTTGAAGACAAACATAGGGGTAACCTGCACAGCTGAAACTACCATAAGAAGCTTGCTGGGCACACTGGATGGACCATCTGTTCTTTTTCTGCCGTCATTACTGTGTTACTATGATACTGTCTCTGTCATCTTTTGCATGAATGTAGGATGTGTCACATCTTGAGTGGGCAGATTACTTCTTACAGATTCTGCTGATGGAACATTTCTCATTGCTTTAAGCACATCGAGCCCTGGGCTATTTTATGAGAGCTTTCTATGTGTATAAACCCTAGAAACCAGGGGAAAAGGGAAAGACTGAATTATCAGACCCCCGAAGGACCCATTTCCCTACTGGGAAAAGAGCAACAAATTAGAAGAAGCGGGAATGTCAATGCTTTTGATTTATTGAAGAAGCGATACAAGGGAGAGCAGAATCATGAGAAGTCTCTGGAGGAGAAGATGCTTCGTGTGCCAGCAGAAATGGAAGAAGATCCCTTGTACTGAGCAGGAAGGAGCAGAGAGGATTCAGCCGTCAGCCATCACTTTGCAGATCCATCGGCTGATATTCAGGTATGGACCAGGACTCACTGAAAGAGAGAATAAGAGCAATAAATACAGAGCAGGGTCAGGCTGAGACAGAAAAATACAAAATCTTCTGAAGGGATCAGTGAGAGTGGATCTCTATTAATGAGGTGGATGATCCAAGGGCACCATGGGGAGAAGCCAACTCGCTGCTCGTTTCCTCTGGTTGCTCTATGGGATCTTACTGATTACTTATTGGCTCTGACTGCTGAAGCTTTCTGATTGGCTACTTATTGGCCTTGACTGTTCCTGCTTATTAACTTCTATTGCTCTGCTTTGATACTTTCTATATTTCCATGCTCACTTTCATCCATGCAATATTTCTCTAATGGTCCCGTTCCTGCTCTCTGATTAATAAAACAGAAATCCTAGAGGACTCCAGGTGTAAGGAAGGAGGCTGCAGGTATTTGCTGGAGTAAGAGTCACATTTGCTCCCCTCCCCAATCTTTCCCCACAGGAAACAGCTCTCACCCCCTCCACAGCAATCACAGAACCAGGCTGTCTTAGAGCAGGATCGGGTCTCCTCCCAGAACCTCCAGTTTAATGCACACGGTGCCGTCACCTAACCCCAGGATTCGACAAAAGCTGCATAAGGCTGGGGGGAGGAGGTTGGGGGTTCATGGAAGCAAAATTGCCACATTCTGCCAATGTTCAGGTGAAGATTATTTCAGAGGCCAGCGATGGGGAGAGGGGTGAGAGATCAGTAAGGACAATGTGGATGAGGGGAAGGAGGGGAGATGGGGAGCAGGTGTTGGTTTGTGAGTGGAAGTTTTATGCTCATCTATCGAAAGAAACAGAAAACCAGAGAGGAAGAATCTCACTGAGCAGACTGGGGGAGCAATTGGTTTTTATCTGCAGTCATTTACTATTTCAGCAACGGAGCATTCGTGCAAACTCTTAATATTAATAAGAACAGGAAGTTGGTTTTACCTGCAGTTAGTGAGGGCCTTTGCCAACCTACAGGAGAGAACAGTAACAGAGTTTACAAAGAGGAAGTTTCTGAGACAGTAACTCAAATTTAAGCCTACCAACAGTTAATTTGAATAATTATTGTTATGGCTGAGGGCCTGGCTATGGCTGGTGAACCCCCGCAGGGGCAGTCCAGGCCTTCAGCACAGAGCTGGAGGATCTTTGGCCTATACCAGCCACCTCCATTGGAGGTTGAGCCTCGGATTCTGGTGGTCAGCAGGTCAGACTGTGGCTGGAGTTGGTGCAGACTGGAACTTGGAATTGAAGGCAATTCAGAACTGGAGAGTAAGGCAAGGCTGGAGTCAGAGGCAGGTGTGGAACTGCAACAGACTGGGACACAATGACAGAGTACAGATAAGACTGGGGCACAGGGACAGAGCGTAGTTAAGACTGGGACACTAGAACAGACAGAAAAGGAAAGAACAAGATGAGGACAAGACTAAACAGAACAGAACAAGGAACACAAAAGCCCAAAGGCAATAGGTTAGAGCACAGGCCTGAAAAGACTATAGGACAATACTAGAGCATAACATCTGAGAAGGTGATGGGGCAAGGCAAGAACAAAAGGCCTGAAAGCCAACAGGCCAAGGCAAGAGCAGAAGGCCTGAATGGCCACAAGGATAGGCAAAGCAAATCAAGACTGAAACAGAAGGCCTGAGAAGGCCACAAGCAAAAGCAAAAGAACATAAGAAATTACCATACTGGGTCAGACCAAGGGTCCATCAAGCCCAGCATCCTGCTTCCAACAATGGACAATCCAGCCTACAAGTACCTGGCAAGTACTCAAAAACTAAGCATACCAAACAAAGGAGGAGGAATAGCCTAGTGGTTAGAGCAGTGGGCTATGAACCACGAGACCAGAGCTTGAGTTCCACTGTTGCTCTTTGTGACCTTGGGGAAGTCACTTTACCCTCAATTGCCTTGGGTACAAAACTTAGATTGTAAACCCTTTGGGGATAGGGGAATATCTACAGTACCTGAATATAAACCGATATGATATCTCAGGTTGAATGTTGGTATATAAAAATAATAAATATCTGACGCTAGTAATAGCAGTGGCCATATTCTAAGTCAACTTAATTAATAGCAAGTAATGGACTTCTCCAAGAATTTAACCATTCCTTTTTTAAACCCAGCTACACTAACTGCACTAACCACGTCCCTTGGCAAAAAATTCCAGAGTTTAATTGTGCATTGAGTGAAATAGAATTTTCTCCGATTACTTTTAAATGTGCTACTTGCTAACTTCATGGAGTGTTCCCTAGTCCTATTATCCAAAAGAGTAGATAACCAATTCACATTAACACATTTACCCATTCTAGACCTCTCATGATTTTAAACACCTCTATCATATCCCCCCTCAGCCGTCTCTTCTCCAAGCTGAAAAGTCCTAACCTCTTTAGTCTTTCCTCATAGGGGAGCTGATCCATCCCATTTTATCATTTTGGTTGTCCTTCTCTGTACTTTCTCCATCGCAACTATATCTTTTTTGAGATGCTGCGACCAGAATTGTACCCAGTACTCAAGGTGCAGTCTCACCATGGAGCGATACAGAGGCATTATGACATTTTCCGTTTTAGTCACCATTCCCTTCCTAATAATCCCTAACATTCTGTCTGCTTTTTTCACTGCGATAGCACACTGAGCCGATGATTTCAAAGTATTATCCACTATGACGCCTAGATCTCTTTCCTGGGAGGTAACTCCTAATACGGAATCTAACATCGTGTAACTACAGCATAGTATATTTTCCCTATATGCAACACCTTGCACTTATACACATTAAATTTCATCTGCCATTTGGATTCACAATTTTCCAATCTCACAAGGTCCTCCTCCTATTTATCACAATCCACTTGTGATTTAACTACTCTGATTAATTTTGTATCATCTGCAGATTTGATTACCTCACTCGCTGTATTCCTTTCCAGATCATTATTATATATAATGAAAAGCATGTATCCTAGTACAGATCCTTGAGGCACTCCACTGTATACCCTGTTCCACTGAGAAAATTGTCCATTTAATCTTACTCTGTTTCCTGTCTTTTAACCAGTTTTTAATCCAAGAAAGGACATCACCACCTTTTCCATAACTTTTTACTTTTCTTAGAAGCCTCTAATGAGGAACTTTGTCAAACGACTTCTGAAAATCCAAGAATACTACATCCACCGGTTCAGCAGATTTGTGAGGCAAGACTTATCTTGGGTAAAGCCATGCTGACTTTGCTCCATTAAAACATGTCTTTCTATATGTTCTGTGATTTTGATATTTAGAACACTTTCCACTATATTTCCTGGCACTGAGGTCAGTCTAACTGGTCTGTAGTTTCCTAGATCACGCCTGGAGCCCTTTTTAAATACCAGGGTTATATTAGCCACTCTGCAATCTTCAGTTACAATGGACAATTTTAAAGATGGGTTACAAATTTTAACTAATAGATCTGAAATTTCATTTTTGACTGCCTTCAGGATCCTGGGGTGTTTACCATCCAATCCAGGTGATTTACTACCACATCTTCCCTGCTCCCTTAACACGTGTCACGCCAGCCCTTAATCTGATACCTGGTACAAATTACATTACAATGTTTTATCTTGCTTCCTTGTTTTTATTGTGATTGCAAGCAGTCTGTTGTTTTTGTATGCCAGTTCTATGCTACATCTTTGTTCCTATTTAATCCCATCCCTTCACCCGTTTAATGTAATCTCTAACTTCAGTTCTGCTGTAAACCAATATGATGTAGCTACTAATATCGTTATAAAAAAGTGTCAAATAAATGAATTAATAAACTAATTAATTAATTAATTAATCTTCTAGGTTCACCGTGATTTGGTTCAGTTTATCTGAATCATTACCCATGAAAACCCCAACATCCTCTTCAGTAAACCCCGAAGCAAAGAAATTGTTTAACCTTTCCATGTTGGCCTTATCTTCCCTAAATGCCCCTTTAACCCCTTGATCATCTAAAGGTCCAACTGACTCCATCACAGTCTTTCTGCATCTGATGTATTTAAAATCATTTTTACTGTGAGATTTTGCCTCTACTGCCAACCTCTTTTCAATTTCTCTCTTATTCTGTCTTATCAATGTCTTACATTTAACTTGCCAACGCTTATGCTTTATCCTATTTTGTACTGTTGGATCCTTCTTCCAATTTTTGAATGAAGATCTTTTGGCTAAAATAGCCTCTTTCACCTCCCCTTTTAACCATGCCGGTAATCGTTTTGCCTTCCTTCCACCTTTCTTAATGTGTGGAATACATCTGGACTGTGCTTCTAGGATGGTATTTTTTATTAACAATGACCACGCCTCTTGCACACTTTTTACCTTTGTAGCTGCTCCTTTCAGTTTTTCCTAAATGTTTTTCTCATTTTATCACATTTTACCTTTTGAAAGTTTAGTGCTAGAGCCATAGATTTACTTAATTCCCCTTCCTGTCATTAATTCAAATTTGATCAAGTTATGATCACTATTGCCAAGCGGCTCCACCACCATTACCTCTCTCACCAAATCCTGTGCTCCACTGAGAATTAGGTCTAAAATTGCTCCCTCTCTCATTGGTTCCTGAACCAATTGCTCCATAAAACTGTCATTATCTCTCTACCATGTCCTGATGTTACATTTACCCATTCAATATTGGGGTAATTGAAAAATCTCCCATTATTTCTGCACTACCAGTTTGGTTAGCTTCCCTAATTTCACTTAGCATTTCACTGTCTGTCTCACCATCTTGACCAGGTGGACAGTAGTATACTCCTATCACTATTCTCTTCTCCAACACACAAGGAATTTCTACCCATAAAGAGTTGATTGTGCATTTAGTCTCAAGCAGGATATTTATCCTGTTGGACTCTATGCCATCCCGGACATAAAGCGCCACACCACCTCCCGAGTGCTCCTCTCTGTCATTGCGATATAATTTGTTCCCCAGTATAGCACTGTCCCATTGGTTATCCTCTTTCCACCATGTCTCTGAGATGCCAATTAAGTCTATGTCATCATTCACTGCAATACATTCTAATTCTCCCATCTTACTTCTTAGACTTCTGGCATTAGCATACAAACATTTCAAAGTTTGTTTTTTGTTTGTATTTTCATTCTGCTTTCTAATTGATAGGAATAGATTGGAACCTTTTAGCTCAGGTGAATTTTTAAATACATGGACTAATTTTCTTATTATTGGATAGGGATGCATTCGTTTTGGACAAATTAGGCAATTTCAACTAAATTGCCTAATTTGTCCTGTTTCGGGAAACCAAAAAAATGAATGTAATTTTTCTGAAATTTCAGAAAAATGTGTTTTTCAGGTTAGTGTGCGCTAACTCCCGTTAGCGCGCACTAACTCCCCATTAGTGCACACTAACGTTTAAATGTTAGTACGCACTAACTCAAAATTTCGGGTTCCCTGAAAAACAAATGCCTGAAATGCGGGAAAAACAAAATTTCTGACAGCGGGCTGAAACAGCACATCTCTATTATTGGAACCTCACTGTCGGGATGCTCTAATTCAAATGCATCCTTAGTATCCTTTGAAGATACCTCCCTCCAAACCATGCATTGCTGAGTGAGTATCGGCTTTCCTCTTTGTTCAAGTTTAAAAGCTGCTCTATATCCTTTTTATTTGTTAGTGCCAGCAGCTTGTTTCCACCCTGGTTAATGTGGAGCACATCGCTTCAGAAAAGGCTCCAACTTCCCCAAGAGGTTCACCAGTTCCTTACTCAACTGAATCCTTCTTCCTTGTACCATTGTCTCATCCACGCATTGAGACTCCGGAGCTCTGCAGTGGAACAGGGAACATTTCCAAGAATGCTACCCTGGAGGTTCTGGATTTAAGCTTTCTCCCTAAGAAACTAAATTTGGCTTCCAGAACCTCCCTCCCATATTTTCCCATGTCGTTGGTGCCCACATGTACCACGAAAGCCGGCTCCTCCCCAGCACTGTCTAAAATCCTATCTAGGTGACGCGTGAGGTCCGCCACCTTCGCACCAGGTAGGCATGTTACCAGGCGATCCTCACGCCCACCAGCCACACAGATGTGTACATTCCCAATAATTGAATCACCAACTATGGCAGCCGACCTAACCCTTCCCTCCTGGGCAGTATCCTCAATGCAAGAGAGCTGTGCACCACCTTGAGAGCAGGTGCTTGCTACAGGATCCTTTCCTGCTGCACCAGGTTGATGCTTGCCAATCATGAGACCTTCTACCTCCATGGCAGCATCAGGGCTCTCAGTCTGAAGTTGGAACTTGGCTACTATGTCCCTGAAGGTCTCATCAATGTACCTCTCTGTCTGCCTCAGCTCCTCCAGGTCTGCCACACTAGCCTCCAGAGATCGGACTCGTTCTCTGAGAGCCAGGAGCTCTTTGCATCGGATGCACCCGTACAACTTCTCACCAGCTGGTAAAAGATCATACATGCCTCCTGTTCATCTTTTGTACCATTTTACATTGTTTCAATAAACAGAATTGAATTGGGGGTAAAGTTTAGGTTTACCTTAGAAAGTGAAAATTCAGCAGCAGCAAACTAAAGGAAAGAATGAGAGGAGAGAGATTAGAGAAGATCATCTCAAGGGAAGGTCACTTTATAGGGGAGACAGCAGAGTTAGAACTGCAGTCCATGTCACAGTGATCAGATGTTAAAACCACCAGGACCAGCAGGAGGGGCTCCCTCCTACTCCTGGTTCTCCTGTCCTCATCCCATTGGGTTCTAAGCCCCATGTGGTTTCAGCATTATATCTCAGGATGTGAAAGATTAGGAGAAGAAATCTCCAGCACATTTACCAGTGGAAACCTGTATGAGCATAACCTGGTGTTCATGCTTGGCAGAGCTTTCTTTCTGGATAAAAAGGAGCTGGGACTCTCATGCAGGCTCTCCTTATGCATGGGCCAGGAAGGGGTGACATACAGGATCCAGATGTGTTTGTTTTTATTTATTTTAAAAGTCTTATTGTCTGCAGCTTCCAGTTTGTTCAGTGTGGAGTACAGTAATGCACATAATCAGTTAATCATAACAAAACAAATTAAAACCAAAAAGAAAATAAAATAAAGAAACCTTTACTTCCATATGCCTGAGTAAAATATAAAGCCTTCACCTGTTTCCTAAAATCATTTACATCCTTCTCCCAGGCAGTAAGAAGTAACTGCTGCAAAGTAAGAAAAAGCACGCGAGCGCGTTATCTGCAATTTATTATCCCGTTAGGAAGGGAATGTCAGCAAATGAGTGCTCAGCAGTCCTCAACCCCTCCCCCTACTTTGCCCGATTCATCACCACCCTGTGTCTCTCACCTGTTTCCTCGTTGAAGGCAGGCTGGATCCCCCTCTCTTTCCACAGGAATCCAGAATCAGACCTCTCCCTCTCCTCCACTTCTCTGCCCATACAGAACAGAAGAGAGGATACAGGGAGGGAGGGAGGGATGAAGGCAGCACAGGATGCGCAGTAGAGAGGGAACCTCAGGGCAAGTCATGTGAAAGGAGAGAAATGTGCAGGTACTCAGTACCAGCAGATACCCTGAAGAAAAGTCCTGAGGTTCTGAAGGCAGGCGCTGTTTTAGTTTAATTTATGTATGTACCTGTGCTATCCACCCTGAACAAATTATATATTTGGAAGTTTTGGAATATAGGTACTTTTTAAAAATAATATGTTCATATGGGGCGGTCGGCCCCAATGACATAGTGAGGGCAAAGGTAGCGCCGGCGTCATTTTGAATACTGGCAATACGGCCCGAGTGCAGGAGGTCACTCCCGGACCCCCGCTGGACTTTTGGCAAGTCTTGTGGGGGTCAGGAGGCCAAAAGTCCCTGGGGGTCCAGCGCGGGTCCGGGAGCGACCTCCTGCACTCAGGCCTTATTGCCAATATTCAAAATGGCGCCGGCGCTACCTTTGCCCTGTCAAATGGTAAGGACAAAGGGCCATCGGCGCCATTTTTATTAACGCAGCCGATGGCCTGAGAGTGGGAGATCGCTCCCCATGCTCCCGCTGGACCACCAAGTAATTTTAAAAGGTTTTGGGGGGGTCATTTTATATTAGTGGCAGCCAAAATGGTGCCGATGGCCCGAGAGCGGGAGATCGCGCCGGGACCCCTCCCCCCCCCCACTGGACCACCAGTTAATTTAAAACATTTTGGGGGGGTTCGGAAGGGTGGGGGATTTGTTTTAAAGGGTCGGGGTGGGTTTAGGGGTTGTTTTGGTGTGCCGGGTTTCCCGCCCTCCCCCTCCCCCGATTTACGATTTTTCACAATAAATCGGGGGAATTTCTATTGTATCGTGACTCTAACGATTTTTGACGATTTAAAAAATATCTGACGATTTTTTTAAATCGTCAAAAAACGATTCACATCCCTAGTAAATAACCAATCCACATATACCTGTTCTAGACCTCTCACGATTTTAAACACCTGTATCATATCCCCCCTCAGCCGTCTCTTTTCCAAGCTGAAAAGTCCTAACCTCTTTAGTCTTTCCTCATAGGGGACCAGAATTGTACACAGTATTCAAGGTGCGGTCTCACCATGGAGCAATACAGAGGCATTATGATATTTTCTGTTATATTCACCATTCCCTTTCTAATAATTCTCAACATTCTGTTTGCTTTTTTTGACTGCCGCAGCACACTGAACCGACAATTTCAATGTGTTATCCACTATGACACCAGACACCTAGATCTCTTTCTTGGGTGGTAGCACCTATTATGGAACCTAACATTGTGTAATTATAGCATGGGTTATTTTTACCAATATGCTGACTTTGTTCCATTAAACCATGTCTTTCTATATGTTCTGTGATTTTGATGTTAAGAACACTTTCCACTATTTTTCCTGGCACCGAAGTCAGGCTAACCGGTCTGTAGTTTCCCGGATCGCCCCTGGAGCCCTTTTTAAATATTGGGGTTACATTAGCCACCCTCCAGTTTTCAGGTACAATGGATGATTTTAATGATAGGTAACACATTTTTACTAATAGGTCTGAAATTTCATTTTTTAGTTCCTTCAGAACTCTGGGGTGTATACCATCCGGTCCGGGTGATTTACTACTCTTCAGTTTGTCAATCAGGCCTACCACATCTTCTAGGTTCACCGTGATTTGATTCAGTCCATCTGAATCATTACCCATGAAAACCTTCTCCATTACGGGTACCTCCCCAACATCCTCTTCAGTAAACACCGAAGCAAAGAAATCATTTAATCTTTCTGCAATGGCCTTATCTTCTCTAAGTGCCCCTTTAACCCCTCGATCATCTAACGGTCCAACTGACTCCCTCACAGGCTTTCTGCTTCGGATATATTTAAAAAAGTTTTTACTGTGAGTTTTTGCCTCTACAGCCAAATTCTTTTCAAATTCTCTCTTAGCCTGTCTTATCAATGTCTTACATTTGCCTTGCCAACATTTATACATTATCCTTTTTTCTTCTGTTGGATCCTTCTTCCAATTTTTGAATGAAGTTCTTTTGGCTAAAATAGCTTCTTTCACCTCCATGCTGGTAATTGTTTTGCCTTCCTTCCACCTTTCTTAATGCGTTGAAATCATCTGGACTGTCCTTCTAGGATGGCATTTTTTAACAATGGCCATGCCTCTTGCACACTTTTTACCTTTGTAGCTGCTCCTTTCAGTTTTTTTCTATTTTTCTAATTTTATCAAAGCTTCCCTTTTGAAAATGTAGCACGAGAGCCATGGATTTGCTTACTGTCCCCCTTCCAGTCATTAATTCAAATTTGATCATATTATGATCACTATTGCCCCTATCAGAACCACAGGGACTAGACTACCTCCACTCTGGCAGCCTTTCTTGCCCCTATCAACACCACAGCGACCTGACTACCTCCACTCAGCCAGCCGGTCTAGCCCCTATCAACACCACAGCGACCTGAGTACATCCACTCTGCCAGCTTATCTTACCTCTATCAAAACCACAGGGACCAGACTACCTACGCTCTGCCAGCCTGTCTTGCCCCTATAAAAACCACAAGGACTTGACTACCTCCACTCTGCCAGCCTGTCTTGCCCCTATCAACTTTCTGCCATTCTGCCTTGCTGCCATACACTAGATGACTCTACTCATTGTGGTGTTTTTGCCACTATCATGGTTCCTCAGTGTATTGATACTAGTCTTTTTTTGCTACTTTGTCCCTTTATCGGCACCTTCTGTTTTTTTCTGACACCCTTTCTACTTGCTCTGTTCCCCCTTCATTGGGCTGTAGGATGTTGATGCCACTTGTCTTGCCACTTTGCCTGTTGTGCTACCTTCGAGGGTTCATGCAGCTGTTATCGATGTTCTATTCTGAAACTGAGGTGTGTTTTTGAAACTCTCCCTGCTACTTTGTAGAGATGTGTATCGTGTGATCGATTGTCTTAACGATTGATTTCGGCTGGGGGGGGGGAGGGAATCGGATCGTCGCGGTTTTGTTTTTATAAATATCGTGTAAATCGTAAATCGGGGGAGAGCGGAAAAACGGCACACTAAAACATCCCTAAAACCCACCCCAACCCTTTAAAATAAATTCCCCACCCTCCCGAACCCCCCCAAAATGTATTAAATTACCTGGGGTCCAGTGGGGGGGTCCCGTTATGATCTTCCACTCTCGGGCGTCGGGCGCGTTGATAGAAAATAGCGCCGGCACTACTTTTGCCCTGTCATATGACAGGGCAAAGGTAGCGCCGGCGCCATTTTGGTTCCTGTTCCCCGACATCACGAGCGTAGGAGATCACTCCCGGACCTCCACTGTACCCCCAGGGACTTTTGGCCAGCTTGGGGGGGGCCTCCTGACCCCCACAAGACTTGACAAAAGTCCAGCGGGGGTCCGGGAATGACCTCCTGCACTCGAATCGTGTTGCCGTACGGCCGGCGCCATTTTGCTGTACGGCAATATGGCCATATGGCCGGCGCCATTTTGAAAAGCAAAGCAAAGCAAACCTGCTTGGTTCCTGCCTGCTTTCTATAGTACCTGCTTGGTTCCTGCCTGCTTGCTACAGTACCTGCTTGGTTCCTGTACCTGCTTGGTTCCTGCCTGCCTGCTACAGTTCCTGCCTGGTTCCAGTACCCGAGACTTGCTACAGTTCCTGCCTGGTTCCAGAACCCGACCCCAGTTACAGTATTGCTTTGCTACTGTCCTAGTCTGGTTCCATTTACCTGACCTGATCCACAACCCGCCTAAGTCCCAGCGGCCGGGCACCTACGGGCTCCCCCCGGGGGGGGGGGGGGGTGCTTCGGCTTCCAAGGGTGAAGCCACCTAAGTCCCAGCGGTTGGGCTCCTATGGGCTCCTCCCGGGGGAGTACCAGCTTCCAGGGTGAAGAGCATCTACATCCTGCCTGAACATCTGCCTCCCGGCCTGCTATTCATTAGAGACATTGACCATCTTTCCCAGTCTACAGCAGGTTGGCCCAAGGGTCCACTAAACCGAGACTCCCACAAAAGACTGCAAGGCCATGGACTCGGCGGATGCTCCCGCTCCCTCGGATCTGTCCGGGATGGCCCAGCAGATGCTACAGCACCAGAGCTGCATTGATACTTTGGCAGCCATGCTGTAACGGCTAGGGGTGTGCATTCGTTTTGAACTTAAATGTAAAACGCAACTTTTTTTTTTTTTTAAAAAAGTGATGAGGCGAAAACGATCGGATTTCCAACTTATTCAACATAGCTATGTTGAATACGTTGGAAATCGCGATTGTTGATCCTAAATAAAAATTTAAACCCCTCACCCTCCTTAATCCCCCCCCCCAAGACTTACCACAACTCCCTGGTAGTCCAGCGGGGAGTCAGGACGCCATTTCTGAACTTTGCGAGGAGCACGTGACGTCAGCGTCACGTCGGAGTGACGCGGCGTCACGTGATTCCCCGCGGGTTCGCTCCCGCATAGACGGGAGGTCCTGTTATGAACTACCTCTATCCAGGGGACGCCCCTTCCTGGACCTGTCCAGATGTCCATGGCACCCATTACGGTCCGCACCGGGGTGATCCATTCAGAGGAGATAGCTTTCCTAGTGTTGGATAAGGCTGTCCACCCTGTGGTGCTAGGGTTGCCGTGGTTACAGAAACACTTTTGGCCAGCTTGGGGGGGCCCGCGGATTCCCCGCGGGCCCCCCCAAGCTGGCCAAAAGTTCCTTTTGGGGCCAACGAGGGTCCCGGAGCGAACCCGCGGGGAATCACGTGACGCCGCGTCACTCCGACGTGACGCCGACGTCACGTGATTCCCCGCGTTGGACCCAAAAGGAACTTTTGGCCAGCTTGGGGGGGTCAGGAGGCACCCCCAAGCTGGCCAAAAGTTCCTTTTGGGTCCAATGAGGGTCCCAGAGCGAACCCACGGGGAATCACGTGACGCCGCGTCACTCCGATGTGACGCCGACGTCACGTGATTCCCCGCGTTGGACCCAAAAGGAACTTTTGGCCAGCTTGGGGGGGTCAGGAGGCCCCCCAAGCTGGCCAAAAGTTCCTTTTGGGGCCAACGAGGGTCCCGGAGCGAACCCGCGGGGAATCACTTGACGCCGACGTCACGTGATTCCCCGCGTTGGACCCAAAAGGAACTTTTGGCCAGCTTGGGGGGGTCAGGAGGCCCCCCCAAGCTGGCCAAAAGTTCCTTTTGGGTCCAAGGAGGGTCCCGGAGTGAACCCGCGGGGAATCACGTGACGCCGCGTCACTCCGACGTGATGCCGACGTCATGTGCTCCTCGCAAAGGAGTTCAGAAATGGCGTCCTGACTGCCCGCTTGACCACCAGGGAGTTTTGGTAAGTCTTGGGGGGGGGGGGGATTAAGGAGGGTGAGGGGTTTAAATTTTTATTTGCACGTATGGACATAGACTCAACTTATGGAATTCTCCATATGTCCATATTGACCGAAATTGACCCCCCCTTTCGACTTATGGACTTATGAACATAAACTTTTGCTCTGCACATCCCTAGTAACGGCTATCCTCGCGCCTGAAGTTCTTGCCTCCCGCTGGCAGGGTCCCCAAGGGTCACAGCTCTTCTGTGACTCAGCTACCGGCACCCTCTCGCTTCGCTGGTGATTTAAGGACCTGCGGCGGCTTCCTGAACCAATGTTTTGTACGGTTCTCCTTGTTGCCTCGGAAGTTTCCCTCAAATGCGGTGAAAGTGGCATATATCTTGTCCCTGCTTGATGGTAAAGCCTTAATATGGGCTTCTCCCCTTTGGGAAAACAATGATTCTTCACTAACGGACTTACAACAGTTTATCATCAACCTTCGCCAGGTCTTTGATGAGCCCGCCCGAGTAGCCACTGCTAAGTCTGATCTGCTGCAACTTCGTCAGCGGCCTCGTTCCTTGGCAGATTATGCAATGGAGTTTCGTACTTTAGCCCAGGAAGTAGGTTGGCAAGATGGTAGTCTTAAGGCCATCTTCCTGGAAGGCCTCTCCGGACGCATAAAGGATGAAATTGCGGCTCGAGACCTGCCGGAGGACCTCAACGCCCTGATTGAGATGGCTGCCCGCATTGACCGCCGCCTACAACAATGGGCCAAGGAGCAGTGCTCCTCTCGCCATAGTCCTGTTTGTGGGCTGAGACCTGTGCCCTCTCCCAAGATTTCTCGTCCAAATACTCCCACCTGCAAACCCATGCAGCTGGGACGGGCCCCGCTTTCTGCTGAAGAAAGGCAACGCCGCCGTTCGTTGAAGTTGTGTTTATATTGTGGCCAGAAGGGCCACTTCTTATTTATTTATTTATTTAACATTTTTTCTATACCGACCTTCAAGGATGAATACCATATCAGGTCGGTTTACATCGAACAGGGGATAGATACATATAACAAGAGGAACAACTTTTTATAATCAGAGGAAGCAAAAAAGTAAGGAAGTAGAAAAGTAAAAAAGTAAAAAGTTACATTAAAACAAGGATCATGAACTTGGAAGCTGATTCAGCTGGAAGAAGAAAGGTCTTAAGAGAGTATTAAATTAATATGTCTTATGTCAGGAGCGTGCGGAAAATGCCAAAGCCTAGGAGGTCGGGAGGAGCTCCTCATAGGCTATGCTACAGCTCCTCAATGTACTGTCCCTTTTACTCTGGAATATCCCGGAGGCTCCTTTGAGACGATGGCGTTCCTGGATTCTGGAGCCGGAGGTAATTTCATCCTGCACGACTTAGTCTCCCAGTTGCGAATCCCTACGCATAGACGGGAGGTCCTGTTATGAACTACCTCTATCCAGGGGATGCCCCTTCCTGGACCTGTCCAGATGTCCATGGCACCCATTACGGTCCACACCGGGGTGATCCATTCAGAGGAGATAGCTTTCCTAGTGTTGGATAAGGCTGTCCACCCTGTGGTGCTAGGGTTGCCGTGGTTACAGAAACACTCACCCACGATTCAGTGGGATACGCTACAGATTGTCAAATGGAGTCCTTTCTGCCTAGCTAATTGTATGAAAGTGCCGAAGATTCCAACACTTCCATTGATGCACTCTGCCGTAGGTCCTCCTGCACCTATGAGGACTTTATGAATGTATTCTCTAAGACCAAGTCGGAGATTCTTCCTCAGCATCGTCCGTATGACTGTGCTATAGACTTGCTACCTGGTACTATGCCCTCCCCCCCCAAGGAAGGGTATATCGCTTATCCTTACCTGAGACCCGGGCCATGTCTGAGTACATTGCAGAGAATTTGGCCAAGGGGTTTATCCGCCCGTCCAAGTCACCTGCAGGGGCAGGCTTCTTTTTTGTCAGCAAGAAAGACGGCTCACTGAAGCCATGCATAGACTATCGAGGCCTAAATGCTATTACCAAGCGAGACCGTTGCCCGCTCCCGTTAATCCCGGAGCTCCTTGATCGGCTTCAGGGAGCGAAGATTTTCACAAAGTTGGACTTATGACGAGCGTACAATTTAGTCAGAATCTGTCCCGGAGATGAGTGGAAAACCGCGTTCAATACCCGAGACGGGCATTACGAGTACCTCAGGATGCCTTTCAGCCTATGTAATGCCCCGGCGGTGTTCCAGCACCTTCTAAACACCTGCATAATTGTTTACCTCAACAATGTGTTAGTCTACTCCCAGGACCTGTTGTCTCACCGTCAGCATGTCTGTCAAGTGCTCCAGATACTTAGGGAACACGGTCTGTACGCGAAACTGGAAAAGTGTAGCTTTGAGAAGACATCCCTGCAGTTCCTAGGCTACATAGTCTCTGCAGTAGGCTTTCAGATGGATCCTGAGAAAGTGGCGGCTATTAAGAATTGGCTCCGGCCGAGGGGGTCTTAAAGTGTTGCAAAGCTTCCTCGGCTTTTCCAATTTCTACCATCACTTCATTCCTAACTACACTCGTATTGTGGCTCCGTTGACTGCCCTCACCAGAAAGGGGGCTAACGCAGTGGATTGGCCTGCTCCCGCCTGCAAAGCTTTTGAGGCCCTTAAGGAAGCCTTCTTGTTAGATACCTGTCTTCGTCATCCGGATCCCAGCCAGCCCTTTGTAGTGGAAGTTGATGCCTCTAATGTGGTCGTGGGGGTCGTGCCGAGCCAGTACTCTGATTCTGGACATTGTTGCCCTGTTCATATTTCACGAAGAAATTCTCCCCGGCAGAGAGCAACTACTGTGTTGGTAAAAAAGAGTTGCTAGCCGTGAAACTTGCCCTGGAGGAATGGAGACAGTGGTTGGAAGAAGCCAACCATCCAGTTACGATTTACACCGATCACAAAAACCTGGCATTCTTGAAGCAAGCCCAATGCCTGAATCAAAGACAAGCCGGGTGGTCGCTGTTTTTTGATCGGTTTGACTTCACCTTATGCTATCGACCCGACTCTAAGAACGTTCGAGCTGACGCGCTCTCGTGCTCCTCTGAGGTCGAAGAGACTCCTGATACACCTCAGTATATCTTGGACCCTAAGAAAGTAAGTCTTGTAGCAACCTTGGTGTCCTCGCAAGGGAAGACCGTCATTCCACCTCGCTCCCGAAGAGCAGTTCTCACTTGGTCCCATGACTCCCTCACTGGGGGCCATGCTGGTTGGAAGGGGACTTTAGATTTGCTAAACCGATTTAATGGTGGCCAACGGTGAGACAGGACGACCAAGCTTTTGTGGGCTCGTGCCCTACCTGTGCTGTTCAAAAGCCGCTCACCGGGAAGCCTAGGGGCTTGTTGCAACCATTGACCATCTCGGTGGAGCCTTGGACACACATCACTGATTTTGTCATGGATCTTCCTGTCTCAGGAGGTAATTCGGTTACCTGGGTAACCGTGGACCGATTTTCCAAGATGGCACACTTTGTTCCCTTGCCAAAGCTACCTTCAGCACCTGACCTGGCTGGCCTGTTCACTCAGCATACCTTTAGACTTCATGGTCTCCCGCAGGATATAGTCTCTGATCGAGGACCACAGCTTACAGCTCGTTATTGGAAAGCCCTATGCAAACGCTTCAATGTGCAACTTAGTCTGTCATCTGCGTTCCATCCTCAAAGTAATGGGCAAATGGAACGAACCAATCAAACCTTGAAGACTTTTCTCTGTGCCTTCATGAACGAACGACAAGATAATGGGCCAAGCTACTCCCGTGGGCAGAGTTCTCGTATAATAATCGCATGCATGCTGATACTGGAAGTTCGCCATTCCTCGTTGTTTATGGGAAGCAACTTTGACCGCCCCTACCTTCGCCTGAGCCTAGTGCACTCCCGGCAGTGCAACTCTCAGCTCTCCAGCTTCGTTCCTTGTGGATCTCTACCCAGGAACAGATCCGTAAAGCCACCCTGTCCGCCAAGAAGTGGGCGGATAGGCATCGTCAGCCAGCAGCCATCTTTTTCCCAGGAGACCGTGTCTGGCTTAGCACCAGAAATCTACAGCTACGTATTCCATCTAGAATGCTAGCTCCGAAATTCTGTGGGCCTTTTCGAGTCGATGAACAAGTGGGAGCAGTCTCATACCGTCTACGCCTACCCTCCTCCATGTGCATACATGACGTGTTCCATGTGTCAATGCTGAAGCCTCTTGTATTATCCAGGTACCACTCCCGGGCTCCTGAACCATCGGATCCTTCAGAACCGGACGAGGTCACGTATCAAGTGCGTGAAGTTTTGGATGTCCAGTTCCATCAACGCCGATGGGAATACTTGCTTGCCTGGGAGGGTTGCGGACCCGAGGATAATTCTTGGGAACCGGCCCATAACATCGTTGACAAGGATTTATTACGGCAATTCCATCTGGACCACCCAAGTAAACCCGGACCGGCTAAGAGGGGGCGTAAGAGGGGAGGTACTGTTGCGGTTCTGGCCACGAGCACCACGGCCAGGCCCTTACCTCCACACTCCCGGACTTGCTCCTGCTTCCGGAGGCCATGGTTTGCGGCCTGTTTGGCGGCGTCCCCACTGGGACTGCGCCGCCGCGAAGTCACCCGCGGACGCCCTGCTTCTAGGCATGCACGCGCGCCACTTGGGCGCTTTTCTAGGCCGTTTCCCGCCAGTGGTGACTCCGCCCAATCCCTGACATCAGACGCCGCGGCCTTGATAAGCTGGCCCCGGCCATCCAGTCTTTGCCTTGCAATGGGCTTGCCTCCCCGCTTCCCTGTTGCGCTGTGCCCCGGAGTGACCTGCCTTGCTTCGTTGCTCTGTTCCTGCTACAGTACCTGCTTGGTTCCTGCCTGCCTGCTACAGTACCTGCTTGGTTCCTGCACCTGCTTGGTTCCTGCCTGCCTGCTACAGTACCTGCTTGGTTCCTGCCTGCTTGCTACAGTTCCTGCCTGGTTCCAGTACCCGAGTTTTGCTACAGTTCCTGCCTGGTTCCAGAACCCGACCCCAGTTACTGTATTCCTACTGTCCTAGTCTGGTTCCAGTTACCTGTCCTGATCCACAACCCAGCTAAGTCCCAGCGGCCGGGCCCCTACGGGCTCCTCCCGGGGGGGCTTCGGCTTCCAAGGGTGAAGCCACCTAAGTCCCAGCGGTTGGGCTCCTCCCAGGGGAGTACCAGCTTCCAGGGTGAAGAGCATCCACGTCCTGCCTGAACATCTGCCTCCCGACCTGCTATTCATTAGAGACATTGACCATATTTCCCAGTCTCCAGCAGGTCAGCCCAAGGGTCCACTAAACCGAGACTACCACAACATGTAGCCTGGTTATTTGTGTATAAATTGCTGTAATATAATTGCCTGGGGCTCAGTGTGTGTAAATGATTGCAGGTATCCCTTTTTGCCCATCATGCAGAGATGTGTTCCAGTGGGCTGAGTTGTGATTAATACCCAAACACTGTCATAAAACAAAATATACATATAAAACCCCCAGAACTATTTGCACTCTACTTTGTGCAATGTAACGTGAGCATCTTATGTGAGTAAATTTGCTTTGAAAATACTTGGTAATGTTCGTGGGTGCAATCTACTGTCAGAATTTACTGCTATAGCTGTTCTTATAAAATTACCCCCTTATTGTATCTATAGATTTAGGAGGAGCTGAACCAGGGATGAGTTACAAGGTACCCACAAAACACACACACACACACACACACACACACACAAACACACAAACACACAAATACAATTATATACAATGTGAAAAATTAGTTTTAAATTAAACGACAGTTTGTGAAATTGTTTCTAATTTAGTAAATTGCTCTTACCAGTTTACCATCCAATCTAATTCTAATGTCTCCCCTCTGAAAGAAATAGAAACAGAAGTGATTAAAATGCAGATTTTGAGCCAGCAGAGCTAAGTCTTCTGCTCTCCAGCTTGCAGAGGCAGCGTTCACAGACCCTGGGGGGAACAAGTCCTGGTCATGCTGTCCTTGTCATTGATTGACCTCTGGTGTCCTGCTGAAGGTAGACTCTCTGTGGCCAGATTTAGTGGCCATCATTGAGGGTCCTGAGTGCAGGGTCTCGGGCCAGGACTTCCTCTGCAATGATAACACTGGATATGATGAGGAGCACAGCAGGGGTTGGGGATTATAAAACAGAGGAAAGTCCTGGGGTAATTGTGAATGAGGGGTCATGGCCTCAGGAGTCCCTCCCTGCTTCCAACTGAGCGGGAGACCCAACGGAGCAGGAGGAAACTGCAGGGTAAGAGAAAAATGTACATCTCAGAGTTCCCCCAAATTACCCATAAATATAAAACTAATACCCAAACACACACAGACTTTATCATCTCTGAATCATTCCAGGCCTGAATTCTGAGGGCAATTTCAAATGATTTTACTGAACCTTTAGCTGGGTAAAAGTGGGGGCTGACATTTGCCCTCCCCCTCTGTGGGTAAGAGAAGCTGCATCCTATGATGGCAAACAGAGCAGATAATTTTCTGTTTTCCATTTAAAACCTCCTTCAGTAAAAAAATGTATAAGTTACATCTAAAGAAACAAGGAGGACCCCTCCCATAAAATATAAACTAATAGGAAATCTCTGATCCTCGCAGAGTTACACTCTCACTTATTTATATAGTCCCTCAATTCAAAACCTACTTTATTAAGAACATTTGTAAGTAATAATTACAGAAACCAGGAGGTCCCCCTCCCATAAAATATAAACTAATAGGAAATCACTGATCCTCGCAGCGTTACAGTCTGACTTATTTATATAGTCCCTCAATTCAGATGTTCTTCGTCCAGTTCTTCAGTCGACCTCGTGTTCCAGATGTCCTTCGTCTAGGTCTTCAGTTGTCTTTTTGTTCCTGATGTCCGTTGTCCGTGCCTCCAGATGTCTTTAGGTTCCTGATGTCCTTCGTCCATGTCTTCTGATGTCTCCACGTTCCTGATGTCTGATGTCCTTCCTGAAGCCTTTGTCTTCGCCTCTATCTCCATGCCTTGGTTCCCAGATGTCACTTTCCTGGCGTACCGCTGTCGTGGTCTGCGACCAGTCCCACGGGTGGACTGTGTAGGGCGCGCTGCATTGCAGTCTTGACCCAGGTCTTGATCCTCTCTTCAGCCTTCATTTTCCGTGGCCTCGCGTCAGTCCTCATCTTCAGTGTCCTCGCTTCAGTCCTCATCTTCAGTGTCCTCACTTCAGTCTTTGTCCAAAGTCTTCAGTGTTCTAAGGACTCTGTCTGCCTCGTCCTCTGTCCAGCCTGCTGCCTCTTGCTGTACCCAGCGGCAGGTGCGAAAGGCTTTGGAACAGTTGGAGGATTGTTCACGATCAACACTGCGCTGTTGGTCATCCTGGGGCGTGCAGGTCTGTAGAGGGTCAGACCTTGTATCCTAGTCCTTGCTTCAGCCTTGTCCTGCTTGCACTACCCATGCTCACACCATAAACATAATTATAATAAAAACAAACAAGATTATGGGATGAACAATGATGAACAATGATAATTGAATACACAACAGAGAAGAAAGGAATGAAAAGAGACAACAAGACAGTCCGAATTTAGATAGGAACGCTAAGCATGTAAGAAGCAGTACGGACGCAGATTTAGATGCATCTGCATCCCTCTTTACTACAATTAATAAAGAAGGACCATCTAATAGAGTTAAAGAAATTGGGAGGTTTTGGAGGAGAGATTCAGTAAAAGATCAAGGAAAAGAATCAGAGTTAGATGCACCCTTAGGGGCGGATTTTCAGAGCCCTGCTCGCCTAAATCCGCCCAAATCCGGGCGGATTTAGGCGAGCAGGGCCCTGCGCGCCGGTATGCCTACATTCAAAGAGGCCTACCGGCGCACGCAGACCCCGGGACTCGCGTAAGTCCCGGGGTTTTCGGAGGGGGGGCGTGTCGGGGGCGTGTCGGGGGCGGGCCCGGTCATCGCGGCGTTTCGGGGGCGTGTCGGCAGCGTTTTGGGGGCGTGGCCGCGCCCTCCGTACCCGCCCCCACGTCGCGTCCCGGCGCGTAGCAGGCCCGCTGGCGTGCGGGGATTTACTTCTCCCTCCGGGAGGTGTAAATCCCCGGAGAAAGGTAAGGGGGGGGGGGGTGTAGACAGGGCCGGGCGGGGGGGTTAGGTAGAGGAAGGGAGGGGATGGTGAGGGGAGGGCGTTAGAGGATTCCCTCCGAGGCCGCTCCGAAATCGGAGCGGCCTCGGAGGGAAGGCTGCGCGGCTCGGCGCGCGCCGGCTATACAAAATCAATAGCCTTGCGCGCGCCGATTCAGGTTTTTAGCAGATATGCGCGGCTCCGCGCGTATCTACTAAAATCCAGCGTACTTTTGCTTGAGTCTGATGCGCAAGCAAAAGTAGGCCAAATCGCGCTGTTTAAAAATCTACCCCTTAGTTAATAAACCTTCGACTTCTTTTTTCAGGGGGCGAGGGGAGTGGAGAGGGAGGGGGAGAGGAAGGGGGAGAAGAGGCAGTTACAACAATCGATTCCAGACCAATCAAGATCGGAGGATCCAATATTAAATGAAAACAGAGTGATCAATTTATCCTCCAGAGTATTAGATGAAGAAGAGACCAAGATATTAAATAAAGGCTTATCCTTTATTCCTACCCCCTCCTATAATTCATTTCGGACCAGGGTGGAATTGTTTAAATTTATTCGCAAACTTAGAATTGCAGAATTTTTTTCAAACAAGGAAACAGAATATACTGATATCTCGGTGATTAAGAAACCGAGCAATTGGATACCTCCTGGAACCTCCAATCCTGTGATACAAACTTTGAAACTCTTATTCTACAAGAGATCAGAAAGATTGAAGATAAGAAATTGAGCAAAAGATTTTTTAATATAACTAATAGGGATGTGAATCGTTTTTTGACGATTTAAAATATCGTCCGATATATTTTAAATCGTCAAAAATCATTAGGGCCACGATACAATACCAATTACCCCGATTTATCGTCAAAAAATCGTAAATCGGGGGAAGGGGGAGGGCAGGAAAACCGGCACACTAAAACCCCCTAAAACCCACCCCCGACCCTTTAAATTAAATCCCCCACCCTCCCGAACCCCCCCCCAAATGCTTTAAATTACCTGGGGATCCAGCGGTGGTCCGGAACGGCGGCGGTCCGGAACGGCCCCCTCAATTGAATCGTGTTGTCTTCAGCCGGCGCCATTTTGCAAAATGGCCACCGCAAAATGGCGGCGGCCATAGACCAAAACGATTCAACTGCAGGAGGTCCTTCCGGACCCCCGCTGGACTTTTGGCAAGTCTTGTGGGGGTCAGGAGGCCCCCCAAGCTGGCCAAAAGTTCCTGGGGGTCCAGCGGGGTTCCGGGAGCGATTTCCTGCCGCGAATCGTTTTCCGCACGGAAAATGGCGCCGGCAGGAGATCGACTGCAGGAGGTCGTTCAGCGGCGGTCCGGAACCCCCGCTGAACGACCTCCTGCAGTCGATCTCCTGCCGGCGCCATTTTCCGTACGGAAAACGATTCGCGGCAGGAAATCGCTCCCGAAACCCCGCTGGACCCCCAGGAACTTTTGGCCAGCTTGGGGGGGCCTCCTGACCCCCACAAGAATTGCCAAAAGTCCAGCGGGGGTCCGGAAGGACCTCCTGCAGTCAAATCATTTTGGTCTATGGCCGCCGCCATTTTGCGGCGGCCATTTTGCAAAATGGCGCTGGCTGAAGACAACACGATTCAATTGAGGGGGCCGTTCCGGACCGCCGCCGTTCCGGACCACCGCTGGATCCCCAGGTAATTTAAAGCATTTGGGGGGGTTCGGGAGGGTGGGGGATATAATTTAAAGGGTCGGGGGTGGGTTTTAGGGGGTTTTAGTGTGCCGGCTCACGATTTTAACGATTTTCACAATAGTTTACACACCCAAACGGCAACAATACGATTCCCTCCCCCTCCCAGCCGAAATCGATCGTTAAGACGATCGAGGACACGATTCACATCTCTAATAACTAAGAAAGAAAGAAAGAGAAGCGATGGGTAAGTTGAAGAATGACAACTCCATTGTGATTAAATCCGCAGATAAGGGAGGTTCCATAGTCATCATGGACACTGTAAATTATATTAAAGAGGTAGAACGTCAACTAACAGATGAGACTTTTTATCTGAAGCTTGATAAAGATCCAACAAGCACAATCAAAGGAGAAATAGATACTTTACTCAAGATTGCAAGTGACAGAGGCTTTCTCACGAGTAAGGAAATAAGTTACTTAAAAGTTGACAATCCAATTATGCCCACTCTATATATTCTACCTAAGGTACACAAGTCTTTAATCAATCCCCCTGGGAGACCGATAGTTTCAGCGATAGGATCCTTATTAGAACCGCTTTCCTCATTTTTAGATATTTTCCTTAAAAATCATGTTTCAGAAACACCAAGCTATATCCGGGATTCTTCAGATTTCATTCTCACATTAGAAACAGTGAATATTTCCAATGATTCGAATGAGGACATTATTATGGTGACGTTAGACATTGAGTCACTATATACAAATATACCTCAGACTGCAGCGTTAGGAATTTTGACACATTTTTTTCAGACTCGTACAACACATAAACGCATTCCGAGTGAGTTTCTAAATGATATAGCTATATTGGCATTGACAAAAATTTTTTTTAGCTTTAATAGGAAAATCTACCAACAAATTAAAGGAGTCGCGATGGGGGTCAAAGATGGCACCCTCAGTTGCGAACCTTTATGTTGCTCAATTTGAAAAAGTTAATTTGAGATCACATGTATTTACTAATAACATACTCCTTTGGAAAAGATTTATTGACGATGTTTTTTTGCTGTGGAAAGGAAGCATGGAAAGACTACTTGAGTTTTTTAATTGGCTGAATTCATTAGATCTTAATCTTAAATTCACTATGAATCACAGTAAATCATCTATTTCATTTTTAGATATTCAAATAAACTTGGTGGATGGCAAATTTGTCACTGATGTATTTAGAAAGCCTACTGATACCAATAAATTGCTACACTATACGAGCAGTCACAGCAGATCTCTACTGAAGAATCTTCCATATTCACAGTTTTTGAGATTAAGACGTCTTTGTGCAACTGAAGAAATTTTTGATGAAAGATCAACACAAATGAAACAGAGATTTTTAGAGAAGGATTATCCGCTACATTATGTACAAAATGGTTTAAATAAAGCAAAAAAACAAGACAGGCGTGCACTATTGAAAGGAGAGAAGAAATCTGGAAAAGCTAGTGATTGTTTAGTCTGCCCTATTACTTTCACACATTTGTCATATCATATTAGCACTATTCTAAGGAAGTTCTGGCCAATAGTACAAGTATTACCATTTTTTAAGAATAAGAAAATAATGATAGCTAATAAAAGAGATAAAAACCTTAAAGACATATTGGCACCCTCTGCTCTATCCAGAAAGATTATCTAAGATAAGAGACCGCCTGGTCATCGTCCATGCGGGAACTGCATAGTATGTAAAGTCAATATGAAGACTAATTTCTTAAAAATACCAGGATGTAGTGTAGATTTTAAACTTCTCTCTTTTACAAACTGCAAAAGCAAAGGTGTGGTATATCTAGCTATCTGCCCATGTAACAAACTGTACGTTGGTAAAACTATTAGAGAATTTAACAAACGGATTTTAGAACACAAAAGTAGCATCAAAAGAAATGTTAGCTCAAAAACTTTGGTTGATCACTCTATTGAAAATGGTCACAAATTTGAAGATTTTAAATTTTGTGTAATCCAACAACCACAGTTGAATTGGAGAGGTGGTGATCTGGATAAACTGCTATTACAAATTGAGCAAAAATATATTTATGAGTTTAATACCTTAACACCGTATGGTCTGAATGTGGAGTCTGATTTGTCAGTATTTTTATAACCGATGTTCTTTTTGCCATTTGAATTCATTTTTGTCTATCAATTACAGAATTTTTAAGCTGCTGATTGAGAACAACCACTTTTTACATATGCGGAAGTTATTAGTAAATATTTTAATATTTATTATATATGTATTTTTAAAAAATTTTTTTTAGATAAGATATACACCATACCAATAGACATGACAGACATGACAACAATTGAAACATTGAAATTCTTCACGAGTTTCACATTCATTGTTATAAGTGAATTAGTGTTTTTTGATTAGCTTCACATTTATTGCCACAAGAGAATTGGTGTTTTTAGATTTCACATTGATGTTGGTATTATATGAAAGAGCATTCTACTTGACCTCAGTGCACCATTTTAATGATCATGTCAGAATCGTGACACTAGCCACGCCCACTTTTTGATTGACAGCACTTTACACTTTTTAAATCCTTTTTAATATTCGGTTTTTATAAATGAGTAGGGATGTGAATCGTGTCCTCGATCGTCTTAACGATCGATTTCGGCTGGGAGGGGGAGGGAATCGTATTGTTGCCATTTGGGGGGGTAAAATATCGTGAAAAATCGTTAAAAATCGTTAAAAATCGAAAAATCGAAAAACCGGCACATTAAAACCCCCTAAAACCCACCCCCGACCCTTTAAATTAAATCCCCCACCCTCCCGAACCCCCCCCCCAAATAACTTAAATAACCTGCGGGTCCAGCGGCGGTCCGGAACGGCAGCGGTCCGGAACGGGCTCCTGCTCCTGAATCTTGTCGTCTTCAGCCGGCGCCATTTTCCAAAATGGCGCCGAAAAATGGCAGCGGCCATAGACGAAAAAGATTGGACGGCAGGAGGTCCTTCCGGACCCCCGCTGGACTTTTGGCAAGTCTCGTGGGGGTCAGGAGGCCCCCCACAAGCTGGCCAAAAGTTCCTGGAGGTCCAGCGGGGGTCAGGGAGCGATTTCCCGCCGCAAATCGTTTTCGTACGGAAAATGGCGCCGGCAGGAGATCGACTGCAGGAGGTCGTTCAGCGCTGAACGACCTCCTGCAGTCGATCTCCTGCCGGCGCCATTTTCCGTACGAAAACGATTCGCGGCGGGAAATCGCTCCCTGACCCCCGCTGGACCTCCAGGAACTTTTGGCCAGCTTGTGGGGGGCCTCCTGACCCCCACGAGACTTGCCAAAAGTCCAGCGGGGGTCCGGAAGGACCTCCTGCCATCCAATCTTTTTCGTCTATGGCCGCCGCCATTTTTCGGCGCCATTTTGGAAAATGGCGCCGGCTGAAGACGACAAGATTCAGGAGCAGGAGCCCGTTCCGGACCGCTGCCGTTCCGGACCGCCGCTGGACCCGCAGGTTATTTAAGTTATTTGGTGGGGGATTTAATTTAAAGGGTCGGGGGTGGGTTTTAGGGGGTTTTAGTGTGCCGGCTCACGATTCTAATGATTTATAACGATAAATCGTTAGAATCTGTATTGTATTGTGTTCCATAACAGTTTAAGACGATATTAAAATTATCGGACGATAATTTTAATCATCCTAAAACGATTCACATCCCTATAAATGAGTATAGATTTAATTTCATGCATTTTGAACCAATACAATTTCTTTTTCATTCATTTTTGATGTTTGTGAAAAAAAAATTTTGGCGCCAAAATTGGCTCTTTAAAAATGGCTACCGAAACGCGGCTTGCATTTACTACAAGCAGAGACTGCGGTTTGCCACAGAAATCTGGGTTTGGACCTTTTGCTTTTAAGGAAATACATAAATTATTTTTAGTATCGATTGTATCTTCTTATATTGTTTTGCTTAGAACGTTGTGGTAGCTAATTTCAATTTGTTTAGATCCTAGCGTAAACTCACTTTGATGACATATTCCACTGTCCCTTAGTTGAATCAGATGTTCTTACACCTTCTGTTCTATGGTACTCAAACCGGGGTATTAATCATATATTTTTTTAGATCAGCAGGAATTGAATTACATAGATATATTTTTTAGATCGGCAGGAATTGAATTACATAGATACATTTTTTAGCGCTAAAAATCAAAATGATTGATTAAACGCGGCTTGAAATAACTGCATATAAAGATTATTTTAGGATAGCTAAAATATATTTTTAGTATAGTTTAGGAGGATTACTAATCACAAGTGGGTAGTAGATGTGGCATTAATTGAGGATTAAGTTTGTTCAAGAAGTGCTACTGTTGTTAATAATACTCTCTCGTTTAGGTTGTGTTACACTAAAGGATAGGTATTGATCATGAACGATGTGCAGATTTTACATTAATAAAGGATCAAGTTTGCACTATTGATTAAACAGTGCTACTGATGCTAGTAATGTCATCTCATTCATGATTTGTTGCTCAAAAATGTTGAAATGAGATATACAACATAGTGAGTAGTTGAAAAACATTTTTTTTATCAATAATTTATGTCGTGCACAAATCAAATAATGTGGTGTGGTGTATTAGCTGCAGTGTAGATCATCTTTTCTATATATTTGTTTAAAAATGTTTTTACATTTTTTATTATTCTTAACAGATAATTTTGGGTTATTTTTTGAAATTTGCATATATAATGGAGGTCATTTGTCACATGGAATTAGAGATTAGATTTTTTAGATTTCATACATGTTTTAATAGTGGTTGCTTCTCTTTTAGTTGTTTATTCATCGATGGCATATTGTTTAATCAGAGTGGATTATACAGTATCAGTGATTTGAAGTTTGGAGGTAAAGTATCATCTAATGTCACTGTTTTATTATCAACTTTTTCATTTTTTAATTTGATTTGCTGATTTTAGATCTTTGCAATGTTTAAAAAGGATGTTTATTAATTTATATAAAATTCTTTTTAATATTTAAGAGATCTTAATATTATATTTGCTGTGAAATTTTAAAATTTTTTTTATTTTTCTATTTGATTTGATGTTTTGATTTTAGATCTTTGCAATGTTTAAAAAGGATGTTTATTAATTAATATAAAATTCTTTTTAATATTTAAGAGATCTTAATAATATATTTATTGTGAGATATTTATTTGGTTAATGTTGATTGTTTAATTGTAGCCCCTGAGGCAGCGGCTACAAGCTGCGAAACTCGGCCTGAGTCGAGCAATTCACTTGAAACGTCTCTGCAACAATAAAGTATTGAAAAAGATTAAGGCATCTATTTCTTTTGTGCTCACCTGACGGTATCATAGATCGCCTACCTCTTTGCTTTCTTGCACCTGCTCTACCCAGACTATGTTATACAGCCCTTATTGGTTGTTTTTCTTCTCCCCTGCCATTGAAGCAAGGAGCTATGCTGGATATGCGTGAAGTATCAGTTTTTTTCTCCCCTGCCGTTGAAGCAGAGAGCTATGCTGGATATGCGTGAAGTATCAGTTTTTTTCTCCCCTGCCGTTGAAGCAGAGAGCTATGCTGGATATGCGTGAAGTATCAGTTTTTCTTCTCCCCTGCCATTGAAGCACAGAGCTATGCTGGATATGCGTGAAGTATCAGTTTTTCTTCTTCTCCCCTGCTGTTGAAGCAGAGAGCTATGCTGGAAATGCATGATGTATCAGTCTTTCTCCCATGCCGTTGAAGCAGAGAGCCATGCTGGATATGCATCGAAAGTGAAGTATCAGGCACATTTGGTTTGGGGTAGTAACCGCCGTAACAAGCCAGCTACTCCCCGCTTTGTGAGTGCGAATCCTTTTTTCTTCTCCCCTGCCGTTGAAGCAGAGAGCTCTGCTGGATGTGTGAAGTATCAGTTTTTCTTCTCCCCTGCCATTGAAGCAGAGAACTATGCTGGATATGCATTGAAAGTGAAGTATCAGGCTTATTTGGTTTGGGGTAGTAACCGCCATAACAAGCCAGCTACTCCCCTCTTTGTGAGTGCAAACCTTTTTTCCACATTTCCTCTTGCTGTTGAAGCTTAGATCGATGTTGGAGTCACAGTAATCATGTGTATGTTTATTGAATAAGGGTATTGTCTCCAGGCAGTAGCCATCATTCTGGCGAGTCACCCACTCTTCATTGGCGGCCTCTTGACTTTATGGATCCACAGTGTTTATCCCACGCCCCTTTGAAGTCCTTCACAGTTCTGGTCTTCACCACTTCCTCCGGAAGGGCATTCCAGGCATCCACCACCCTCTCCGTGAAGAAATACTTCCTGACATTGGTTCTGAATCTTCCTCCCTGGAGCTTCAAATCGTGACCCCTGGTTCTGCTGATTTTTTTCCTACGGAAAAGGTTTGTCGTTGTCTTTGGATCATTAAAACCTTTCAAGTATCTGAAAGTCTGTATCATATCACCTCTGCTCCTCCTTTCCTCCAGGGTGTACATATTTAGATTCTTCAATCTCTCCTCGTACGTCATCCGATGAAGATCCTCCACCTTCCTGGTCGCCCTTCTCTGTACCGCTTCCATCTTGTCTTTGTCTTTTTGTAGATACGGTCTCCAGAACTGAACACAGTACTCCAGGTGAGGCCTCACCAAGGACCTGTACAAGGGAATAATCACTTCCCTTTTCTTACTCGATATTCCTCTCTCTATGCAGCCCAGCATTCTTCTGGCTTTTGCTATCGCCTTGTTGCATTGTTTCGCAGACTTCATATCATTAGACACTATCACCCCAAGGTCCCTCTCCTGTTCCGTGCACATCAGCCTTTCCCCCCCCATCGAATACAGTTCATTCGGATTTCCACTCCCCATATGCATGACTTTGCACTTCTTGGCATTGAATCTCAGCTGCCATATCTTCGACCACTCTTCCAGTTTCCTTAGATCCCGTCTCATTCTCTCCACTCCTTCCGGCGTGTCCACTCTGTTGCATATCTTAGTGTCATCCGCAAAAAGACAAACCTTACCTTCTATCCCGTCCGCAATGTCGCTCACAAAGATATTGAACAGGACCGGTCCCAACACCGATCCTTGTGGTACACCACTTAAAACCGCTCTCTCTTCAGAGAAGGTTCCATTTACCATCACACATTGTCTTCTGTCCGTCAACCAATTTGCAATCCAGGACACCACCTCGGCACTCACTCCTAAGCTTCTCGTTTTATTCACCAGTCTCCTGTGCGGAACCGTATCAAAAGCTTTGCTGAAATCCAAGTATATGATATCGAGCGCTCTTCCTTGATCCAATTCCTTGGTTACCCAGTCAAAAAAGTCAATCAGATTTGTCTGACAGGATCTTCCCCTGGTGAATCCATGTTGCCTCTGGTCCATCAATTCTCCGGACTGTAGATAGTTCACTATTCTCTCTTTCAGCAGTGACTCCATTACTTTTCCCACCACCGAAGTGAGGCTAACTGGTCTGTAGTTGCCAGCCTCCTCCCTGTTCCCACTCTTGTGAAGCGGGACCACCACCGCTCTTCTCCAATCATTCGGCACCACTCCCGTTTCTAGGGATCTATTGAACAGGTCACACAGCGGACCCGCCAGAACATCTCTGAGCTCCCTCAATATCCTTGGATGAATCCCATCAGGCCCCATGGCTTTGTCCACTTTCAGGTTCTTTAGCTCTTCCCACACATTTTCTACTGTAAAAGGATTTTCATCTATTCCACTTCCCTCCAGTTTCTTGTTGTGTAGAGATGGTCCTTCTCCAGGGTCTTCTTTAGTGAACACAGAGCTGAAGTATTCGTTTAATATTTCTGCCATTTCTTCGTCTCTCTCCACACATTGATCATTACCACCTTTCAATTTCACTATACCACTTTGGACCTTTCTCTTTTCGCTGATGTATCTGAAAAATGTTTTGTCACCATTTTTTATCTCTTTGGCAATCCTCTCTTCCGCTTGACTTTTTGCCAACTTGATTAATTTCTTTGTCTCCCTCAGTTGAATCAAATATTCTTCTTTGTGTTCCTCCCCTTGGGATCTTTTATATTTCTTGAATGCTGTTCTTTTAGCTTTAATTTTGTCAGCTACCTCCTTTGAGAACCAGATAGGTTTCAATTTTCTTTTGCTTTTCTTTACATTTCTAACATATAGAGTAGTTGCCTTGGTGATTGCTCCTTTTAGATTGGTCCACTGCTGCTCCACATCTCTCTCGTTCTCCCATCCTTTTAGTTCTACCTCCAGGTACTTCCCCATTTCCTCAAAGTCTGTGTTTTTGAACTGTAAAACTCGGGTCTTTGTGGTTCTTTTCCCTATTCTTTTAGTGATATTAAACCATACCATTTGATGATCACTGGTGCTGAGGTGGGTGCCCACCTGGACATCGGAGACATTATCTCCATTAGTGAGCACTAAGTCGAGTATAGTTCCTTCTCTCGTGGGTTCCAATACCATTTGTTTGAACAAAG